>NW_017729033.1:23003921-23004135 GCF_001723915.1 Gavialis gangeticus
GGCATCAGGAGACAGCTGGATCCCTTGTGGTCCAGTACGGTCCACATAATGGCAGGAATGTGCGACCCAAGGGTGAAGGGGAGCATGTGCACTGGCAGTAGCAAAACCCTTGATCACTGGATGCAAGTGCTGGGAGGCCAAAGGGCAGAGACGAGGGGATGTGGAAGAGATGGATCCACTTTCCCATGCCAGCACTCCCAGCACCAGCACCACC
>NW_017729033.1:23009135-23010234 GCF_001723915.1 Gavialis gangeticus
TGAATGTACCAAAAGGGAAGTCCCCTGCTTGCTCCAAAGCCCCCTTTCCCCCAAAGCAGAGGCAGGCCACACTGGACCAGTGGGGGAAAGGTGGAGACAAAGTGGGGTGCGTTCTGAAGGCCAGCAAGGTCACCCAAAACATTGAGAAGATGCTTGTTGTGGATGGCCAAACCTTCTCCTTTGTTGAGCGTTCAGGGTTCAGGCAGCTCTAGGCACTCTAGGCAGACATTCAGGCACTGGTGAGGCAGCTGAAAGAGGGCATCAGGAGACAGCTGGATCCCTTGCAGTCCAGTATGGTCCACATGATGTTGGGCATGTGCAACCTGAGGGTGCAGGGGAGCATGTGCACTGGCAACACCAAAACCCTCGATCACTGGATGCAGGTGCTGGGCAACAAAGTCAGAGAGCCTGAAGTGCAGAGGTGAGGGGATGTGGAAGAGGGGGATCCACTTTCCCGTGCCTTCAATCCCAGCACCAGCACTGGCACCAACACCAGCACCAGACAGTCTTCTCCAGGCCAGCCATTGCCAAGGTGGGCTGTGGGCATGGCTTCAATGCTGGGGTCCAAATGCACCAGACCCCAGCCTCAGGCAGCTGGCGCCAAGGCTTCAGTGGCTACCTATCTCACTGAGGATGTGGAGCCACTGGACTGCGACCCCTTGGCCTACTGGGCAAACCGCAGCCAGATATGGCAGGATCTGGCCACAATTGCCTGGCAACACCTGTCCTGTCCACCAACCAGTGTTTCAAGTGAGAGGGTGTTCAGCATTGCTGGGGATGTTGTGACACCCCACCACATCTGCTTGGATTCTGCTTTGGTGGAGTAGCTGGTGTTTTTAAAGGTGAAACTTTCACTGCTAGGGTTCCCCAAGCTCCACCTGTAGACAGACCAAGTGCCACCATCCTCACTCCGTCTGCACCAATTTCCTTTTTTGAGGTTTTGAAAAGCTGTGTAATGCCCCACTCTCAGCTGGAAAGGGTGCTAACTGCATCACCAGCCAGCAGGGGAAGAACATCTCCCTGCTGAGCTCATTCCCCTTCCAGGATGAACTTGGAGGTATGGGATTGGGGCTATGGGGAAGGAGGAGGCCCCAGGTCC
>NW_017729033.1:23015234-23030336 GCF_001723915.1 Gavialis gangeticus
CAGGATGAACATGGAGGTATGGGATTGGGGCTATGGGGAAGGAGGAGGCCCCAGGTCCTGGGCATGACCACTAAAACTGCACCCTGCCAGGGTAGGGAGGCCTGGTGGGACTGCTGGCAGCATGGCAGCCCTGTAAATGCCAGGACCAATGATCCCTTGATGAAAAGTGGGCAGGAGGCTCCATAACCTCCAGCTAATGCACACACACACAAAGTCCTGGCTGAGGAATGCCCAGACATGTCACGTCTTTGACAGGCCTGACACTTGCTGGTTGTAGTGCAGTTGTGAGGCTCCTAGTGAGTTCAGCTTAGCTGCCTGGGATGCCAGCTTTAGGGTTGAAAACCCCTTTGTTAGGCTGAGGAAGTATCTGGAGGTGGTCCTGGATGGAAGGAATAGTAAAGAAGGCCTGGCCTCCACAATGCAGGCAAGAAAGCCAGTCAGTGAAGATGGAAATGGAGATGTCAGGGGGTGAGGGACAGGCTGGGGTGGGAGGTAGGGGGAAAAGGGGGATGTAGCAGTGCAGGTAAAAGTGCAGAGGTGCCTGGGGAGTCAGATGTCTGGCAGGTCGCAGTGTGCCAGAATTCCACTGTGTGTATTGAGTCCATGACTTTCTGTACCTACTACCTAGGAGCCTGATGAAGTGCAGTTCATAGGCCCAGCTCTGAAAAGTGGTTTGCATTGTAATCTGTTCCCTCTCAGGATTAGGCCGGAGAGATTGAAGGCAGAGTGTTTTTTGGTGAGGAATGTACTGTCACAGGTAGTTGGGTATTGTTGTCTTTGATAGATTCTGGTGTGCAGTTTGTGGGGTACTGGAGATATTTGGCAGGTTTTGTGTTTTGAGCTGTAGGAAGTTGGCTTTAGTTCTGGTGATGAGGTTAGGTGCTTGTTTGAATGTACAAACCACTTTTCAGAGCTTGGCCTATGAACTGCACTTCATCAGCACCCCCTGCCCCCCAAAGCTTCCAAAGATGCATTTTTTTAAGTACTCCTTTTTTTTTCATAATAAACATATAGACATAAAAACACAAGATAAGCCATCACACACCATGAATAACATCATATGTCCAACACAACACAACACAACACAATACAACACAACGTCTGTACTTCTTGCTGTCAATTCCTTTATTAAAAGAAAGTCTCTGTGACATTTCCATTTGGGTACCTTTGCTGCTGCTGCAACTGGTGTTGAGCCAGATAAGTTATTTTTCCTGTTGTCATGTAAAGCAGAGGACCGGGCATGAGGCTGTATGGGAGGAGGAGACCTCACTGGGGCACACTGCTGTGTTGTGCAGAGGCCCCAGCACCAGGAAGGGCGCACCTTAACACACACACAGTGTCCCCCACCCACATCATTTGTTTTGCCTGGTAGTAGCCAGAGGTGCAGGGCCCCAGAAGCCAGACTCCTCCAGCAAGACACACACGCAGCTGGCAGACTTTGTGGCCTGGCAGGGCCCAGCACTCAGGCCTGCACTAGATTTCACCCCCTGTGCCCCAAGACAGATGCAGTCACCCAAGCACCCACTCACATCATGAGTTTTGCCTGTTAGCAGCCAGAAGGGTAGGGCCCCAGAAGCCAGACTCCCCCTGCACCTACCTCCTTGACAACTGGCAGGCTTTGTGGCCTCAGCAGGGGCCACCACCCCTGCAGTTTTCAGCCCGCTGCGCCTTAACACACACAGGGTTATCTATGTCACAAGTTTTGCCTGTCAGCAGCTTGAGGTGCAGTTCCCCCCAAACTCTGCATCAATCTTCTTGAAACTTGACAGGCTTTGTGGCCTCAGCAGGGGCCACCACCCCTGCAGTTTTCAGCCCGCTGCGCCTTAACACACACAGGGTTATCTATGTCACAAGTTTTGCCTGTCAGCAGCTTGAGGTGCAGTTCCCCCCAAACTCTGCATCAATCTTCTTGAAACTTGACAGGCTTTGTGGCCTCAGCAGGGGCCACCACCCCTGCAGTTTTCACTCTGCTGTGTTGTAATACATACACCTGAGTTTTGCTTTCAGGAATTTGGGGTGCAGCTCCTGCCAAACTCCTACACCTATCTTCTTGAAACTTAGTAGGCATCATGCTCTCATCAGAGGATACCATCCCTGCATGTTTCACCCAAATCAGAGAAAAAACAACAAAGTCATAGATATTTCATTGATCCCCCATTATACCCTATGGCCGGATCCCTGAGGTTGGCTCCAAAGCTTTGGAGCCACTTTGGCCAGATTGAAGCAGCAAACTGATCCAGAGCTCTGGATTGGATCACTGACTTCTGAAGTGGCTGGATCTGAAGCCAGATCGAATACCTGCCTTCTTGCACAGGCCTATAAACCATGGGCTTTCCCTTGCAGACTGGCAGAGTTACAGCCTGCAAGGGGCTGCTGGGGCTGGAGGGAGCAGGATGCAGGGGATAGAGAGTGCCACTTGCAGGGGATATATGGTACCATATGCACACTTGCATGTGGCAGTCAGGCACTGTGGTGGGGAACAGCTCCTGCAGCTCCCTCCAGGTAAGTCTGTGGAGTGGGGGCAGGTGTTGGGGCACAGGTGACATGGTGCAGAGGGAAACAGGTGATGCGGTGAGGGCGTGGGTGGAGGAAGCACACGCCCTCTCAGATTTCTGTGCCCACAGCAGGGTGTAGGGCATGGGGTTGCAGCTGGGTCGGACCAGTTCTGAGGAAGAACCACCTCCACAGCCCAGTAGGTGGGACTGGCACAGGAGGGGACACCGTGCTGCCATGGCTGCCAAGGTGAGGGACCCCCTACCCATCCGGCAGCAGCAGGAGCACAAGTCTGCACTACTGCCACTGAGATTGCTGTGCCTCATGTTGGTGGCCATGGTGGCACAGCACTCCCTGTTCCCAAGCGAGATCTCACCCACTGGGCTGCACAGGTGACCAGCAGCGGTGGGGCTCAAATGCAGTGGCTGCCACTGCCACCACCCTGCACTGTACCACTGCTGCTGTCCCCATGCCACTTTCCCATGGTTGGTTGCATGTGCAGCTCTGCAGGCTGTTGACAGGCAGCGTGCGAGGTGTGAGGCATGTCAGCAGCCCACAGAGCTGCATGTGTGACTGGCTGCAGGAAAGCAGTGCAGTGCGCGGCAGTGACAGCACAGGGTTGTGGCAGTGATGGCCACTGTGTGCGAGCCCTGCCCCTCTAGTCTGGCTGGCTGGGCAGTGTGTGTACAGCTCGCAGTGGAGTACTGCTGCCTTCGCCCCCCTATCCCTGCTCCTGGGAGTGGGCACAGAGAGTGAGCTGAGTTCAGGGGCAGGGAGGTGTTGCGGTGTGCTGTATGGGGCTGGTGGCTCCCGGGGCCTCCCCTGAGTAAGAAGCAAAGTATGGGAAGGCGCTGGGGGAGACGCTGCCACCACGCCCTAGAGCACGCTCCATCTCTGCCCACTCACCTGCCAACATGTACCCCCTAGTTCTTTCTAAGTACCCCCCAGGGTATGCATATCCCTGGGTTGACAATCCCTGTTCTATATGGTTCTCTGTACCTCACAAAGCTGAATCTTAGATAGCATTGCATTTTCTTGTTAAATTAATTATCTGCTGGAGAAATGTATCACCTAACTCCTTCAAAAATACCTGTTAGGTAAAATGCCTAAGTTAAGTACTCAATTTCTAATACTACTAAATTCTCCCAAGACCTTGCAGAAATCAATATATATTTCCAGATTTGAACCTAGAGGTCTGTACCAAACACCCCACACAACCGCATTGGAGACCTTCTTATCATCCCTCTATTCTTTGCGATTTTTACCTGAACAACTTTTGTTTTGCCTGTGCCATTACTGTTCACTTCCAAAGGGGTTGGAAACCTGTGGCCCATGGGCCAGATCCAGCTTGCAGAGCCATTTGGCCTATGGACATGGAGCTTCAGTGGTGGTTGTTCTCCCCATGGTCCTGTGGGGAGAAGAATCAGCTGCAGGACCTCTCACTGCGCTGCTTCATATAGAAGAAGCAGTGGCCAGCTCCTAGCCTGCCTGCCTGCCTCTGACCCAAACTGAGTAATTCTGGCCCACAAACTGAAAAACTTGTCAACTGCTGGTCTACCATATGATTTATATAGTGCTATTCTATTATCTTTATTCTTGTTTCTTTCCTAAACAGCTTGTGCCCCTCAATATCCATATTTCAGTCATGGCTACTACTCTACTATGTTCCTGTTATTCCTACAATACCCAGGTTTGTGCCCTGTACCAGAAGTTTCATTGCTCGTACTCCTTGCATTAGTTCACAAATGTATCACTTACTTCCAACTAATTCTGTCACACTTCCTAGGTGGAATATTTGTGACTAAAATACCTACTTTCCATTTTTAGTGGTGCTGTTGAAAATGTATTGTTTCCATTAATTTTTGTTGTATGCACATCTTTCTTCCTGGTGACCTCTACAATTATCTTATTTCCCCCCGTTGTATATTTATTTCAGTTGTGGAGGTTTCATGGGCATTCCCAACCTTTTCACAAGCTCCTGATTTAAAGCTTTTATTATCAGTTGTGATCTCTTCAATCCCACAAGGATACATCTTGCTTACTCCACTGGAGAGAAGTCTACAAAACTTCTACTCCATAACAGCTCCCCAATCTGGGTGCCCTATTCCAGAATAAATTATCTGCTTTAGAATCAATAACTATTCCACATGGGATAGAAAGTGGGATGTTCTGGTATGTGGCATCCACTATACAAGTATTTGAACAGAGAAGTAATACAGGATCTTGTTCGCTGTAGAGGAAAAATAGCAATTTGGAGGACAGAGGAAGTACTCTTATTGAGGAACTGTTTAAATGCTATTCAATATTTGAATGGCAATTGGGCCTAAAATGTAAACACTTTGGGACCCTGCTGTGTAGGCCCTGTACAGATTCATGATTCAGGGCTTAAACTGTTTTCTAATTATAGGAAAACTGGATGAGATTTAATACAGTGGGCAAATTATTTCACATGTCAACTGCAGAGTCCTCACATCTTCCTCTGAAGTATCTGCTACTAGGTATTGTTAGAGGCATGATAACTGGGAATTGCTCTGCTGCTAGCACATGCTACTGCTGCTCAAACCTGTTTACAATCTGAGAACACACTCAGTACCTCAGTGTGGAAAATTGAAGATACAAGACTGGGGACAGGTGTATACGGCTGTAAGAGTTAAAGGCTAGAAAAGCAACTGTTATGAGAACTGGTAGAAAGTTTGCTTCATAATTATAAGGTGAGTTTTCATAATCTGTATTTAGGGCTATAAGGACTCTGCAACAGTTTTAACCTCCTTTAACTTTGCTGCCAAACACCAAAAGCCAGAAGGATCAATAGGAACAGAGAATCAATAAGGGTATCAGAGTTCTTTCATACTACCACAGTGTCACATTTACTCTTTCTTTCTGCACAACAATATATCTATAAAGCCAGAAAAATCTAAAGCTAAGCAATTTGACTTGCTGTTCATCCATCCCCAGCTCCTCCTTCAAAGATTTAATGCACATCTAGACAGGGGTTCAATCAGAGACTTTAAATAATGTTAATGTGTTATACAAAGTTATTATTTTATGGAGTAATGGAAGCCTGAAAATATTCACAAGAAAATTCATGCCTTCATCCGCCTGCACTCTGAAGTCTGTTTCCTGTTTCTCTAATATAATTTCAAGGAAGTGAGGCTGCTGGCTGTGCAGAATAAGAAAAAAAGATCCCAGTCATTACCATGTGTAAATAGTATCTTTAGGGCTTTATATTGTTATCTAGACAAAAAACCTCCAGCTCCTTCGGCAGGTACTACCATTTTAAATGCTCTACAGGTTTAATTTGGAAGTTACTTTGTATGAGTTCTCCATTTTTTAAAATGGCTTTGTGGCTGGGACAATTTAATATAACGCTGAATATAATTAAAGGTGCCTAATAAATTTTAGCATGCAGTTAGATAGAGGTGAAAGAGGAGAAAGAGAAGTGAGCTAAGATGTAGTGAACCTTGGTGGACATTAGTGGGTGCAGCCACACGTGTATTTCTGATATATGCTATCATTATGCTCTCAGCTGTATTTATATTCCTTTATCCTTACAGCTTTTTCCAACAATTCAAGAAAAGCAATCTTAAATTTGTAATGAGTAAATAAACTAGGCAGGCAAAATCTTTGATGTTTGCTTTGTGGGGTGGGAGTAGGAGGGGATGCTGGCAAAAGAAATCTTGCAGATTTACTCTGAGGTTGCACAGTATGCAATGGTAAAACCAAACCTACTTTCATGACTCTCCTTCACCTTAGGCATTAGTGTTTTCTTCCTACCTTAATTTAATTTATTCAGTACATTTAGGTCCAAGATTCCCTTCTTAGGGCCTTGGGGGAAGAAGGAGGGGGTCCTGAATATTGGATTCCTCATAGCAGGAAGGGCATCCACCAAGTGACTCCTCAGATGTCATGTAGTTTTGAGGTTGTAGAAGGAGCACTGTGCTCTGTATTTAAGAAGCAGATTAAAGGAGTTCAACATCCAATGATTCTCAACTAGATTGCCAGAGCACCCTGGGGTGCCTTGAGATCCTCTCAAGGGTGCTGC
Organism: Gavialis gangeticus; assembly: GCF_001723915.1. Classification (NCBI taxonomy): domain Eukaryota; kingdom Metazoa; phylum Chordata; order Crocodylia; family Gavialidae; genus Gavialis; species Gavialis gangeticus. Next base: position 23,021,770 of record NW_017729033.1, read on the forward strand.
AGGGTGCTACACAAGTGTTATCTCTGTTAGATTTACAAACATTGTTCATGAGATAAACATAGACAGTTCAAGTAGAAATCCATAGCTGTGGCCTTTTGGAGTTCTTTGCAACAGAAAAACTGCTCTAGTCCTTTTCTATAGGCAAAAAGAGTGAAAACAAAGATCTCGCATTTGTAAAGGATGCCTTTAATCTGTCCAAGGGTTCCTTAAGTATAAAAAGGTTGAGAACCACTGCTTCAAGATGTCCTTATTAGGGAATGAAATGCTGATACATATAAGTTATTATGGAGCTTCTTTTCTGCAACATGCAGCTGTTAAGGTAATCTCTACCTACATGTTAATTAGTTAACTAACATGATACAATGGATTGCCTAGAGTTCCATTTATAAAAGAAACACTTGTTCTGATTTTGGTGTTATGTTTTTCATCTCTAAATACACAGCATCTATACAGGTGCATCAAGGCTGCTCCACTGTGCTGATTAATCACTGTAATTACTGTGCTCCAGGAGACTCCAACATCACATGCATCAGCATTCCTGTGTTGAAAAATGGTGGTGAGGGTGCTTTAACTAAAGCTTGTTTGATGAGCTGTAGTTAAAGCACCCCCATGCCAATTTTCAGCATGGGGACGCTGATACATGTGATGCTTCAGGCACTTTAATTAGAGTGGCTCTTGGTGCTAATTAAAGCATCCCCCACCTTCCAGAGCATATGTATAAATTAGAACTGTGTGAAATGGCACTATTCTGTTTCACCTTGAGTTTCGACGGTTCGACAGAACAGTATTTTGTATCAAATTTCATTTTGAGTCAAAACAGCTGTTCTGTTCCATTGAAACAGAAAGGCTGTTTCAAAGTTTCACTGGGGATGGGGAGTCCAGCCCAGCCCATCCCCACTAGATCACCTGGGGGTAGAAAGCAGCCCAGCTGGGCTGCTACCTGGTCCCCAATGCTAGATCACACTGGGGGTGGGAGGTAGCCCAGCTGGGCTGCTACCCAGTCCCCTGCGCTAGATCACATTGGGGGTGGGAGGAAGCCCAGCTGGGCTGCTACCCAGTTCCCAGTGCTAGATCGTACCAGGGGTGGGAGGCAGCCTAGCTGGCCTGCTTCCTGGTCCCCCACACTAGATTGTGCTGGGGGTGGGAGGCAGCCCAGCTGGAGACAGCCTCTCACCCCTGGAGCGATGTAGCACAGTGGATGGGGAAGCAGCCCAGCTGGGTGCCTCCTGCCTCCGGCGCAATCTAGCAGGGGGACGGGGAAGCAGCTCCTGGCATGATCTACACTGTGTGCAGGACCTCCACCTAACCCAGATGGTGTCCAGTCCCACCAGGGGTAGCATCTTGCTAGACCTAGTCTTAGCAACAGGGATGACCTTGTGGGGGACCTGTCGGTACACAGTAACCTTGGTGATAGTGACCACCACTAGGTAGAGTTTACTATCCAGCAAAGGGTGAGAAAAATATCCAGTGATACTAAAGTTTTAGATTTCAGAATGGCCAACTTTGGTAAACTTAGAAACCCAGTTAGTGAGGTGGTGGAACTCAAGAGCATTGAGCTAATGGGGGTCCAAGAGGGCTGGAAGTTTCTCAAGGGAGTGATCCTTGGGGCACAAAAGGAGTCTATCCCCTTATGCAGGAAAGGGGGTAAGGGGATAAAAAAAGCCCGGTTGGCTGAACAGGGAGCTTCAGGAACGACTGAGGGCACAGAAAGAGATTTATAGGCAGTGGAAGCAGGGGGAAGCCACCAAGGAGGCATACACCCCCCTGGCGTGCTATTGCAGGGAGTCAATTAGGCAGGCCAAGGCAGGACTGGAACTTAGACTGGCTACAACAATTCAGGACAATAAAAAGTCCTTTTACAAATACATAGCAAGCAGACGGAAAGCGCAGAGTAGCATAGGACCCCTGCAGGACAAATCAAGTCAGTTGGTGGCTGACGCAGAGAAAAAGTCAGAGCTCTTCAGTGAGTTCTTTGCTTCAGTATTCCTTAATACTGATCAAGACAATTCCCCTATCTTGAGCATAGACAGATGTCCAAAAGGCACCAGACTGCCAAAGGTTAGTGCTGACTTAGTTAAGGAGAACTTGGAAGAGCTGGATGGGTACAAGTGAGCCGGCCCGGATGACCTCCATCCATGGGTGCTGAAGGAATTGGCCAGTGTCATAGCTGAGCCACTGGCATGGCTCTTTGAGCTCTCATGGTGCTCCGGCCATCTCTGAGGACTGGAAAAAGGCCAATGTGGTGCCCATTTTTAAGAAGGGAAGAAGAGCTGAGTAACTTTAGGCCTGGGAAAATACTAGAAAAAATCATCAAAGAGCACGTTTGTGAAGGCCCAGCAGGGGAAATGATGCTGAAAGGAAACCAGCATGGGTTTGTCACAGGTAGAACCTTATAGCTTTTTATGACCAGGTCACACACTGCTTAGACATAGGAGCTGAGGCCAATGTCATCTACCTGGATTTTAGGAAGGCCTTCGACACAGTTTTGCATCCTATTCTCATAGGGAAGCTAACGGGCTGTGGAGTGGATGCCTACACAGTCAGGTGGGAGGCTAACTGGCCTAGGGACCACACTCAGAAAGTGGTGGTGGATGGGTCATTTTCAGCCAGGAAGGAGGTGGGCAGTGGGGTCCCGCAGTGTTTGGTCCTTGGACCGGTGTTATTTAGTATCTTCATCAGCAATTTGGAGGAGGGTGTGGAGAGCACTCTCCCCAAGTTTGCAGATTATACCAAGTTATGGGGCAAAGTTAATACACCAGAGGGCAGGGAGCAGATACAGGCTAACCTGGCCAGGTTAAATCAATGGGTGGAATGAAATAGCATGCAATTCAACAAAGATAAATGTAAGGTACTCCATCTAGGAAGGAGGAATCCCCAGCACACCTACAGGTTGGGGGATGATCTTCTCAGCAGCTCAGAGGCTGAGAGAGATCTTGGAGTCATAGCTGACTCCAAGATGAACATGAGCTGGCAGTGTAACAAGGCCATCAACAAAGCCAATCGCACCTTGTCATGTATTAGCAGATGCATGACCAACAGATTGAGGGAGGTGATGCTCCCCCTCTATGTGGCATTAGTCAGGCTGCAGTTGGAGTACTGTTTCCAGCTTTGGGCGCCATACTTCAAGAGGGACATGGAGAATCTGGAGAGGGTTCAGAGGAGGGCCACTCACATGATTAGTGGTCTCCATGAAAGACCCTATGAGGAGAGGTTGAGGGATCTACATCTCTTCATCCTTTACGAAAGATGGCTGAGGGGTGACCTTGTAGCCACCTAAAAGTTTATCAGGGGAGGACAGCAGAGAATTGGGGATGTGCTGTTTACCAGAGCACCCCATGGAGTAACTAGGAATGATGGGTGCAAACTAGTGGAGAATAGATTTAGGCTAGACATTAGGAAGAAATTTTTTGGCCAGTCTGGAATGGGCTTCCAAGAGAGGTGGTACTATCACCTAACTTGGAGGTCTTCATGAGAAGGCTTGACAGTCACCTGGCTGGGGTCATCTGACCTCAGTCCTCTTTCCTGCCAGGTAGCAGGGGGTTGGACAGGATGATCCATTGAGTCCCTTCCAACTCTATAATCTATGAATCTATGAATCTGTGAAGTGGTGGAAGAGGAAGTGAAATGATGCAATTTAACCACTAAACCTGTAGTAAATGTGCATGATCCACTAGTACAGTGTAAGCTACTGATGGAAGCTACAAACATAAAACAGGGATAAAGGACAGATGTCCTTCCTCACTGATAACCCTAAAACAGGGTGAAGGGTTAACTAGAAACGGACTGGTTGTAGAACCTCTTGTCTAGCGCCTAATATATTACTATTGAATCTACTGTTTGAATTACTCTTGGGCTTTGGCTTCAGTTTTATAAAATCTCTTAGTTCAACTCTAAGACTAATATCAATACAGAGACACCGCTTTTGTTTCATATATTTGTACTATGCCATAACAATGCATCAGCAGCATTTTTACATGGGAAGTATAAGTACAAGAGAATTCACTAAAAATGCTTCATAAATGCTTGAAACAAGGCAGTTCAATGTTTAAATCTTATGGGACAGATGACTACTCACCAGATTTTCTTTGGATTTTATCATAAACAGTTTTCTCTCATTTTTTTCACTTAGCATTTTCTAACATCAATTCTAGAATTCCAGTTGACTAAACTCCCTCCATTTCTGCTGCTCTTAGCAGAATCATACCATAAAAGATAAATAATCTCAATCACAAAGAAACTATCACATATCAATTCAATTATTATGCTAAAATCTGCTAAGCTAGATTTATGCATACAAGTATAATTTTATCTTCATTAAAACATAGGTCTAGAATGGACCAGCTATATGACTGAATCCAGCCTCCTGTCCTCACAGACAACTAGGGGCATTTGTACACATGGTTGTGTGCTTTTGAACTAAAACACACGAAAGGTATTTTAGTTCAAAAGCACACTACTGCCATTTTTTCAGTGCTAATGTGCATTTTGTCATTTATACAAATGCATGCAATACTGCCCTGGGAGCATCAGATCTCATTCAGAGGAGAATCGCTTAATCGAGTCTGCTTTGATGCATTGGATTTCTGGTGCATCAGAACAGACAAATGTATGTGTATAAATGCCCAATAGTATTAGACATTAAGTCTAAAAAGATCTGCTGTTCTTGGGATTTATATCCTCTCTGGCCCCTTCTGCATACTACTAGTCATCAAGTATCTGCTGACACCCTATGTAGTGATGTTCAACCTCTGGCCGGCAGACTAGAACCTGTCTACAGAGCTGTGTAATCCAGTTCATGGTGATCCCAACAAGTTCAGAATTTGGCAGTGGGGGAGCAGCATCAGCATTAATTTATCTCAGAACTAAAGAAATGAATACTGCAACTACTCCCCTGCTGACAAATTTCTGGACCTGCAGGGAGCCCTGAAGTCCAGATGACATAGCCCCCCACATGCCAGCTCACAATAGTCCACAGAGCTAGACAGATGGAGCATCACTATCCTATAGTAAATTGCATCTTCGGTAGAAAAAAACCTAAAGGCCTTCAAAATCTACCCCCAATTTCCCCCAGAATTAAAAATACTTACCCACCCTTGCCAAGCAACTCAAAGTCTCTGAATGGAAATTGCTACTCAAATGCTCTGTATAATTATCATTATTATAGTCATAGCAGCAATTCTATACCTAACAAGGATATACAAGTATTTCTACTGTAAGGAAAAAAAATACCTTTAAAAAGTATAAACATTTATATGTAAAACACAACTGGGCCTTTTTTTTGAAAACTTTTATATGTTGGTAGTAGAAAACTGGATCGCCGATACAGTTTTTGGTGGTATAATTAAAAGTAGAAGCTTCTTAGTTACAGGATTTTCAAGTACCATACTCATATACACAAGAATCTGTAATGCAACTTTTTAATCATCCACCAGTAATTTCTAAGTTTTGTGCATGTAGACTGGGGATGATCATAGGCAGGTCTTTGTCTTCTATGATTAATAAAGGTCATAGCATATAAAGGAGTGTGTACTGAAGATGTCAAGGCTCCTGTCTCATAGACTGCAAATATTGTGCAGTACAAAATGCTTTACTGAATCTGAGTAGACAGTTGAATATAATGAATTTTTTCTTTCAAAAATAGTTACACTGACATATTAAAATAAGAAATTAAAATGATTAAAGTGGTAATGATGACACCAAGCTTGGTGGAGTGCTAGATATGTTGGAGGGTAGGGCTAGGATTCAGAAAGACCTAGACACATTGGAGGATTGGACCAAAAAAAACCTTAGGAAGTTCAATAAAGACAAATACAAAGTCCTGCACTTAGGATAGAACAATCCCATGCACTGGTACAGGCTGGGAATGACTGGTTAAGGAACAGGTCTTCAGAAAAGAACCTGGGTGTTACAGCAGAAAATAAGTTGAATATGAGAGAATAGTGTGACATTGCTGCTAAGGCGGCTAACGGCATACTGGGCTGCATTAATAGAAGTGTTGCCAGCGGATAAAGGGAAGTGATTATTCCCCTCTACTCAGCACTGGTGAGGCCCCATCAGGAGTACTGTATTCAGTTTTGGACCTCCAAGTACAGAAAAGATGAGGGCAAACTGGAGAGAGTCCAGCAGAGGGCAATGAAATGGTTGGAAGTCTGGGGCACATGACTTATGAAGAGAGGCTGAGGGAACTGGGCTTATTGAGTCTGGAGAAGAGAATATTGAGAAGGGATCTAATAGCAGCCTTCAGCTACCTGAAGGGTGGTCCCAGAGGGTGGAGGGTGGAGCTAGACTGTACTCAGTGATGACAGAGTAAGGAGCAATTCAGCAAGGGAGGTTTAGGTTGGATATCAGGAAAAATGTCCTTACGAGGAGAGTAGCAAAACCCTGGAAACAGGCTGCCCAGAGAGGTTGTGGAATCTCCTTCCTTAGAGGTTTTTAAGACTCTGTAAGGGTAGTCAAAGCCTTGGATGGGATGATCTAGTTGGGGCTGGTCCTTTTTTGAGCAGGGGTTTGGACTAAATGACCTCCTGAGGTCCCTTCCAACCCTAATTTTCTATGATTTTCTATAGTAAGGTAGAGCACTTAAATTAAGAAATGACACATCTGTGTGTGTGCTTTATCTAAACTCATTCTTTTTCTTCTGCTTCTGTCCTGTCTATCTCAATGAAATAAGTGTCTGAGACACCTCCTAAAGAGGGTCGGTTCTAGGATGCTGCACAGGGTACTGGGAAGACAAATTCATGAATCTTCATGGAAGCACTCACACATTATGCTTTTCAGCACCATGGCAACACCTATTAGGAAAAAAACAACCTTCTTGATAGAGGGAAAGTTAGGGCTGCCAAGTCAGAACAAAAAAACAGCAAAGCAGAAGGGATGTTTTTCTTCCTTACTGTCAGAGAAAAGTCGCAACAGACTGAGTAACGTGCTTGAAGCTATACATAAAAAGATAAAGATTCTTAATAGTAACAATACAGCACAATTCTTACTGGGGAGCAAACAGCAACCTTGATCTTCAAATTAATGCTGGCTCACATGAAGACACTAGTTGCGGTGCAGAGCAATTGGCATTTATCTTTCTCTTCCTCTCTTATGCTTTGCTTGCAGTGGCACTGGAACCATGGTGGTGGCTGAATTTCTTATTAATACATCCAATTCTTCCCTCTTTTATATCAGCATTAGAGCATCCCATCTCCTTTGACTTCAAAGGAGCCATTTATGATTCATACTTGCAATGGTGAAAGGATATTCTGGTTCATCCAGTTCTATAATGATCTCCAGTATGTTACTATAGTATAGATCAGTCCTCCTTCTGCTCCTTAAAAATCATTGCCTTTATTTACTGTGTTCTCTACATTTTCAATTCTTGTAGGCTCTAGCTTAGACCTCTAAAGGTGGAGGGTGCACAGTTTCCCTAGGCAGTCTATTCCACTACCTCACTGTTCTAACAGTGAATAAATTTTTCCTTATATCCAGTCTAAATCTACTTTGCTCCCACTTCAAGCCATTGGTCTGCATCCTCTTCTCTGCAGCAAGACAGAAAAGGTGCTTTCCCTCTTCTTCATGGCAGCCTTTCAAGTATTTGGTGACCACTATCATGTCCCCTCTTAAGTGCCTTTTCCGTAAGCTGAATATACCTAGCTTCTTCAGCTTCTCTTTGTATGACTTTCTTTCCAAGTCCTTTATTGTCTTTTTTGCCTACCTCTGGACCCACTCTAACTTCTCCATGTCCTTTTAAAAATGTAGAGTCCAAAATTGCACACAGTACTCCAGATGATGCCTAACCAGTGGCAAGTAGAGAGGCACTATCACCTCCTGTGTCTTGCACCTAATGTTTCTATTGATGCATCTCAAACCACATTCACCCTTTTGCAGCTACATCACACTGCAGACTCCTACTGAGTCTGTGTTCTAACAACACCCCCAGATCCTTCTCCACAGTACTGCCATCCAACCAGGTGTCAGCCGTTATATATTTAGGTTTGATTATTTTTCCCAAGGTGTAGTACCTTGCATTTGTCTGCACTGAACTTCATCTAGTTAGCTTCAGCTTAGCTTTCCAGTTTGTTGAGATTAATGATCAGGGACCTACCGAATTCACAGCAGAAGTGGGCTGTGTGGCAGCTCCTTTAATCTTGCAGGTTCTGCCCTGGGCCCCGTGCCTAGTGATTGGTGGACAGGCCCTGCCACTCACTCCAGAAAGGCAAAACCTGCTCTTTTAAACATAGAACCATTTTGCCTCCTAGATAGTTAGCAGCAAGCAGCAGGGCCACCAAGGCCTCTCAGCCAATCAGCAATGGGGTGGGAGGAACCTGCAAGATTAAAGGAGCTGCTGCATGGCCCACTTCTGCTGTGAGTTTGGTAGGTTGCTATTAATGATTGCAATGGGAAAGAATCGTTGCTCAGTAGTTGACTCAGGATTAGTAGTTAGTGTCAGAACAGTAGCTAATACTGTATATGAATGTTTGAAATAATGTGGGTAATGTGGGACCCCTGCAGGATACGCTGGGCAATCTGGTGGTTGCGTCAGAGGAGAAAGCGGACCTCTTTAGCCAATTCTTCACCTCCGT
>NW_017729033.1:23031192-23032307 GCF_001723915.1 Gavialis gangeticus
AACTACTTCACAGTTAGGGCGGCTAGGAGCTGGAACCAACTTCCAAGGGAAGTGGTGCTGGCCCCTACCCTGGGGGTCTTTAAGAAGAGGCTGGATGCCTACCTGGCTGGACTCATTTGAGTCCCGTTTCTTGTTTTTGGGGTTTTTGTTGTTCTCCCGCCCTGGCGGGGGGTCGGGCTAGAAGATCTACTAGGTCCCTTCCGACCCTTAATCTATGAAACTATGAAATCATTATAACTGCTTGTTTTTTCTATACCTAGACAATTTTATGTTTTCAAGAATGAACTTTTTCTGCACTCCCAGAGTCAAAGACAGCTGAGATTTGGGAAGTGTTAGAGGGATGTTGTAGCTGTGATGGTCCAGGAATTATGCAAAATGCAAGGATTTCTTAGGTTAATATCTTATTTTGGACCACGTGCATAGTTGGGGTAGAGTTAGAGATTTGGAAAGTTCATTTTAAAACCAAAGGGTTCCAGTTGCCATGACAGGAAAAAAAAAAGGCAGGCATGATAACTTCCTCAGTGGCAAGACTGAATCCTGGGGACAATCCAGATTTAGTGAATTACAAGACTTTTTAAAGGTATTTTCTGAGCGAAAAAGGGAAGTTCAGGTGAAAAGATGGCAGCAAGATTTCTCAATCCAGGGAGAAATGCCGAAGAAGTGCTTAGGTTGAATTAAACCTTCAAGACTGTTTTAATTCAACCTAAGTGTGATGAGTGAATTGGTTCAATAGTTTAAAATTACCTGTAACAGTTAGCTAGCCTCTCTTTTCTTTCAACTTCAGGATGAAGTAATCTATAGAAATTATTTTTTTTATCGGCTAGTGCTATTATGTTAGAATTTACAATCAAAGCTGAAACACCATGCGTAAAAGAGCAATAAAGTAAAGTGGGCAGCATTCTCTATACACAAAAGTAGCACTGATGTAACTCCTTGTATTAGTTGGAACAATTCTGTTCCATCAGATGGACAACCAAAGTGCAGCTAGCAACTAGCAACCAATTTTGAGTGACCTGGCCAAAGTGTAGGAGTGAGCCTTTTCCCCACACTGGACAACACAAGTGCCTCCAATATTGAACTTTGCAGATGAGGTGGAGGAGTTGGGGGGGGGGGGG
>NW_017729033.1:23032545-23040535 GCF_001723915.1 Gavialis gangeticus
GTTGGGGGGGGGGGGCGGTACTTTGACATACAGAGGGGATAAAAGAATTACTCCTACTCTTTTATCAGGGAAGAGTTAGTTACAAGCTGCACTTTGCTCATCTACTAGGTAAAACAGAATTCTGCTTTGTGTTTTCACAAATGAGTTTTCCCTAGTTTCAAAGCAATAGAAATTAATCCCTGATACACAAATTCCACGAGATTGAAGTGGATACAGCCGACTTCCAATTTAACTAAAAGATGGAACTAAGTTTTCCCATATGTATCTCACAGTGTGCCAGCCACTGAAAACACTGACTTGTCTACTTGTCTTTTTATATTCTACTACACTGCTGCTTCAGGTGGGAACTGTTTTGGAAGATAGGTCTTGGAAGATACTGCTAATTTTTATGTGCATGAGAATTCATGTATATAAAATGCTGGGGAGAAAATGTAGGTTCTCTTTTCACTAAACCCATACAACACAGTCTACAGTGATACAATCCTTATATTTTCCTCCCATCTAACACTGTACGTAATCCTTTCCAACAAGGATTAGCCCTATAGCTTAGTCATTACCTGTTCACTCTTTCATTTCATTGATGAGACTACCAGCAAGACTGGCTAGTAGTGGTATTGTGCAGGTGTCTCTTGTGACATGGACATGACCCCTAGGAACTGATCTAAGACAATCAGACATATTTGCATGGACCACCATCTGCACATAAAAGGAAAATGTGTTTGGATCATTACCAGGCTGAATTGTTTTCTTTCAGTATGAAGTTCTTAATTGCCATATATTTAATAGAGGCTTATATTTCCATTGTAGATATAGAGAAAACATAAGATAGACACTTGCATAGAAGGTATTTTTAGAAAAGAACAAATTGTAATGAACGTAGGCGGAAAAAGTAAATAGTGTGCACCGAGCAAAAATGGAAAAAATAACCAAAGCCCAACCTTATTTTTTGCCTGTTACCTTCTAAGTTTAGGAAGGGAGTCTCCAAGGCCAGAGTACAGCCATAAAATTTATTCCAAGGACTGTATAGCTAAATCTATATAGCTATTCATGTGGCAGTTCTTTCTGAAAGTAACCATAATTTAACCAATCAACTATGTATTTAGTATTACAACAAAGGTCAAATCTATAGCTGGAAAATTTAAACCATTTTCATACTGCAGACAAGAATAATTATTGCCAAGAACAGAGGAGGAACATCCCTAATCTGCTGGGTGCAAGATTAAAGCAGTATAATTATATGGGGGTTCACATTTGGAGAGGAAAGAATGACTAAGAAAAATAGAATGTACTGAACAGAGGTAATTAAAGAAGTAATCAGGCACTGATGTACTATACTATTTTAAATAAGATTTAATACAGGGTTTATGATTTGTCTAATTTGTGCTCACTTTGGAGAGCTGAGAGAATCCAATTATTTTTTTGCAGACTACAAGTGTATAACTCATACTGATATGTGAAGCGTATTACCATAATTGTTCAAAATTATGGTAGATCTTTCTCTGAGCTGCCATCTTGTGGTAAAGAATTTCATTCAAATCCTTAGTTCTTGCAGGCCAATACATTAGTTTATAATTCAAGATTATAGTAATATTGGTTTTGATTTTAGTTATGGAAGAAAGTAACTAATAATCAGGGATTCTGGTTTTCTCCGATTTAAAAAACAACACAATTTTCGGTTTAAAAAAAGTAACCCCAAATCCACATTATTCCACAATTAAAATGAAACATCACTCTCTATATATTTATATATTTGAAATGTTTCATTTAAATCACAGAAAATTATGGATTTGGGTTAATTTTTTTTTTACTGGAAGTTGGGGATTTTTTTTTTAAATCAGAGAAAACCAGGATCCCTGTCAATAATACTTTCACCCATATATCAATATGAATTCTCTGGGTCTGTATAACTAGATTGAAAATGAGTATAATGTTATTAAATCTTCACAGGAGTTTGAGTATGGAAACTGTTTGCAAATTGGATTAAGCTGATTTGCAGCCAGTAACTAAACACAGGAGCAATAAAACAACTTTTTTATTGTGCCTTTTCTTTGGGCTTGTCTTAAACATTTTTACCCTTTTCTTTGTCAAATTAACTAACTTTCTCCATGTATCATGCAGACTAGACTTAAACGTTTTAGCTTATGGAAATTTCGCAACATCCTTCGCAAGGATTTTCACAACTTAATTTCTTTAAAGCTGTATTCCCCAATATTCTTTCCGTAAAAATGGCAATCCTTTAAAACAGCTCTACTTCTTAGTATTTTGACATTTTCCCCATGTTTCACTTCAATAAGCACTTAATTAAGCTAGGTATAAATAGCTCTTTCAGTCTTTCTGCACAAGTTAGTTTCAGGCTCCAGGATCAGCTTTCTCTGTACTTCTGTGAATTTCTTCCAATTTCAGGGCATAAAATTCCTACAGCTGTACATTATTTTAGTTGCTATTGCACTAGAGGAGAATCAGAGCTCTGTTTCTTTTAAATTTGCCATATGAAACCCAACATTGCACTCTCCAGGCACTTCCTAAGTTTCTGTTACGATTACAGCTTTTGAGCGGGCTCCTTGATTATTTGTGTTTCTCTTCGTTGCTTTTCTCCTGCAATATAACTGTTGTTTTAATCAGTTTAATTGTATTTCATTGTTTCCCATCCATATCCCTAACGTTCTAGGCCCACTGAATTATTTACTTTATCCTCATTGCTATTTGCAGCATTAGCGTAGTTCTCCTACTTAGAATATTTGTAGGCTCTCTCAAAGCTGGGTTTTTTGCAGTGTATTTCCTTACCAAGTATAAGGGAATTAAGATGTCTTCTTGCAAGGGTTTTTGCAAGGGTTTTGCAAATACTATGAAAGAAGAATTTTTGTTTTGTTAACTGTTTTGTTTCTTAAACATATGTCCCCTCATTTCCCCCTTTTTTTGGTTTATTAATACATGAAAATATGTCCTATGCATTTTTCAACAGGTCATCTGGTTCTTAAACTAGAAGACTGAGAAGTCTTGTTCAAGTTGTCAGAGACTACAAGTCAGCATCAGTTTTCTCCTAATACTTGTGAAACTGGTACAACTGGAGGGCTGGGGGAGGATCAGTTAGCTAACATGCATTTCTTTTATGGAGACCCAGTTTTGTAATGTAGTGCCTGAGAGTGTATTCTTACATGCAAAGTACAGATCTATTACAGTCATAATAGGTCATGATCCTACAACAGTTGGGGAAAGCAGTGATCAAGAATAGTTCATTATATATAAAGATCATTTTAACCTCGCACCTTAGCTTTGGCCATAGAATTCATGGAACAACAAAAGCTGTTGCAGCTTGTTGCACTATGTTTCTTTTCTCATTACCCTGCTTCAGTGTCTGAGGAACTTACATTGTTTACCAGTAGTGATCATTTAGGAACACAGGGTGCAGCTACACGTACAATTAAATGCAAAGCAATAAACTCCAGAGCAAATTGTGCCAGGGTTTATTGCTTCTGGGCACTGTGTTTGCAGGTATGCCTGAGACCGCAGCACATCGAGCTAGGTCAGAGCAGCCATGGCTGGCAGGGAGCCCCGCTAAGGCTGCTAGCCCAGGGCTGTTCCTGCCCGAATCAACGTGCTGTGGAGGGGCTGCCTGGGCCATGAGGGTGATTAGGTGCGGGGCCTAGCTGGCAGGCAGCCCCCACACTGAAGCACCCTCATGCCCCAGCAAGCCCCATCAGCATCTACATGTTCATTGCTGCACGCTAAATAATGCTGCTGCAGAATAGTACTTGTGTTTACAAGTACTAACCTATGGTGGCATTTATTAGTTTACTGTGACCTAATAGGGCCACACATGTAGATTTGGAGGCTTCACTGCAGAGCTAATTAGGCAGCTCCACAGTAAATGGCTCATGTTGATGTGCGCACAAAAAGTGAAGTTGGCATACCTGTAGAGAGAAAAAAAATCATAATTCAAATCTAATATGCCACACGTGACAAGAGTATTTAGAGGAAGGTGAATGAAATTATATAATGGTTTGACTTAATACTTCCATAGTATTTCTTCTTAACCCAAGTCAAAACATGGCTAGCTAAAGTGCAGAAATAAGCTTTCTTAAAATTATCTGTTATGATTGTCAGATCATTTTTGGAAGTATATTAAGAGCCCAGCCTCAGCATTTTGCTACGATATTGAATTCTACATGTTGAGCTTTTATTTGCCAATTAGTATTTCCTTTCACGAGCCTTACACTTGTTTTTTCTTTCTTTCTTTTAATTTAATTTTATCTACTTCTTATTTTTTTAGAAAGTTATTAGGAGTTTCCAATTTCCTTTTTGTGATCTGCACCCTTTCAGCATACCTTTATAATATTTTTGTGCATTCAGTGCTTCTCTAAGATATGACTTTTTAAATCTCTCCCCGTACTAAAGTCATTCTATAAATCCAGTCATGTTCATGGCATTCCTTTGGATATTTTCTTTCCCTTTTTCATAACCACTTTCAAATGCAGTGACTGGAACGGGCCACAGTATTCCAATAAAATCACATACATGATTTAAATAATGGCATAAAATTTTAAGTGTGCTTTGTTCCTTCCATTATGTAATCTAACTTCTTGTTTGCTTTCTCAGTCACTGCCAACTGAAAAGATGCATGCTTCGGAGTGTCGATAAAGATGTCTACAGCTATTAAGTTAACTGTAGCCAAGTAGAAAAAATCCTGTCCTTTAATGCAAGAAAGTCAAACTCTTTCTTTTAATATGGAACACCTTGCATTTTATGTGCATTAAATGTCACCATTCAGAGTTTAACTAGGTCCTTCTGCCATTTCCTCTAGGATTAGCTGTTGTAAAATGTGGGGATCATCTAGGGTTGTTGTTTGTAGATGTATTGGTCTAAGGACACAGGCAGACAAGGTTATTTGGGTAGATGTGATATCTTTTATTAGACCAACTAAATAGTTGGAAATATTGTTCTCTGCAAGCTTTCTCCCTTCTTTAGGCATAGGAAGAGTCTGTTGGTTTTTGTGTGCTCTCCTGGATAGAATGAAAACAAATATGTAAAACGTAGGTCTGTGAAAATGCAAATGTGTGCCAGTGAGGATCTAAGGGAATAGGAGACAATAGGTTAAAGACACGTGTGGCAGAGGTGAAGGAGGAATGCAGAACTGGTAATAGAGTGTAGCTGGTAAAATGCAGACAGGTTACTTGAGATTATCAGATGTCAGGCAGGTTATAATGTGCCATAAATCCAATGTCCTTATTTAATCCATGATTTTTTTTATTCAGTAGATTTATGAAGTGACATTCCAAGGCCCATCTAGGAAAGGTGTTTTGTAAATTCCCTTTGAGGATTAGCACTGAGAGACTGGAGAGAAAGTGGTTGTCTTGTGAGAAATGGGGATACAGGTAATTGGGTATTTTTGTCTTTGATAGATTTTTGGTTTGTATTTATTCTGGTACGCAGTTGTTATTTGGTTTCTCCTACATATTTTCCATCAGGGCATTTAGTGCAGTGGATGAAATATATTACCTTTCTGGATGTGCTGGTGTAGTCAACCAAAGATCCAGGAATGGTGATAATTCTGTTGTAGGGTGTAGTAAATTGTGGAAGTGGTAAAGATGTCTTGGCAGGTTTTACATTTTTTGTCCCATCATGGGCTGTTTGGCTCTGGGAGTGGATGAGACACATAGGTGAAAGCCCATTGTGCCCCTGCACCCCGAAGCCCCTCAGCGACCCCCAACAGCCATGGAGCATCCCTGCTGACTCCCAGCACAGCTGGAGGTAAGCGGGGCCCATGGTGGGAGGGGACTAGCCCAGCTCAGCTGCAGGCAGGCAGCTGAGAGGAGCCGGGGAGCGTCTCACTCCATCCCGGCTCCTAATTGGCCCAGCCCCCCCCGGGAGAGAGTAGTAGAGGGGGAGAGGGTACCTACCAGTCCCTCTCCAGTGGGGCAGGGTCCCCATAATCTCAGGTAAGGCCCCCGCTTGCCTGGGAGCAGCATGGTGCTGGCGGCAGGCCCACTATGCATGCGTGGAGTATGAAAGGGCCTGCCAACCAGAAAAATACCTCAGTTTGGCTCCAGGAGCAGCATGAGATGTGCAGGTGAAAGCCCATCATGCCCTCATGCCCCAAAGTCCCCCACCAACCCCCAACAGCCATGGAGAAGCCTTGCTGACCCCCAACACAGCCGGAGGTAAGTGGGGCCCATGGTGGGCGGGGACTAGCCCAGTTCAGCTGCCCCCGAGGAGGCAGCTGAGAGGAGTCAGGGAGGGTCTTGACCCGCCCCGGCTCCTACTTTGTCCACCCCACCAAGAAGCCACGTGACCGGAGCCTTGCAAACAGGACACACAAACAGGTGTGCCTATTTGCCCGGCACATGAGTTAACATGGGAGTTCATGCAGGAGGGTGAGTGGGAGCACCTGAGGCCCTGCCAGTGAGCCCTAGGGTAGGTAGTCCCATCAGTAGCTGGACTCCCAGTGGCAGAATGCGGATGGGCACATTCCGCACCCGAGGGTCCCCTCAGAGTCTGCGGCCTCCTCCTCTGGTACTTCTGAGGCCTCCAACAGACAGAACTCACGTTTCCAGGCTCCATGCAGACAGAGCCTCTGGCTGTCAGCTGCGGGGGCTGCCTGGCACATTTCCAGGCATGTGGGACTCCCCTTGTGAGGTCTTCTCCACTTTGGATTCTCAGGGGCACCAGATTGAGGAGCTCCAGGCCTCGGTCCAGAGACTGCATGCCATCAGGGATGGTGAGCAGGAGATAGACTCCTACTGCTAGGCCCTTCACCCCATGCTGGCCAAGGGTTGACCAAGTTCACCCTCCAGGACAAGGGAGGACTTGAGGATCTCCCACACTGTCTAGCCAGGGGCTTGGGCCAAGGTGGTCAAGGGCCCCAAGGCCTGCCACATCAAGGTCCCCTCCCCTCTGGGGCTTTGCAACAGGTACGAACCTCTTGCAGCCCCACTAGAGGCTGCAGAGCTGCCTGCTTCTGCAGGCAAGGGAGGATCACCCATCCCTACTCTCCCTAAGATGAAACGCAGAGTGGTCATTGTGGGAGACTCCCTCCTGAGGGGGACTGAGGGGGCAGTCTGCTGCCCTGATTCCTTATCCTGGCAGGTCTGCTACTTTCTGGGGGCCCACATCTGGGACATAGCAGAGAGGTTCCCAAAGATTATCCGGTCCTCCGACCACTACCCTATGCTCCTTATGCATGTGGGCATGAACAACACAGCTCAGAGCAATCCCAGCTGGTTCATGAGAAACTACAGGGCACTGGGAGAGGGGCTTAGGGGGTTGGGGGCACAGGTGGTCTTTTCCTTGCTCCTCCTGGTTGTGGGTCATGGGCTTAGGAGGGAGAGACGGATTGAGGTAATCAACCAAAGACTGCAGCACTGGTGTCATCATGAAGGCTTTGGCTTCCACGATGACAATATGCTCTTTGGTGAGAGAGGCAGTGGTCTGCTGGGGAGAGACGGACTCCACCTCTCTCCACTAGGGAGGAGGCTCTTCTTAGCCAGACTGGCTGACCTGCTCAACCAGACTAAATTAAGCCCACCAGGGCATGGGTGGAAAACTGCAAGCCCACTAGGCAACTACTGACTAACCAGCAGGTTAGGGCAACCTAGAGAATACACAACTACCCTAGCCCTGGAATGGTGTCCACCTGGGAGTGCAAGGAAGCCTAGGGCTTCCAATGGGACACTTACGTGTCTGTACACCAATGTCAGGAGCTTGGGGAACAAAAAGGAGGAACTGGTCCTCCTGCTAGGGAAGAAAGACTATGATCTCAGAGGGATAATGGAAACCTGGTGGGACTCCACCTATGACTGGGCCACAGGTATAGTTTCATAGTTTCTAGGGTCGGAAGGGACCTGAGCAGATCATCTAGTCCGACCCCCTGCCATGGCACGAAAGAGTACTGGGGTCAAACGACCCCAGTAAGGTGGTCATCCAACCTCCTCTTAAAAACCCCCAGGGTGGGAGCCTGCACCACCTCACTTGGAAGCTGGTTCCAGACCCTAGC
>NW_017729033.1:23041796-23042133 GCF_001723915.1 Gavialis gangeticus
CAGGGCTCATCCGGGGTGTGCGGAGGAAGGAAGAGGCAGAAGTGGTTCCTGCCACTGTACAGCTGGTCCGCCAGCTCTCACTGCTGCTGCTGTCACTCATCCAGCAGGGAATGGGGGGGAGGGGGCTGTGCCCCTGGATCTGCACTGGGTGGGGTGCGGGGCAGGTGGAGGCGCTACTGGGAGTGGGGGGGCTATGAGGGTGCTACGGTGAATTTTGGGGTGGCTGCAGCCCCCCCGTACCCCCTCCCAGTGGTGCCACCTCCCGCTCTGCCCAGCCCAGGATCTGCTGGGAACTGCCTCAGTTGGGGAGCAGGAGCGAGGGGAGCAGGGTGCACGT
>NW_017729033.1:23042332-23058375 GCF_001723915.1 Gavialis gangeticus
GGTCCCTTCCGACCCTTAATCTATGAATCTATGAATAAAAAGCCCCAGTCTGCCCCACGCAGATCTGGGACTTATTCCCCACGGAGCCTGAGCCAGGTGTGGGGGGCAGTGCAGCTGGGAGGGGCCTACAGGGGTGGGCTGCAGCCACCCCATAATTTGTTGTAGCCCTGTAACAGGGGGCCTTCTCCGAGCTGATTTCCCTGTGGCCCACCCAGCTGTTTCTGGGCTAACCGCCTGCCTTCTCATCCGCCACGGCTTGATGATAATTAATTAATTGATGTTAAGTGGGAGGCTGCCCATTTCTTGCCCCGATGCCAGGGGGTGCTATCTCTGGCTCTGCTTCTCCCCTACACCATAGCTCAAGGCTCACAGATGGTGTCCACATGTTACCAACACCACTGGCCCCATACTGGGCCCCAGAATCCTGCTATTGGAACCCCATCTGGATCCCTCCATTTAGGTGGCTTATTCTGCTTCATTCCAGGCTACATAGCTCCCTGAGCTGCTCCCTCTTATGGGTGTGGTCCCCCTGGGACCTTTGGCTCTACTGGCCCTGGCCCACCTCTAGGCCAGTCAGAACCCCAGGTCCTCAGCTCTGGGGATCCCTCGTGATAAGCCCCTGGCCCTTTGACCCTTCCAGTCCTGGTCCCAGCATTGACCAGTCAGGGGATGTCAAGACAGGTTTGAATCTACGGCCCCACTGTCTGACTGGGGTCCACCTTCCAGACCCTACAAGGGGGTAACCCACCCAGTTGTGGGAGCTGGGGTTAAGGTGACCCCAACCTGCCTTTCACTGGTAGTGGTAACTGGCTTGGCATTTCCTGGGGGCTCCACGCCACTGAGAGCCCCACCTGGCCACTCACTCCTGGCAGGGTGCAGTTTTAGGTCATGCCCAGGACCAGGAGCCTCCTATCCATCCCCTACAGCTCCTCCCTTAACTCCAGATGATACCAACCACCCTGAAGCCAGGCAATGTTGCTGCCTAGCCTTCAGCAGCAAAATGCCCTGTTTATATAGGCAGCCATGAATCCAAAATGGCTGCCCTAATCAGGCGCCTGCTGGCTGCTGGCTTTAGGCCCTTAAAGTGGCAGGCACAAACAGTGCCCTGCCACAAGCCCGCTTATGACCCCCTGCTCCCAGTGGTGCCACTGCCCACCCCATTCCCCGCCCAGCCCAGGCTCTGCTGGGAACAGTTCTGGCCCCAGCTCAACCTGCCCCATGCAGGTCTGAAGGCACATGCCCTCCTGGATGAGTGACAGCAGCAGTGACAGGATCCAGTGGATGAGCCATGCATGGTGGCAGGAGCCACCTCAGCCTTCCCCTCCCTCATGCCCCTCCGGATAAGCCCTTCTCCATCCCATGCCCCCAGACGAGCTGAGGCTTCATCCCTCACATGCCTGGCCCCTCAACTGGGCAGCACTTGCCTCTGCCTCAGCTCTAGCATCTGCCTCCCTCCCTCCCTCGGGGCTTTGATCTGTCCCCCCACTCCCCTTCCCTTCCCCCCCAGACTTATCAGCTGGAGGCTGATCCACGTGGCAGGCTGTGTCTTCTCTGCCTTTATTTTGCGCTGTGGCTGAGCACAGCACAGGCATTTACTGGCTTAATTATTAGCAACTTAAGGCTAATATCCGATATAGATAATTTTCGTTATATCGGTACTGATCTGATATCAGACCAGTATATCAGTACACTTGTATTGCAAAGAACAATTTTTCCAAATATTTAATGGTCTAATAAAGGATATCACATCTACCCAGATAACCTGTGGATCGTCTACAAATTTTACCCTTTTTCTAGCTCACTAATTAAACATAATGAACACTGTTCTCAGCTTAACTGCTTTCTAATGCATCCCACTGCATTTCATAGGAGCCAATGATTATTTCATTTTGTCAATAACTCTTTCTATGCTGGCTTTTATCAAAGGCCCGATGAAGCTTTTAAAATTTTTACCACTGCAAACAAACAACATAAAACTAAACATGTCAGCATACTCTGAACAGCTTTCAGGTGTCTAGTGTTCCTTATCTTGAAGAAAGAACTTCACTCTTCCTCTCCTAGGGGCAGCCAGTCTGAGCCTAATTAGCCTCATATTTGACTGGCTGCATCAGTTGAAATTTCACTCAGAAATGCCCATGCCATTGTCTGGCTTGGCAAGACAGCAGCAAATTGTATAACAGGCCCATAAAACCCCTTCAGGGGTACCCAAACAAGCCAAACACCTTGTCACAGATACATTATATACAGACATTTGCATCTGAAAAAGCAGCTGTTGGGGGTGTT
The DNA here is from genome assembly GCF_001723915.1 of Gavialis gangeticus. Classification (NCBI taxonomy): domain Eukaryota; kingdom Metazoa; phylum Chordata; order Crocodylia; family Gavialidae; genus Gavialis; species Gavialis gangeticus. The sequence continues at coordinate 23,044,616 of NW_017729033.1, forward strand.
TAGATGTGGGCTTTTGTCAGGCCCATCTGTAACTTTTTTACCTATTATTTTCCTTTCTATAAGGAGAGCTATTTCCTGGAACATTCTTCTTCTGTCATAATACCTAAACCCTTTAGCATGCTACAGTATCATACATAAAGCAGTGGAATCTATGACAAATGTATCTTAAAAATCAGTAGTAGGATAAGGCTCATCAATAAACTTAACAGATAATAAACTTATCTATTAGGGCAGATAAATTCTTTCAATGCCTCGGTTCATGTTCTGTATATTACAAACATTTACTGAGTCAACTCAATATGCTCTGGCTATGACCCTTAGCTAACATGACATATTATCACTGAATTCTCTCTCACCCACATCCAGCTAGAAGGGAGAGATCATTTAAGTGCCTGATTATTTTAGATGCATTTCTGATGTGCTGCAAGTAGAAATAGGTCAAAAGCTGCTAACATACTGTAACCCGGGCAGTGCTCCAAGAGGTACCCCCTCTCCAATTGAAGGGATCAAAGCAGGTGCACAAGCGCTGTGGAAGGTGTATGGATTCTCCTCCCCCTATAGAGCAGAACCAGACCACCAATGGGGACTTAACCACATACCTTTTAATGAGGGAACACCACTGGGAAAATAACCAGTATAAACCAGGGGGGATAGTGGACACTACAATGTCCCGAGGGGGCAGGATTCAACAAAGGTTAAACACTTACAGTCATAGACAGTCATCTAGTTGACAAAAGACAGGGTTAACCAAAATGTAAAACACAAACAGCAGAACAAGCAATACTGGTTGGTATTACTGGAAATATAAAGGCAGAAAATACTAAATGTCAAATTACAAGGAATATAGGGCCTAGGTACCTGAAGGAGGAGAAAGGGGGAAAACACAATGGCCCCTTTTCACTGCAAATGAATTTTTCCCTTATTAGCTCACTCACCCCAAGTCACCAAAGCTAGGACTTAAACTCAGATCTCCTGCATAGTAGGCAAAAACTCTGCCACACAGCCACCAGTGCTAGCATTGCTCCAGGCTGCTGGGGTCTTGACCTTCCTGGAGCCCCAGCCTCACGTCAAGCTGCCTGGCTTCTGATTGGAGGAGCTGGAAGCAGAGCTGGGAACCTCTCAGGTCACTGCTCAGATCCTTGCTGGAGCAGGGCTCCTGCTGGCCACAGCCTCTCACAGGTGATCTTGGAACACAGTGAGGAGCCTCCCCTGCTGGCTGCACGCCATGCTGCTGAGGACCCCAGTGCTGCCTGCAGATCCCACTCCTTCAGGCTCTTCTGGGGCAACTGCTCCCACCCCGCTAGCTCATCTCTTTGAATCTCCTTCCTTGTGGTCCCTTGTTGGTCTCTTCAGAGTCAGCCACGCTGCCCCTTTTATCCCCTTCCAGGTGACCCAAGGGGCCAATCAAGGGACATGGAGGGTGAGTCTCTAGGGCCTGATTGGTGAGGAAAGGAATCCCAAGCCCTCCAATCATCTTTTGCCCTTTCAAAACCCCTGGGCTAGGTCACTGCCAGCTAGCCCGTCACAATACTGTCAAGTTTTTATTTTTCTTAACCCCACATGTATTGACACAGCCTGCTGCATTCCTCCCTAAGAGTTTTATTACAGATTAATTTGCAATTTGCAGCACTCTTGTTTGCAGCTGAACAGACGTGTTTGTATAGGGCACTGCTCTGCGGCATTTTCCTAAACTTCTGTATTCTATATGACCTTAACCTTCCCACTGTTGGTTTTCCACTGTGCCATCTGTATTGCTACCATGCATGAACAGAATCAATGGGGCATTAAGAACTTGCTGACCGTGCTGTTTCTCCTGGAGTGAAAAAGTGCTGATGCATTGCTGTGAGTTTTTCTGTTTTGTCCATTCTAAATCCAAGGATTAACAAGAACTCTGGGGCAGACCACATTACTAGCATCATAAGAGCTGTTAGGAAGAGGTACACAGGGAAGGAATCCTCTTCCAAAGTTGTGGAGCTGCTCAGTAGCTGGTACTTCTGGCAGGGCACTAGTAGTGCCTGCCACTTTAAGGACTGGGCCAGAGAGGGGCAGGTGTCTGATATGGGTGGCCATATTAAGGCTCAGCTCCCTGACCTGAGGGCAGTTTGTGATCAGGCAGCAGAGAAGAAACATGTCTCTGCTGAGCTCTGCTAGGAACACCTCGGAAGTAAGGGTGAGGCTATGGGGATGGCTTGGAGGCCTCATTGGTCCTTGGCATCACCTAAAACTGCACCCTGCTGGGGAAGGGTGGCCTGGTGGGGCTCCTAGTGGCGTGGGAGCCCCCAAGAGATGCCAGGCCAGTTACCTCCCTGGTGAAAGGTGGGTCAGGATGCCTTAACCTCGGCCCCCACCTTCAGGAGGGTTATTTAGTGCAGGAAAAGCCAGGTAAGCTTTGTGAAGCACCTGAGCCTGCTGGGGTGAGTGATCCTGTTGGGTCAGGCATGCTTTGTGAAGCACCTGAGCTGGGAATGGGGCACCCCTGATCCCTGAAAGCAGGTTGCAGTGTAGACCTGTCCCAAGGGACCCAACTGGTTAATGCTGGGGCCAGGACCCAGAAAAGGGGCAAAAGGGCCAGGGGGTCCACTGTGAGGGATGTCCACAGAAAGCAAAGAAGCTTGGGGTCCCAACTGGTAACATATGGGGCCAGAGCCTAAGGGGGAGCCAGAGGTCCCAGGGATGGGACCACAGCTAATGGGTAAAGGGGACACAGAGTTAGCTGCCTAAGGTGCCATCTGCGAGTCTGGGGCCATAGTGTTGGGGAGGAATGGAGCTGCAGATACCCCCTAAATATCAGGGTGCAAAATGGGCAGCCTTCCACCTAATTAACATGTTAATATCATTACATCAAGGCATGGCAGAAGAGTGAAGTGGGAGGCTGGCCCATAGACAGGAGGCAGCCTGGTGGTTGCACCAAGAGTGGAAGGTTGCCCCTGTCATAATACTGTAGCCTTGACGTTGTAGTGTTCATTAGGTTCAATAAAGGCAGTTGTGCATGAATGAGAAGAACAAAACAACTTGTACTGTAGAGCAGCAAGAAAGCTCTGCAGGCCCTATGTCTCTAAATAACCTCCTACCCTGAGGGATCATCTCCCAATTCCTGCCTTCTAAGTTAAGGAGGATCTATAAATCATAATTTCTATCACTGCAATGTTGACATTAATCCCAGTACAGGGATCCTAATGCGTTTGAGTGAAGTGGGTAGAAAGACATACATGAATGGAAAACCTTTGATTGTGGCCATGCCCTGTACCCAACTTCATCCTTCACTCCTACCACTGAATCTCTTGCCCCACAAACTTCAGCCTTACTTAGGTAGGGTGGCTATCACAGAGGACAGTCTGATTGCTCTCTGTCCTCTATGGATATGAAATCAGATGCCTTTATGTTCTCTACTTTTCTCTTGAAGAGAAGAATAGAGGACATAAAGGAGTCAACAGAGGACAGAGTAGCAGAAAACTGGAATGTCCTCTATGATAGCCACCCTATACTTAGATGATGCAGAAAGTATGGTAGTCTTTTACTGAATATTTGTGCAGTATAAATAGACTATACAGGAGAGATTACCCTGACTATGCCCCCCACATTTCTCTGCCAGTGTCCTCTTGCCAAAGGTCTAAGCTCATCTTGGTTGTGCAGAAGCACTTCCCTTATGAGTGAAAACAGGTCTGAAGGCAACACTCACAAGAATTCAAGACTGTTTTGATCAACAAGAACAGTGGGCCAAATTCCTTCCTCTTGTTAAATCCCTCCAGATCAATGGAATTACATGGGGTATTAGTGAGCACAAAATGTAATTAGATGACTTTGAAAGCTCCTGGGAACATCACTGCCTTCAGTCTGAGTTACAGCTCCAGAGGCTTACTTTCCTTTTTTGGCAGAGTGCTGTATTTATTTCTTTTCATTGTTGACTATAATCAACATAAAAATCATTTTCTCTGCAGAGAGCAAATTACCACCTTAGACAAAAAATCTGACCACCCTTTGAATGATATTAATTCCAGTAGGAGTTGCAGGAAAATTGGCACAACAGGAAAGCAGAACTGAAGGACTGTGATTCTAATATGCTGTGTAGTGTATAAAAACATGCTGGGTGAAATTCTGGCCCTATTCAGTTCAGTGGCAAAACTCCCATTGACTCAGATGAGTCCAAAGTTTCACCTGCCAGATTAAATTAATTCATTACATCAAAACCTCACATATACTGGCTGTCACACTTCCACAATACCCATAGCGGTGGCTAGTCTATGATACTTTTTGCATGAGATTTTGTTAGGCTGCTGATAAAATTTCACTCATACAATAGACTATTCAAACAAAGATCTCAAAATGATTTACAAGATGGAGTAAATGTAATTCAGTTAAGCTAGAGAGAGCTTGCTATTTCCACTGTTAATATGAAATATTTAGCAACAATCTGTGAGGGAATGTGCTAATTTTCAATGTCATATCTTGTCATCTTATATATGTTTAGACGCTATCATTTTGCACTTGTTCATTAAAAACTGATATGTTTGTATAACATATCAGTCTGAATTTTTTCATAAGGTCATATCTTTCTGCTGAAGTGTGCCTCATTATTTGATGAGTACTAGATTACTATTGAGCTGAAATACATCTTAAGATATAGCTTTATTGTGTTATGGAGATGCCTTAACTGAGAAATTGGGATTGCTTCTGGCTGAAGGGATCCTTGGTTAGTGTAGAATGATGATATAAAGCATGTCCTTGAGGAGGACATGACTGAAGCTGTTTAAACTTTTCAGACATGAAGAAATATATGAAAGCAAAAGAAGTTAACATGTTCTTGTTGCTAGGGTAACAATTTTCAGATCTTTTCTGTGGGAGTGTTGATGCATATATAATATTTAATTTACAAGTATTAAAGAAGGTGTTTTATGATGCCATTTAGTGACATGCAAAGTACATGGGGTTGAGATGGAGCGAGCAGTTTTTGCATGAAATTCATATTTCAGAGCTTAGCAGTATGGTGAAAGCTGAAATTTGCCAGAAACATTACTTATGAAGGGCTGCAGTTAGCTCTTTATACCAAGAAGTAGAAATGACTGCAGATGAAAGAAGCTCTGTTTCTGGCTCAGCCCTTTTGTCCAGCTTTCTTCACCTTTAACAGTTTTGTTCAGCCATTTGTCAAATGTTCTGTTAAAATAAAAGTATATGGTACTGCTGAGTCTTAGAAAATAAACACTGTGCTTCATTAAATGTGAAGCATGGACTGAGAGAACAAATTAAAGAAAGGTATTTTGATGTCCTCATGGCAACTGTGATCTAAAATAAAAATGCATGGCACTTCAAAGTGATTTACTTTAAATGAGGAGCTAATTATATACTCCTTTGCTCCTATTCTTCATCAGATAACTGAGGAGTTCACAGAACTTTACAAATATTAAATCTTACAGCACTAGGCAAAGGGGAGAAGGTAATGCAGGGTTGACCTTAAGATAAACAAGATGCTAACCTGCAATTACACTAAAAAAAAGGTCAAGGGTGGATTGGGGATAGCTGATGTGTTTTCCTAAGCTAGAGAAGTCCACTGAGTGGTAGACTTTATCTTACAACTTTAACTAGTTGGGCACAAAAATTAATTGGCAAACTTTGGAATGGAGAAAAATTGAAAAGAGAATCAAGGGTGCCTGGTTTACAGACCTTTGGTCTAACACTTCCAATGTTTTATAAAATGGGTAAAATTCACATTGGCTCATACCCATCCAAACCAGTCCCTGGGTAAGTCTACACTAGATGCTAACTGTTCAGCAGCCAAATAATACTGTGCAGTAGCACAGCACAAACAGTGCTAATACACTACTGTGCAGTATTACTAGGCTACTGCACAGTAGCACGATTAAAAGGCATGTGCTGGTGCTAATGCGTAGTAATGGCAGTTACTGCACATCAATTTAGTATTTGACTATACAAGTACTAAATTTAATGCTCAGTAACTATGATGCGTTAATGACCGTGTAGACATGCACTCTGATGATGAAAGGTCTGGCAGCAGAAGATTACAGCAGCACAGCAGAAGGCACCTCCTTGCCCAGTGTGGCATTCACTGAAGGACAACAGATCCTGGAAAGCAGGTGGTGACAGCTGGGTGAGCTGAACTGCTCAAGCAGGGTCTATTTTCCTACCTAGAGGAAAAGAAAAGTTCCCTTTTCCAACACTGTTTGGGATGAAGGTTTTAGTGAAAACAAACTGCTTCTTTGGGAAGGTGTTTTGTCTTGAAGTATAGCATCCCTGTCCAGCTGAATTTGTTTCCTTGCACTAACTGTGGTTAATGGGTTAATGTGGTTCTTCCCACACACAGCAGAATCTAGACATTAGCAATGCAGCAATATGGTGAATTTGAAACATTGTAAATACAAAATCTCTTCAATCAACAGACTCATTGATTCCAAAACTTGGCAGGCAGAAATACAAGAGGGGTAACAAATTTCTGTGCCCTGGGCAGCAGTAGTGGCCGAGTGGGTGGAAATGGCTGTAGTGGCCAGGGTTTGTGAGAATGGTGGGATGTGCATAGGAGCCCCCACACATGCGTGCCTGAGCCAGTCAGTACCTGCTCCCGCCTCACAACAGCCTGGAGCCCATGTGCCCTGTGGCACGTCCCCACCACCAACAGCAGTGTGCAGCCCCAGTGTGCCCCACATCTGCTCTGGACTCACCCTCAGCAGAGCAGATCAGCTGGAACCTGGGCACTGCCCCCACCTGGCCTGCCCTATGCTTCCAGCCCGTGGTGGATCCTGTCACCCCCATGGCACACAGCATGACTGGGGCAGCTCTGCAGAGGCAGTGCGGGAGGTGGTGGCTCCTTCTGGCTGCCACTGCTGCTGCTGCTGGCCCCAGCCCCATGGTACCAGTGGGGACCCATGCTGCAAACCCTGACCGCACACAAGTAGAAAGGCAGTCCAGCCTCCCCAGCCCTGTTACATGCCCAGGGGATAGCAGGACATGCCATGGCTGGACTGTGCCCGGGCCAGGTGGGACTGACGGACCCACTGCAGGCTGAGTAAAGACCTGCTGTGGGTTGTATTTTGCCCACCCCTACCTTATTGCCTCATTCAGCCCAGCTGGGACTGGGGCATGGCTCTGGGTTTGCTGCTGGTGGTGCCTGTTCAGGGGATAACTTACCCTGATCTCTTGACTGGTACTAGCTGGGTCCAGGCTTCTGGTCTGGCCTCATTACAGGCATGTCCAGAATTTTCCACACCCCTTAAGAAATTCTGATTCTGAGGTTGCTTCCCTCTCTCCATGTTCAATACCAATTGATGAACCTTTCCTTCATGAATTTGTCCACTCCCCTTTTTAACTTGGTTAAACTATCAGCCTTCGGACCATCTTGTGGTAGTGAGTTCCACCAGTTAGTGGCATGTCACAATTTAAAGTTTGAATCTACATTAGCAACCCTCCAGTCCTCTGGTGCCAAGGCTATTCTGAACAATGGGCTGCATACTACAGTAAGGAGTTCTGCAATTTCAGATCTGATTACGTTTAGAGGGAATACCATCAAGTCCTGGCAATTTGTTACAGCTTAGTTCATCAATTTCCTCTAAAACCTCATCTACTGACACCTCAGTATGGGTCTGGTCTATTGATATGTCCCCTGGGAGGTGTAGTTCTGGTGAAGAAACCTCCCTGACATCTTCCATAGTAAAGACTGATAAAAAGAACTTGTTTAATTTTTCTGCAATAGCTTCATCCTACTTTAGGGTTCCTAAAGATTCATGTTTATAGAATCATAGAATCAATGAGTCGGAAGGGACCTAGGCAGATCATCTAGTCTGACACCCTGCCATGGGCAGGAAGGAGCACTGGGGGTGGGAGGGGTCATAAGACCCCAGCCAGGTGCCTATCCAGTCTCCTCTTGAAGGAGTCAGATTCTGAGAGCCATGGAGAATCCAGAGCCCCCTAGGTAAACAAACAGGAGTTGTGGGGTCTCAGTACTTCTCAGGATTCAGCCCTGTTTGGAAACCTTTGGATAATTTTTTTTCTTCAGTAAGGACTTGTAGCTTTTCAGTCGACGTACACCTTGGTCTCAGAGTGAGACTTCACATACCCCCTTTCAGTGGGAAATTAATTTTTTAGGTCCTTTGATCCATGTTAGACAATATATGAAATATGTCTCATATACCCCCTGGGGGTACATATACCCCCAGTTCAGAACCGCTGCTCTAGACCAATACAGCTACAACCTGGATACCTTTCTTCAGTAAGTCACTGACATCAGTGGCTTCTGTAATAAGGGAATATATCCTTTACTGGAGGAGCTCCACAGACATTATCAGAGTTGCACCAGCAGAGAATCTGTCCACATATTACTGGAACAAACTTATTAGGCGGCAGTAAACATATTGACACCACCCTAAGTGATAGATGTAGAATTATAACAGGCTGCCTAAAATCCACCCCTGTTCCCAGCCTATATGCATAGTGACATAGTGCCTCATTACATTAGGAGGAAAGTAGCAGGCAACATTGACCTGCGGGTACAAGAATCAGACAGCCACCACCTACTATAAGGACATCAACCAGTGCACCATCATCTCTCATCAAGAAATAGCTTTTTGTCCTTTACCACACCATTGACCATACCACCAAAATCAGCCAGAACTACCCTCTGGCAAAAATAATGGGAGAAACTAGGTGACAAAGTTGTTTAAAGGACCCAGTAAGGAATTACACCCAGTGAGGAGTTAGCATCTGGCTCCAACTACAGATGGCACACATGGCAGAGCCTGAACAGATTGAGAGTGGGTCTCGGAAGATGCAACTTTCTCATGCGTCACAGGGCAGGGTCCTAGGGTTGGCCGTGAACTCCCCTAGTGCCCCCTACTGTGCCAATGTGATATAAAAAGCACCCTCACAATCTTTCCTGCCACGTCTTTGATGTTAATATTGTTTAAGGGAGGCTGCCCTTAGTCCTCTCTGACACGGTGCCCTGATGTCTCCCAGTCTGTGTTCTGTCTTGGGTGACTCGGTGCACCCCAGCCTTATGGGCTATGCGTGGCTCCAACCACCCCGTACCACGCCCCAAGCCTCGCAGATGTACCAGATGTTGTTTTGTCAGTTCCACGCTCTGTGCCCCACAGACGCTCTCTGGCTTGTCTCGCAGCTTGCGCCCTCAACTGGGGCTTCTCGCAACTGCCCGCAGTGGGGCTTCTCACATTTGGGGCTCAGGTGGCCATAGCTGTGCCTGGCCCCCCAAATCCCTTCCTCGGGTCTTAAATTTCCTGTGGGACTCAGGTGGCCTTGGCCTTACCTGGCCCCCAATCCTCTGTGCTGCTTCTCAGGGCTGGGGTCAGTGCACCCCTGAATGTTGTGTCCTCTCTGGCACCAGGGCCCCCACGGTACCGTGGAGCCCCTATGAGGCCTCCTTCAACCCCTAATAGCCTTACCTGGTCCTCTGGTCTTTATAAAACTACAAACAGAAATCTCAAGCCCCTGGGCTATAACATAAAATCTAAGCTGTCTGGCTGACCATCATTCAAATCCCTACTTGGGGAGTCTCTACCTGGTATCCACAAACAGAAGCTGCTCATGCCATCAGGCTTCTCTACTCTGCTTGCTCCGGCAGAACTCCTTCTCCCTTGGCTGCTAGCGGAGAACTGCTCTCTTGGCCTCACACCTGGGCTTAAGAAGGGCCAAACCCTGTCCCTTCCTATCAGCTGGCTCCACCGGTTGCCCTAGCAACCAGCACCTGTGACTCCGGCTGCCCTGGTGACTGGCAGCTGAGCCTCCCCCTTCTTGCCACTAGGGCCCTCTCCCGAGCCATTTCTGCTCTCAGGCGCAGGGCACCTGAGTGCTCTGCAACATCATGAAATCATGGAGCCTCTATGCAAACACCCAATATATTTGTCAGGAGAAGTAAACCATGGATCATCTGCTGAGATGCCCTGTAACATCACAATGCACCCCACAAGATCTGGCAACAACATACAAGAAGCAGAGGCCTGTGCAGAATATTAGGAACAGACCATATAGAAAGGTTGGATTGGAGAGACAACAAAGAAGATTAGGTGGTGCACAATTAAATGAGAAGTACCATAAGCCCAATAACTGATAAACTGTGCAATTCATTTTAAGGACTTTGCCACATCTAGTTAAGCCTATATATTTATATCAGCCATTCAGAAAAGGATATGACACACTGTTATCTTTTTGTCATCTGCTGTCTATATTAGGGCCAGATTTAATGAACAGATTTTACTGGACTTCAGGGAGACAGATCTATAGTGCACAGTGGGAACCAATTCCTCTGCAGTATTTTATGAGTGTTATTGTAGCTTCTCTCTCACTTTTAATAAAGTCACTTGTCAAGATGAAAACTGAGATTCTTAGACCTGGTAGAGAGCATAACCACTGATTTGTTTCCTGGACAAATTTCCACTGAAACAATCTGGAACAGGAATTGGGTATCTACAAGTGATAGCCAACGACAGACACCACGATCCTTTCCTCTAATGCAAGCTAAGACCAACCTAGCAGTAAAAAGTCCCTGGATCAGCAACTTCTTCCCACACTCCTTCCTCCTACCCTTGATTTTGACAAATATGCTTTTGCATCCAATCTCTGGAGTGAAGGCTTTCCATTTATGCAAGCGGGGAGGCATGTGCCAGAAATGGATGCTATAACTGTACCCCAAACATTATACTCCCAACTCCATTTGGGTTTTCCTATGGAAGACAGCAGTAACTGAAATCCCTTTGGGCTCTCTCCTGCACTGGCAAGTTGGCAACCCTCCTATATTGGGTTTTTGAGCAGTTAGAAACAGAAGGACCCTGGAAACATGGTTCTGTGGGGAGCTGTTTAGCTATGACTGAAGTGGGCAGCAACACAGAGGCACTGGGTCTCTGTACAAGTGATTCTGCCCTTTGCAACTGCTCTGCAATGTCCAGGACTTCCCCACTAAAACATCATCGATTTGGCTGGTGTTTACTACTGGGTGCATTGATAATATATGGATTCAATCTTCAGCAAAATCGAATGATGGGATACAAGCTACACACATCAAAACTCTGGCATCCCCCTCATACTTATCAGGGAATTTCCCCTGTAGTGGATGGTGTGGCCTAATTACCTTTATGGCTGGTCTTTGTGCCAGTAATATTATCTCATGGGCACTTAAGACCAGTGCTTTTATATGAATAACAGAAATACATAGGGATATGAAAGTAAGAGAAAGCACCAAGTTTAAAAAAAAAGGGTTTTTTTTAGCTGAATTGCAGTCTGTTTATCTAATAAATCGCCTTCCCAAACAGCTCTACATGAAGTGACTGACATATGGAACACACTACAGAAGGATCAGCAGGAGCACTTACACAGCTGTCTGTATTTAATATGCAGGTGCTTGATTTTGTATTTTCCAGCAGCCAGTTTTTTCCAGGGAGGTCCTACTCGTAGTTATAAAACAAACAGAGCAATGCCTTTAACTAGCTGCATTTTTTATGGTATGAAAGAGAGAAGAGGATGAATATGGATTGTAATGACTGTCTTATATATTATTTCCTATGAGGCTTGTGAAGATTCCTACGTTTAGTTTTGTGCGTGAAGTGCTTTCCGATGCCTTTGTGTAGAAGCCTCTGGAACATCAGTATCAATTAATAGTTAAACATTGCAGCACTGCTAAGTATGTTGTACAGTAAGCCAATAAACTGACATGCACTCAGCATCACAAAATGAGGAAAGCTTGTAATCTGAGATAGGAAGGTTCAATGGATTCTCCTAGTAATTTTTCAGGTATGATTTGTGCTGGACAGACATTTTGTTGACATTAAAGATGAGTGAGAAGTGAGAATTATTTTGAATTTTAAAGTGCATTGTGATTGGACTGTTTTTCTACCCTTTCTGGGTTTTTTTGTCAACATACAAGTACTTTTGTAAACAGTAAACTTCAATTTGAATAGTCACCAAAAGCAATTTTTGACTTGTATATTCGATTGTAAAGTTCACAGCAGGTGTTCTTGTTCAAGTGCCACAAGAAGGAAATATACTTCTGTTTGAAAACTTAACTATTCACAGTGAAATATTAAGGCCGAATCTACCCTCTGCCAGTTTGTGACCATTATTTCACAAGCTGGCAGAGGGTAGATTCAGGCTAGATATCAGGAGGCGCTACTTCACTGTCAGGGCGGCTAGGATCTGGAACTAACTACCAAGAGAAGTGGTGCTGGCTCCTCCCCTGGGGGTCTTTAAAAGGAGGCTGGATGAACACCTTGCCGGGGTCGTTTGACCCCAGTACTCCTTCCTGCCATGGCAGGGGGTCAGACTTGATGATTTGCTCGGGTCCCTTCTGAACCTACCAACTGTGAAACTATGAAATACTTAGTATTATGTAGCATTATGCCCTTTTTCTTTAAAATTCATCAGAAGAAACTATTTAAATGTAAAGACAAATTATGCCAAATAAAAAAATAATCCCCCATCTGAAGGGCTTATTTGTTATGAGATAGGTACCATCTTGGTTGACAGCAGGAACTGGGTTGACTCATGGTCCATAGTTTTGAACCCATCCTTGAGAGTAGATGAGTACACCCTCTTTCAAAGAATTAAGCAGGGATCATGGTTTAACACAGCTGGAAGACTGAGTGTACATTTTAGCTACAGACTATTTCATGTCAAATTCACATAGGAGTGCTTGAAACAGGGATATAAATCCAGGCTATCCTCCTTCCCAGGTGAGTATCTTAGCCATGATTTATTGTAACCATATTGTGGCAGGTCTGTGCCCCAACTCACCACGCTGCTGGGCTTCAAGCGGCTGGTCTGCATGAGGCCACTGGGTGCGGGGTGCTGGAGAAATGGGACCACAGATTGGTCTGGCTCCTCAGAGCTCCCAGGAAAAAAGGAGCTGGCCTGATACACACTGGGAAGAGCAGGAAGGAGGGAGCACTGGCAGTGGCTCCAGGTGCCTTTCCCATGGCCAGCACAGGCTGGCGGAGCCACAGGCCAAAACCACCAGGCAGCACAGCAGCTCTGACTGCAGCAAAGCCCACTGCATCTGAGCTCTCAGCTCTTAAAGGCATGGAGTCCATCCAAACTGGAAGTGACCTGCACAGAGCAGACTGAAGCAGGAAAGGCCCAGGTTCCTGCAGAGTGGCAGTAGCCCATGGAGCCAGGGGTCTGGAACCCACCAAGATCACACCCATGCTGGACGTGGCCCACAGGTACATGCAGGGTGGTCGGGCAGGACAGAGGCAGCCCAAGACTCACCAACCAGTCCCACCTGGGAAGTGAACCCAGCAGAGAGCCAGGCTACAGAACCCACCATGCCATTATGCCTTAAGGCCCTGAGACCCATGATTGGGCAACACCAGGCTCCTAGGGGAAGCCAGAGCATGGGAAGTTGCCCCACAGGGTGCTATCAAATGTGGCCAGGAGCCAGCTGAGCACCCTAGTGCTCTTGGGGTTACAGCCCCAATGCAGGAGTTAAGTGATGGGCTCAGGTTGTACCCCATGTGTAGGGGAGAAGATGCCAAAGAAGAGGCACCTGATGTGGCGAGCATTGTTGCCCTGCTCACCTGCACCCCAGGGAGAATTTCAGTTCTAGTATTGTTAAGTTGTTCCTTTTCTGATTGGAGACACCTGTACCACCATCTTGGTAAGCTGGGCAGAGACAGACCACCTAGCAAGACCAGACAGTGCCCACAGCACATCCAGATCCTGCCAAAACCCAAGCCAGACACCCAAGTGGAAAGGGGTGGAGTAAAGGGATGGTAAGGAGCCCCACAGAAGAAGCACCAGTCAAGGTGACCAGG
>NW_017729033.1:23063375-23067469 GCF_001723915.1 Gavialis gangeticus
TCTTGGTAAGCTGGGCAGAGACAGACCACCTAGCAAGACCAGACAGTGCCCACAGCACATCCAGATCCTGCCAAAACCCAAGCCAGACACCCAAGTGGAAAGGGGTGGAGTAAAGGGATGGTAAGGAGCCCCACAGAAGAAGCACCAGTCAAGGTGACCAGGGTTTGGAAGGCACTGAACATTTCCCAGTGGAACCTAAAGGAACATCAAGTTGTGGCAGGCGAGTAGACCCTGGTGCAATATGTTTCGGTGGGCAGAGCAGGCCAGCAGCGACACAGTGAGTGTGGGCCTGCCACACACGTACAAGGCTTCTGGATTTTCTTCAGAATGAGCACTTCAAGATATCACCACTTTTTTGTTGTAAAATGAAGCTAATTTGAAAGCTACCTTTAGGTATCTGAAATGTTTTACTTAAGGTTTTAGGGGCATTAGGGACATGTCTACACTGTAGTGAGTCCTAGACAGGAGAACCTCAGGCATTCCCCACCCACTCACTGCCACACACATGCTCCCAACTCAGGAAATAAACTAGCAAAGACACTTTGGGATCATCTTGGCTCTCAAGTGTGCTGGATACTGAGGTCTTGAGAGGAGCTGCAGAGGGAAAGGCATATTACAGCCTCACTGGCATATTTCTAGGTTTGGAGCTGGTGTTGGGGAGCAGGTGAGCAAGGCATGCTCAGGAACAGATGGCCTGGGATGTGCTACTGCCATAGTGTAAACATGCCCTGAGGAGGAGTGAAAAAGGAGTATGTTGTAATATTAGGAGAACAGAAGGATTTGGAGGCTAGTAAATCTGTAGTGGAATCAGTGTGAATTGTGACAGAAGTTAGTAGGGATTGCTTACTGAGCGTTTGCTTCATCACACAATCAGGTCATATAGTGGAACCCAGATCAAGTGCTTGCATCCCACTTGATTTGCAGCCGGTTGTCGAGCGAAGGATGAGCCATGCAGCTACTTGCTACAGCTTTTGCTCAAAGAGGCCTGCTTCTCTACTCAGCTGGAATTCATCAGTGGTAGTACATAGTGGGGCCTTGAAATCATGCTGCAGCAATCAGGTGGAGAACTTCAGCAGCCACAGAGTTATTGGCTGAGGCTGTATTTAACCTCCAGCTGGTTCACAAACCCTCTTCTTTGCAAGGGCTACAGAACCTAACCCTATGAACTACAAAGGTTCTATTCTCGTGTTTCAGGTTATATTAATGCATTTTTACATTGTTAGCACTGGAGAAAAGGCCCTCAAGTGGCCAGTACAATGTCTGATATTCCTCCTATAGTTCAAAGGCAACAATTAGAACAGAACAAAGCAGAGAAAACTTTTATGCTATGTAATTAAGATGGTTCAGGAGGACATACCATATAATTAAGGTGCAATGCCGATGATGGAAAAAGGAGAATACTATTTCAAGACATGGGCAGGTTGGCTTTACAAGTGACCACTTTTAGATTAAAAATAGAAAACCAGTGCCAGGAATAGAAGGGTGAAAGCAATTTAACAACAATGCAAGACTGGTTAGGAATGGATAATGACAGCAAAGTAGTAATGAGTTAATGATAGTGTAAGGAGCAAAATGAACAGAAATAAATGATGCCATTAATGCAAAAGGAAAGGCAACGAAACGACCAAAGTTTCAAAACTAGCAGTGAAATAGCATTTTATTTTTTCCATAAATGCTCAATCGTTTAGAATGAATAAGCAGCAAAGATCACAGACTGAATAAGCTAGCAACCTGAGGACCAAATACACTTTGCTTATTTGTGGAGTTGGAAAGGCTTCACTACAATTAACAGGCTTTGGTCCTAATGTCAAACATTGGCTGTACTTTCAATCCAAAAAAAGTATGTTGGTTCAGGGGTCAGCAAACTTGGGATAGAGAAGAAACAATAGAGAAGTGGAACATGCCTTTCAGAGTTCACAACCTTCCCACAGAGAGCAGAGTACAAACCTGATTTGCTTTTGTTTAGAACAGCTTTAATTCCATTTTACCACTTGGACTATACGACTATAATTTCTCTCTTTTGTGGATTATTGTTACAGGGATTCAGAGCCAAAGTGTGTTTAAATGAAGGAGCGAGGGAGCTGGCACACAGGAAGTTGAATATTGTGCCAAACATAATGGCCAAACAGAATGCTGTGCCAGACAGAGACTGTGGCAGACTGATGAGGCTGCTTAAGCAGAATTCGAAAAGCTTTTCCTACTACTCTTGCACACCCCATGTAAACATCTACAACCACTGCAGAGCTTATGTATGGGGCACAGCACAAACCTTTCCCTCAGCGTACCCCAAAAAAGATCCATGAAGAAGATGGGTCAATGACACCGAAAACCTGCTTTCTGGACTGGGGCCAGTCCTCCAGATCATAAAGGATGAGGTTATTTGTATAGTCCCCCTGTACTCTAGTGCATTTGGGAGGTAGGGCATTACCACTATGTGGCAGCATGGATTTTTATTTCATGTTGACATTTCTGGAACTAAGTGTTTGGCAATCATTTGGGCTGCAAAAATCTTCACCTTACTTTTCTTCTTGATTTGAGAGGAAGCAGAATGTCAGATTATCAGAATGTTTCCGTTTTCTAGCCAAACCTTTTGGCTACACAGCTTGTGTGCTGAGACTGCTACATTTTCTACAGAATATAATAATTCTGTCACCTTGTTTTCTTGTTCCTCCCTGTTTGTTTTCTTCCCAGCTGTTCTCTCACTGTACACTGGGCTTGTAATCTTGCCAAGGCAAGAATTATGGTATTATTACACAGCATACATATTACCAGCACAATGAGGCCTTAATTCCCATTGGGGACGTCAAAGGGGTGCTAGGTGAGGGTTGAAAGTGAATGTTCCTTTCCCCATCTCCTTTCCCACAAGGGAGACAGAACAAATATTCAAATCCTCCTAATTGGAAAATGAGAAGGTTACAGGTGGCTCTAAAATAGTAAAAGGCAATATTAGATGATTATTTTCTCTCCCAAAGGAGAACAGTATGTTTCTACTAGGGAGATCAAAAGCTTGAGAAAACAACAGAAACATTTTAGGAGTTTGTATGCATTAGCAGACATTTATAAGTCTGGAGAATGTAAAGAAGAACTCAGGGACAAACTTATCACAGGGATATTTGAGACAAACTTTCCTAGAAATGGTAATAGAATCTGACCTGGTTTGGACTAAACTGAACTGTAATGATCATACCACAAGCTCTAGAATAAAACAGAAGGAGGTAATTGATAAAGGAACCATGACAAAAGTAGAAAGATAACTGGAAGTCACTGAGGGGGGAAGTTACTGAGCAGACCACAATAAGCCACCCTATAATCAAAAGCAAGGACCTGCATTAGCTCAGCCTGTCAGGGTGCAGGCACATATCACAGATTATCAGACCTAGACAACCACATGCTGTAAAGGTGAGAGAAATGAAGATGCAACAAAATGAGGCATCATTCTTTGTTGGGACATATACTTGCTGCAAGGTAGTCCCCTGCTGCCTTGACTTCATCTCTTTAGGACTGGTATCAGTTGCAATAAATAAATGTTCTATATTACCATATTTACTGAAATATGCAATGACCCTGAATATAAGACAACACACCAATAATGTGATTCTATAAATGGAAAATGTATAAATTTGTTATAATTTTACAGACATAGAATCTAATTTTGGGAGGTTTGCCTTGAATTTGCCACCTCCCAGTCCTAAATTAGGAACAATACATTTGTGTGTGTGGGGGGGAGGGGGGTGTCAGACGTGCGCATGGAAGTAAGGGGCAACTTTGAAAACACTTAGTTTGGAATAAATATACCTGTAGCAATTTAGTTTATCCAGAATTGATGTATTTCACTTTTTTTTAAACTCTTGCAAGCTTTAGCACTTACTCCATAAACACACTTTTAAGCAGCCCTTTTGTGTGTACTTACATGTAGTGGACTACCCAACTCGAAGAGGCAGTCAGCTGACTTCCTGGGCAGATCACGGGGCTGCTCGCCATTTTCAAGGGCTTATCATGGTGGCCCTATCCCCATGCCTCTGACTGGGTAAGGGGCCCTGGTGGCCCCGCCCCAACCTGGGGCCTGCGCTGTTCAATTTCTTCATCAGCGATCT
>NW_017729033.1:23067480-23076773 GCF_001723915.1 Gavialis gangeticus
TCCGACCCTTAATCTATGAATCTATGAATCTATGAATGAATGGTGGAGAGGGCTAGCCATCATACAACCCACCCCTCACTGCTGATTGGCTGAGGGCTGTCTATCATGCAGCCCCACCCCTTACTGCTGATTAGTGGAGAGGGGTGGGGCTGCATGACAGGCAGCCTTCTCAGCCAGTTAGCAGCAAGAGGCAGGGGTGGTGGCTATCTTGCTTACTTGCCTTCATGCGGGCAGCCTCTTTTGTGCCAGGCTGCATGGCTGCAAGAACTGCTGGCTCTTACTGGGGAGATAGCATTATATTTTTAATAATTTTTTTCTTATTTTTCTCCCTCTGCAGATTTTGCAGAGATTGCCCACATTTCCTAATTTCTCTGAAATCTGCAGAATTGTGATTTGAGTGGGTCCCTACATATACATAGTACAAACTGCATAATATTAGTGCAAAGCCAAAAGACTCATGATTTACTATATATGTTATTGGCCTCAGCCTGAGCAGAGCCAACAGCATTTCAAGTCATAGTAACCCCATTGTTCAGCACTTCTTAGTATGTGTGTCTACTCCAGATACCCTGCACCTCCCCTCCCTGCCACCCACAAGGATCCATGACTGGAACTAGGTGTTCTTGTCACAAGTCGTGGGATCCTTCAAACATTTCTGTGAAGATGAGGTGCAGGGCAACCTGGTTCAGGCTCCAACTCATAGAGGGCGGAGCCACACTAATCATGCTAGCTAATACAAACCCAGACATAGTGGGGCTCACTGAAACTTGGTGGGATCCAATGTATGACTGCGCAGTAAACATCAAGGGCTATAGGCTGTGCAGGAGAGAGAGAACAAGGAGGAAAGGTGGGGGTGTGGCACTTTACATCAAAGAGCAATACACATCCTCAGCAAACAGCATTGGGTCAGAGGAAGGGTAGACTGAAGTGCTCTGGGTCAGAATACAAGGGGGTTGGGGGGGGAAAGGGACTTAACGGTGGGGGTTTACTACAGGCCACCCAACCAGGGGGAACAGTTGGACCGGGAATTCTCAGGCCAGCTCGTGGAGGCAGTCAAGTCAAAGGATGTGGTCATCACGGGTGACTTAAACTACCCAGACATCTGCTGGGAAGAGGAGCCAGCCAGGTCTAACCACTCACGTAGGTTCCTAGCTGAGTTACAGGACCTCCATTTAACCCAGGAGGTGCACAGTCCCACCAGGGGAAATGCCTTGTTGGACCTGGTCCTGGCCATGGGCGCTGACCTGGTGAGTGGACTGCGGGTACTTGACCACCTGGACGACAGAGATCATTGCCTACTCAAATTCACCATCTAGCAGAGAGTGTCAAAACCTGCAGCAAGGCAGTAGCCCTGGACTTCAGAAGGGCGGATTTCAATGAGGTAAGGAGACTAGTTGGGGAGGCACTGAGGTTCCAGAGGGGAGGGGAGTTGGGAGTCCAAGAAGGTCATTCCTTAAGGAGACTATCCTCCGAGCCCAAAGGGTGACAATCCCAAGGTGGATCAAAGTGGGCAAGAGTGCTCAAAAGCCCCCATGGCTCACCAAAAGCATTCAGGAATGTCTCAAAGCTAAAAAGGAGGCATACACCCAATGGAAGGGAGGGGCCAATCCCACGGAGGATTATACCTCCTTGGCTCAAGATTGTAGGGGGGCTATTAGGAAGGCTAAGGCTGAGACAGAACTGGGACTAGTGAACTGGATCAAAGATAACAAGAAGTTCTTTTTTAAATACATAGGGGGTAAAAAGAAGGTACTGGGCAACATGGGGCCTCTGCAGAACATGCTAGGAAATCTGGTGGTTGCACCAGACAATATAGCTAACCTCTTTAACAATTTCTTTGCCTCTAGTTTTCTAAGCAGGGACCAGGTCATCCCCCACACTGGGATCCCAAATGGACCCTGGGGAGGTGCAGCCAGGCCCAGGGTCAGTGAAAACCTAGTCAGGGAACTTCTGGAGGGACTAGACGTATTCAGATCAACAGGTCCGGATTATCTCCACCCCAGAGTGCTAAGGGAATTAGCAGAGGTGATTGCAGGACCCTGGCACAGCTTTGCAAGCACTCATGGTGCTCTGGCAAGGTGCCAGAGGACTGGAAAAGGGCCAATGTGGTCCTCATTTTCAAAAAAGGGAGGATGGGGGACCCAGGAAACTATAGGCCCATTAGCCTTACCTCGGTCCTGGGGAAGCTCTTTGAGAAAATGATCTAGGAGCACATCTGTGAGGGACCAGCAGGGAAAATTATGCTTAGGGGCAACCAACATAGGTTCATTCGAGGCAGGTCCCATCAGACCAACCTGGTGGCCTTCTATGACCAGGTCACAAAATCCTTGGACTTAGGTGTTGCGGTGGATGTAGTCTTTCTGGACTTTAGGAAGGCCTTCAACACTGTCTTTCACCGCATTCTCATTAAAAATGGTGATGGATGGGTCATTTTCAACCTGGAGGGATGTGGGCAGTGGGGATCCCTAGGGTTCGGTTCTCAGGCCCACATTGTTCAACATCTTCATCAGCAACTTGGATGAGGGTGTGAAAAGCACTTGTACAAATTCACAGATGACACAAGATGTGGGGAGAAGTGGGTATGCTAGAAGGGAGGGACAGGCTACAACTAGATCTGGACAGGTTACAGTGGTGGGTGGATGAGAACAGGATGGGTTTCAATACTGACAAGTGCAAGGTGCTGCACCTGGGGAGGAAGAACAAACAGGATACCTACAGGCTGGGGAACTCCCTTCTCATCAGCACAGAGGCAGAAAAGGATGTTGGAGTCATTATTGATTCCAAGAAGAACATTGGCCACCAATGTTTGGACGTGGTCAGGAAGGCTAACCGCACCTTGTCATGCATCCAAAGATGCATCATGAGCAGGTCCAAGGAGGTGATCCTCTTCCTGTATGCAACACTGGTCAGGCTGCATTTGGAGCACTATGTCCAGTTCTGGGCACCACACTTCAGGAGGGATGTGGCCAGCAGAGGTTCCAGAGGAGGGTCACTGACATGATCAGGGGGCAGCAGGGCAGGCCTGACAAGGGAAGGCTATGGGACCTGAACATGTTCAGCCTCCATAAGAGAAGGCTGGTGGCTGTCTATAAACTGGCCAAGGGGAACCAGCAGACAATGGGAGAGTCCCTGGTCCCCTGAGCACTACCCAGAGTAACAAGGAATAATGGTCACAAGTTGACTGAGAGTAGATTCAGGCTAGATATCAGGAGGCACTACTTCACAGTCAGGGTGGCTAGGATCTGGAATCAACTTCCAAGGGAAGTGGTGCTCACTACTACCCTGGGGGTCTTCAAAAGGAGGCTAGACAATCACCTAGCCGGGGTCATTTGACCCCAGCATTCTTTCCTGCCAATGGCAGGGGTCAGACTTGATGATCTATTCAGGTGCAGGCTGAGAGGGGGAAAACAGAGGGATTCTTGGTGATCTGTTTAGGCCCTGTTTGGTGATATTTTCCAGACATTTAAGGGTGGTGAAGAAACAGGAATGATTGGAAATGGGAAAGAAAGGTGCAGCTCAGATATGGGAGTGAAAAGTCTTTCTATGGTAGTCTTTCTGCCTGTATAAATTCAATAATGTAGGTGTGGTGCAAAGAAGAAATGTATAAAAACAAATAGAAATGTGTCTTTCTGCCTATGTAAATTCTATTATGTATGTATGCATGTATGTTGCAAAGCTTTAAATGTATAGAAATAAAATATAAATGTATTTGCCTTCCTATACAAATTAAATTCTATAGTGTGATCCTATCCAATATCATTATAACATTCAAAAGGATAAATCAATGAATATAATAATAAAATAAGAGTCTAAAGAAAGAAAAAGCCAAAAAGGTATTCTGAAATCCCTCTTGCTAGCTTAACATGGCTACCAAGTAGGAAATCCTTTAGAAGATCAGAGCTATAGCCTTTGCTATCTGATGCTGAGCTGCTGGAACACACAGCTCAGTATAACTGACTCCAAGGCAGAAAGCAGGGTAGTTGAAATAATGCTACCTTTTATGCTGTTTTTCCATCCCTCCCTGAGAAAACTGGGATTGGAAGGGACCTCAGAGAAGGATCACAGTCACTGGCCAGCTACACAGTCAATTTGAGAGCAGTCCTTCCCCACTCTTCCCCTTCCCTTTCCTTACTTTCTGTTTCCCTGCAGGCAAGGCCGGTTTGAGCTTCGAAACTCAAAACACTTCAAAACTTTCAAAATGTTTTGACTGCCCTCGTTTTGTTTCAAGTCTGTTCGAAAGCCCTCTGTTTTGTTTTGATTTCTGTTTCAAGCTTGAAATGAGTCAAAACACCTTCAAAACAAAACAGCCAGCAAAATTTTGCATAGCCCTAGTATGCAGCTGTAGGTGAGAAAGAATTTAAGAGGACAAGTTTTGTTGTGTGAGAAAAGAGAAAAGAAAGGGCAATATTTATTTGTATGTACACAGATGTGCTTAAGATGGTGGAGATAAAAAATGGTTGGAGAATTATGTACAAAAAGTTATGTATGTTGAGAAGATACATAATACATATGGTATATAGATGGGATCATGGAGAGCTTGAGTGGTAATGAGGGCAGATGAGAAGAATTCTGGAGGGATAATGCATGTATGATCAATACTACAAGTAGGGCCACACTATGGGTTTACAATGTATTTCAAACAGCCAAAACTTTAGGACAGCTGATATACATATTGCTGGTATACAATATGCTATGGATATGAAAGGAAAGGGAACAGGGTAATAGAATACCAAGAAATACACTTACAGGGAAGAAGGACACTTACAGTGGCAATGCCCATGGACCTTCTCAAATAAAGCTAGATCTACCGAGGAGCAGGAGAGACCGGAAAGGGAAAGTGAGGAAGAAGATGTTGAGTCAGAATGCATGACAGTGGAGGAGATGCCACAAGAAGGAAGAGCCATGGAGGAAAAGAGTGAAATTTCGGTAGTCAAAGTGGCACAGGAGGCAAAAGAAGGAAAGAGAAAGTGGAACAAGTGATTTTGAGATGGAAGAGAGAGAGAAGAGAAAGGGGGAAGAATGCTACAGAAAGAAGAAGCAGGTGTGAGGATAGAGCAGGAGAAAGAAGAGAGCCAAATTGGGAAACGAAAGAAATTACTTGCTATGAAGCCTTGGAAGAAGAAGGCAGACAAAGAGTGAGAGGGGGAGGGAGATGGGCTGATGGAAATCTCAGAGCTAGTGCAGTCTAGGTCTACTGGAAAGGGGAACCTTTCTTGAATGTCAAACAAGAAAACAACTGGCAAAGACTATGGGGAGTGAAGAGGGGGAGGATTAGAGCCAACTGCATCAAGCAGCAGCATAGAAGACTCATAAAGTGGTAGAGATGTGTAATTTAAATGGACAAGCATGACTGTGTACTGCATCTATAGAAGTCAGAAGTGTGTTATCAAGGCATGATAAGATTATGCCAGTAATGTATGTGGTTAAGTAGATGTAATATGTTTACAGGAGTGTAGAATCCCTTGGAAGAGGGGTTACAAGCATTTTATAAAGAGATGGGGAAAGAGACCGCTGTGGTTGGTGGGATTGGATGTAAACAAACTGGAAAGAGTCCCAATTTTGCTCAAGATTGAGGAAGTGGAAGTGCATCAAGTACAAGTGATTGTGGAAGGGAGACTGCAATGGATGGTAGTGGCATTTGAAAAGAAAGTGTTAGGAATTTTTAATATATATGCGCCAGCTGAAAGAGAAGGAAGGATTGCTCTGTTTAAGAAATCAGAGGTATATGTAGGTGGAGGTAGGCAGCAAATCTTGGTGGAGGATTTCAGTTGCAATATCGTGGAGGGGGATAGGAGAGGGGATGGAGGGGAGGGAGAGCTAGACAGCTCTTCAAAAGTACTGATCGATATAATAAAAACAGGAGGCTTAAAGGACATATGGGTCAGTGAGAAGTTGATTATGAGGATGAAACCGAGTGGGAGACAGGTGATGAGGACTGATTTTGTATTAACATCAAATAGACTGGGGATTGCAAAGAAAGAGATCTTAGATGTGACCTTCAGAGATCACCAGATGTTCAGAGTGGAAATGGGTTTAGATAAAAGCAAAGGTAGTGAGGAAGGGATGTGGAAGTTAAATGTTCAATTATTACAAGATGAAAATAAATGCTAAGAATATGTGGAACTGTATAAAGGATGGAGGACTCTGAAGAGATACAATAAAAGCACCTGGAAGTGGTGGAAAATGATCAAGAGAAGAACAAGAAAATTCAGAAATACTGGTTGAGAAGTAAAGAAGAGGGTGTAAAATTTCATAGATTTCATAGATGTTAGGACTAGAAGGGACCTCGTAAGATCTATGGTTCTAGGCCCCTGCCAAAGAGGCAGGAAGTCAGCTAGGGTCAAAGGATCCCAGCAAGATAAACATCCAAAAGTTTCTTGAAAGTGTCCAGAGTAGATGCTTGCACCACCTCTGGGGGGAGTGTGGGTGCCAGGGCCTTAAGGCAGGGGGGCTCAGGCTGTCCCTTTCCTAGCCGCCATTAAAGGATCTGAGGTTAAGTGTGCTAAGAGAGTCTGCCTTTGACAGTCTACTGGGCTATTTCCTATTTCTACCTCTCGGCTACTTAGTACTGCTCATTTCTCAGGCTGTTCCCCCGCACTCACAACAGATACTAGGGATTCACACAAATTCTTTGTTTTCCCTCTATTTTCCTTCAGGCTTCCTGGACCGGAGCTCCTCTGGTCTGCCTTTTATTTACAGTTGTAAGCTAATCATACCATTGATTAGCTAGCTCAGAGAGTTAACCAGCCACAGGGCTCTAGCTTCCCCAGCTACCTTTTTCTCTGGTATGTGGTATAGAAATGATCAATGACTGAATTTAAATTGCTAACTGACAGAAAGACTGTTGCATCTGTAAACTTCTGAAACACAAAAATGTCTAGTTTTAGGACAGAACAAAGGGGTGGACATTCAGGGTAAAACAATTGTGTATGCTAGTAGCTATGGATCAGGAGTATAATCCCAAAGCCATGAAGTTCAGGTGTGCACTGGTATAGGACAATGACTGATCCTTAGAAGTGTTATGTACAGAATTACATGTTTTCGGAGAAGAAAACAGACTGAGAATATTTGTGTTATGAGTTAGAATTTGTTAAACTTTTCACTAACCATAACTCATTGGTGTACCTGGTACATAATGACATACGCTGTGTTTAAGCATGAAGAAATACAACACTCAGCGAGGCAAGCAACACATTATATTCAAGATGGAACCTGATAACTTTATCAAAGTGATTATATGATGTGGTTGCCCGAATGTCACAGGACTGGATGTAATAACTCAAGAAGTTATTTCTAATCCTATTCCTTATGTTTCTAATCTGCAGGCTAATCACATGCTCAGCAATGTCCTGGTAGTTACCAGTTATGCTAACTAGACACCCTCCAAATGTGACTGACACAGGAATATCATGGCTAAAGATATTCAGGCTCTGCAAGCCTTGAAGCAAACATCTAATTCATTGTTCCAAATTCCAGACAGATCCTGGAAGAGATAAGAGGCCAACATCTGAGTTACAGTAGTTGGTTACAGTCAGCTGCCTTTCCAGCAGGCATTTCCTAAATCAGACCAAGCTATCACAAATTGCCTCAAGAAAATATTTGTATTAAAGTTCAATCTAAGTTTTCATAAATAATTCCCATCTACTGGATGGGAAATAATTCATATCATTTATAGGTAAATGTGGGTTTTTTGTCGCACTAAAACCAGCTCAGGTTGCTTTCATATTAATATCAAAGCTGACAATAGCCATCCACTTTAAAGACTGAGAAAGTACCAGGGATCAACTCACTGTTGAATCAAGAAATTATATTCAACAACATACTATTCAGAATCACAGCTGATGGTTAGTCGGACTATCTATGACATACTTCTGGCTATTAGGGCTGTGCAAAGCTTTGGTTCCTGATTCGATTCAGCAGAGATACAGCCCGATTTGGTGGCTGAATCTCTGTATCTGAATCGAATCAGAGAACCCTTTTATCTCTCTGAATCGAATTGGAACCCTCTGAATAGATTTGAAGAGATTCGGCGATTTGGACATAGACACAGCTTTAAATGTTTTTTCTACATACCTCAAGGTATCAGGTGGCTCATGAATGCTGCGATGCTGGGGTGCATGGAGTGTCCTACAGAAGCACAGGGGGCTCCCCAGTGCACTTGGCAGCAGACCCGGAAGTGGACAAGAAGCACTTTTGGTCCACTTCCGGGTCTGCCAGAGAGTGCACTGGGGGGCCCCCCTACACCCCCACCAGCTCGGTGACTGGTGCCTCCTGGGCCTGGGGGGCACCTGGGGTTCCCCTGCAGCTGATAACCCCTACTGCAAGTGCCAGCTGGGGAGTGGAGTGCTGTTGTGCTTTCAGAAGTGGCCGCAACCTCTCCTGGAAGTAGCCACAGCCACTTCCGAAAGCAGCTGCAGTGATCAGCCGCAGTGATTGGCCATCTTGCAATCAGGTGTGGGGGGACCCATCAGCAAGATCGGCCATGGGGGACCTCCCACCGGTCACTGACTGGTTGCTGGGGAGGAGGGGCATGTGCCCCCCCCCCGACTAAGGCGGCACCAGTCACCCATGCACGTACCAAAGTTCAGTTGTGTCAGACTAACCTGGCGTCTTTCTTTAATAAGATAACTGGCTTTCTAGACACATAAGATGTGGGACCTAATATATCTGCACTTCAGATATGGAGCTGGATGATAAAATATTTTTTAAGATGGAATGTAACAAGGTGCCTGGCTCAGGGACTGGAGCTCAGTTGCAGAGGATTAGGTGGTAATAGCCTGACTGTTTAGAAGTGTTGGCCAGCTGTTGGGGATGATTGGCTAGTGCTGGAGAAAGTTAAAGGCTCCCAGAGAGAAGATGCAGGGGGGGAGGGAAGCTAACATTGAGGGACTGCAGTGAAGCCCTTGCCCTGGATGGCAGAGGCATTGAGAGGGGTGGGGGTGTTGAAATTTTGTTTATTCTGATTAGTTTGAGATAGGAAAGGGGGCAGGGTGTTTCCTGGGCCTGGCTGAAAGGGTAACAACCTGCTACATGGAGATGACAGGGATTAGTGCAAGAAGTATAGGAATGCTAAAGGAACTGGTTAAAGGGGAGATAATTCCCCTTTTAGTGCACCCTAGTGCTATCAGGACTCATGGGGGTTATTAGAGTGGTTTTGGTTTGGGGATGAATCTAATATAATGTTTTTATTCCTGACCTTAGCATAAAATAGGAGATGACCCTAAGTTGGGAGGCATTTGTCAATAAAAGGGTGATCATCATAGCATACAGGAAGGTTTGGGTGACTTTGAGGA
>NW_017729033.1:23081773-23097570 GCF_001723915.1 Gavialis gangeticus
TGGTTAATGCACCTAGGCCCACCTATCCATAGGCCAAATATTATAACTATGATAGCAACTATTGCAGCACTGAGCTATCATTGAGTGACTTTGAGGATGACAGTAATGAAAATTAGATGAAATGTAATAGTACAAAATGCAAGATCATGTAATCAGAGAGTAATAATAACTTCTGCTCATCGGTTAGAAACAGCAGAGGAGGAAAAGATTACAGCATGATAATCACAGAATAGCTGTGAGTCACCAAACTGATGTGGCCATGAAAAAGACAACTGCAATCACAAAATGTCTTAAGTGAAGTATTTTTGGAAGTCATAAAGAAGAGTTCATACCATTATACAAGACCCTGGTAAGTCCTTATCTGGAATTCTGTGTACAATTCTGGTCATCTGTCTTTAAGAAAGATGAGTTGAAGTTGGAATACATGAGGAAGAGGAAGATAGGGGGAATAGAGACCCTATCTTATCAGAGGAAACTAAAAGAGCTCAGCATATTTAACCTAGCAAGTGAAAGACTGAGGAAGAAGATATCATTGATCTTTATAAATGTCTTGGAGGTAAGATGGTAAAAATCAGGAAAGGCTGAAAGCTAGTGAAGCTAAAGGGCAGTATTACTACAAGAACAAATGGGAATAAACTGGCCATGAATAAATATTGCCTGTAAATTAGAAGATGCCAGAAGTGCCAGGCATTAGAAACTATCAGTATGGTCCTGGAATAGACTTTCAAAATAAGTAATGGTGACAAAAAACCTTAACAGTTTTAACTTTTGACCTGATAGCTTTATGAAAGCAGAGACATGTGCTTAATGTCCCAGGAGGTCCCTTCACAGCCCATGCTCCTAATAGAATTGCTTTCTCTTATGGCACTGGATACTCTTTCCTTGTTTTGTGCAGTACCAGTCATGCAGCTGGCATTTAGCAAATAGCAATGACTTGAATGACATTCAGATCAGCACTTGGTCTCCAAAAGGTTAACACTAGAGCACTGCAACAGCTTGAAGTGTGAATTTAGTCACTGACAGATGTGAAAAAACAAAACAACGCTTTAATGGAAGAGGCACTGCGTCAGTTTGACCCAGCTTGCCAAATATCTGTATAGATCACACACTTCAGTGAGGCTTTTTTGGTGCTTTTATTGAATAGCTGATTCAATCTAATAGCTATTAGGAGCACGGATTCAATCAGCTATTAGATAAAAGCATCAAAAAGACCTGCTGAATAGGGGTGTGTGAAGTGGGCTGTATTTGATTCAAGTTCGGATACGGCCTGAATCAGGAACAGTGATTTGATTTGTTGATTCGGATCACTGTCCCTGATTTGATTAGACTGAACCTGAATCTGCAAATTTGATGCTGATTTGGAGAACCAGCGATTTGGACCTAGACACAGCTTTAAATGTTTTTTCTACATACCTTGAGGTACCAGGCATGGCTTGTGAATGCTGCGATGCTGGGGCAGATGGAGTGTCCCACAGAAGTGCAGGGGGACCCCGTGTGCTCAGCGGTGAACCCGGAAGTGGACTGGAAGTACTGGGTCCACCAGGGAGTGTGCTGGGGCCCCCCAATGCACCCCTGGCTCAGCAATCAGCCACAGGGGGACCCTGGGTGCCCCTACAGACCCAGGAGGCACCAGTCAATGAGCCGCGGTGGTGCAGGGGACACCCCCTGCATGTTCCCCAGTGGACCTGGAAGTGGACCTGAAGTGCTTCTGGTCCATTTTTGGGTTTGCTGCTGAACATGCTGGAGAGCCGCTGTGCTCCTTTGGGATGCTCCATGTGCCCCAGCATTGCAGCATTCACAAGCCATCTGGTACCTTGAGGTATGTAGAAGAAACACTTAAAGCTGTGTCTATGTCTGAATCACTGAATTTTTCTAAATCTCTCCAAATTGATTTGGAGGGTTCCAATTTGATTTGGAGAGATTAAAGGGTCTCCTGATTCGATTCAGAGATTCGGCCACCGAATCGGGCCGAATCTCTGCTGAATCGAATCAGGAACTGAAGGTTGACACAGCCCTACTGCTGAAGGGCATTGGTGAGCTGGGTCAAACTGATGCAATGAGTCTTCTGGATGTGTGCTGTGGTTGGTGCAGGGACAGACCAAGCTGAAAGTAAAGTAGTTTGTTTTGTTTTTTTTCATGTCTGTAAACGGCTTGCAAGCTGCCACATTACTACAGTTGCTGATGCCATTAAAATCTTCAAACTGGCACTTGGTTTACACAGTAATGTAGCCTTTTCAAGTGTTGGCATGACTATCCCTATCTATCTCATCCGTACAAATCTAGCTTATTATAACGAGAACTGAAATCAATATTAAGAAAAAAATGGCACAAACCTGTGAACAAATCCCATTTTTTTTCACCACATTTCTAACACCCAAGCTCATGTTTTCTATGCAGGCAGCAATAATTTTCTTCTAGGCCTTCACTTACTCAGACTATTGTTTCTGATTATTGTGACATGCTGCATCACAAATCGTGCGCATACCATTGCAACTGCTGTCCTTGTCTTCAGCTTCACAACACTACAAAACTGCCTTGCCTACTGTAGGAAAGACTTCTGGGATGGGGGAGGGGGCACCATTCTGCTTGCTGGGCCTGCTCAGATACATTGCTGGCTGTGGGGCTGCCCTGCCTGGCTCCTGGAGCTGAGCAACACAGGGCTGCCCCTGCTGTGGCAAGGACTTCTGGAAGGGGACGGAGGAGTTGGGAATTCTGGTCCCGTCTCATAGTCGGTGCCCAGGGCTACTGCTCCACTCACCTCTCCCTAGTTACACTACCGGTCATTATAATGATGTAACATTATTATTTTGGCATTTTGGAACAAAAAGAAAGGTAGTAGCTCTGAGGTGATATTGCTCAAGGATCAGCTAGTGCACTTAAGATTATAGAAATCCTTCAAAGAATGCTCTGTGGAAAGCAGCTGCACTATTAAGCAGTCTAAAAGTTATTGTCAAATGCCCCTCTAAAGAGTTATAGAGACTTCAGTGGTTTTATTTGTCACCACAACCTAATTCTTTCTGTTCCTTCTTGTTTTTATGCATATGAAACTATGAAACTGTAATTGCCGACACAGATGCACGACTTTCTGTCTATTGATAAAACAGGTTCATATTTTCTAGTCAGCAACATTTCAGTCCTTTGGTGTGCTCTACTGATGGTGAAATAAGGAAAAACAGATTCTAAGAGAGAGCTTTAAATATTTAAGAATAAGAAATGAAAGACATATTTTTAGCCATGCCAAGATCTGATGTTAATACAAAAAGAACAGTGAAAGTTTTGATTCTCTCAAAATCCTTCAAAGGAGCAATATTCTTGTATGCAGTGCTTTTAAAATTGGTTATAATTAATAAATTAATAACATCAATATGATCCAATGTTGTTAATAGGTAATGAATGATCTCCAGATGCTACATCATTTCTGGCATGTGGCAGCATTTGTTATAGAGCAGGAGACTGTAACCCTGTAACAAAGTTTCACTGTCAATTGCTATATTTCTTTTATGCCAGGATGTAACAGAGAACTTATGATTCCTGTTACTAAGAGAGGGAAAAAGGGAGGCAAACTGTACCCAGGCAGTCAAGTGGAGGGCCAGTTATTGCGTGATAGACAGCCCAAGCCTTTTAAAAGGAGAAGTGTCTGTTGCTGTGCTGGGGAAAAGCAATAGTACAACAGGAGAGTAACCTGGGAAAGCGGCAAGTGAACAATCACAGAGCTAACTCTGCTGCTATAAGCCATTCTGAAGGCTGATAGTCAAGGCATGTTAGAGAGCATCTGCAGGCAGCCTGGGATGGGGGCAGGGCTCTGGGCATATAAATCCTGGCCAGAGTCAGAGCAAACAGTCTGTGTTATGCCTGCCTAAAGATGCCATATAAGCCTGTGGCTGTTCCAAGCCAGGCAATCAAGCCCTGCAAACCACAGGCTGAAATACTCCTGGCCAGGAAGACTGCAGGGCATAGGCAGATTAATGAACAGGCCAGCTGGGCCTGGCCCATGAATGCCTGGAGGATGGGCATGGGGTGGGGGGTTGCAGCTTGGTGCAGACAAACTAGCAGCTGGGGCAGGCAGGCATGTGCGATGTGGTGGGCCATGACTGCCGGGTACTGAGTGGGAGTCAGGGCATGATTGAGTCATTCTGAATCCTGATTATATCCTCCAGAGTGTTTGCAACTCCACCCATTTGCAAATCTTTTATCTGTGTACTCAGTCCCATCCTCCAAATTATTAATAAAGATATTAAATAGGACTGGACCCTGGTTAGGCCCCATGGAACCCTGCTCAGTACCCTCCCAATTAGCCATTAAGTCATTGAGGTGTATTCTGTGAACACTTTGATCTAACCAGTTGTGTATTCACCTTACAGAACTTTCAACCAGACTGTACTTCTTAGTTTATGAATGAGAACATTGTGGGAAACAAAGTCAAAACCTTTCTAAAAGTCAGGGTAAATTATATCTACTGCCCCTATCTACAGAGCCATTGAAGAAAATCAGGATGGTCAGCAGGGATCTGGGTTTTCTGTTTCCCATGGAAAAACAGAACCCCTCCTCCCCCCTGCTGATTTTCCCTTTTGACCAAGAAAAACATGGATGTTCCATTTTAATTGAGAAACGTGGATTGTCCACTTTTGCAAAGAGCTCTCTGCAGGCTGGCAGAGTCCCAACCTTCAAAGGGCTGGGGGGGAAGCGGGAAGAGGGCAGTCAGGCAGGGGGTGCCACGCGCATGCTCACATTTGCACATGGCCACCAGGCAGCCTGGAGAGCAGCTTCCATAGGTAAGTCTGGTGGAGGGGAGGAGGGGATAGAGGCCCCCAGAGGAGGGGAGGGAGTTGGCCTGGGGCTGGGGTTTCTGATCAGCCTGGGCAGTGCAGAGGGCTTGGGGCCCAGGGCTGGAATGCTTGGCCGCAGGGCCCAGGCCATGCGTGAGATGGGACCACAGGTGGCTTGTCTGGGTGGTGGTCTGGGGGTGGGGCTGGCTCCCCACCACTATGCGCACTCCCAAGGAGGGCAGGGGTGGCACATGGCCCCCAGATCTGTGGGTGGAGTGGGGTGGGGGCAGGCTCCTGCTGTGGGCTTGGGCTCCCTGCCCTGCTCTTCTCCCCCCTGGGCCATGTTAGCTGATCATTTTGTTATCCCCTAGGGTCTTACAGATAGATGCCTCAATAACTTGCTCCATAATCATTACAGGTACAGAGAAGAGAGTGACCAGTTTGTAGTTCCCTATATCCTCCTCTTCCTTTTGTTAAAGATGGACACTATACTTGCTTTTTTCCTGTCATCTCAAACATGAGAGTCAATAGCTCTGAAATTACTTCAGCCAATTCCTTAAGTAGACTTTCCTGATTTACACAGATACAAGTCACAATAGAATAAGCATTTTGTGCTTTTAAGATGTGAGGTTAAGTTTGAATGTGTTGGATGAGGAATCATACATACCTCTACGTGCATTCATTCTTCACTGGTTATCACCATTCACAGGTATGCACAGATATCTCTGTGCATTGTTGTTAACATTTAGTTTGCAAGGCATAAATAAAAATGGTTCAGCTTGGTTCCATTCACTTCTCACATTCCCCATATAAACAAATAGAATGTATAAATGACTCTTTTCTGTAATGCATTTCCCACTAGCGCAGTAGGATCTCTCTTCTCTATGCACACAGTTTAGAAAGGCTTGTGGTCTCTGACTGTAAAATCATTTGAGAAATAATGTAATTATCTTGTTCATTCCTATGAATGCCTGGTTTGCACACATAGCAAAACATTTGGCAGTGTTTCATTAGCCACACAGTCATGCATCTTAATTGAGCAACAGAGCATATTTTAGAATGTAAATGCCAAAAAAAAATCTTTTATGAGTTCAAATTACAAAATGGGCACAGAGCAAACATGGCTTGCTATCTGTGAAATACCTACTGATAAAGAGGACATGTCTGGCTCATTATTAACAAGTGGAGCTGGTCTTATTATTTTCTGCAAATAATGTGAATTGCAACTTGTATTTTTTTTGTAATGAGTCACTTGTGAACTGACCTTAATTTCTGAAAATATTGACTAAATATTTTATATGAATTATTTAAACTCTGGGGATGTTAGCCAAAGCTGCTTACCTTCACTGGATATTCCTTTTGGTGTGTAAATCTGCTGCCTGAGTCACATGGCATATTTTCTGCTGGATAATAGGCTGTTGCCAGAGATGGGACTAAATGGGGAGTCTGAGCTCCCAGCAGCCAATCAGAAAGCCAGCTGCTTAAGTAGATGGAGCAGAGCTTATCAGCCAGAGACCCAAGGTAGGTGCGGCTCTCTTGGCAATTACCTTAGGCTGGGCCAAATGCTAGGGTCCCTGACAAATGCCTGGCTGCACCTCTGAAATATGCCCCGGCTGCTCTGATAACCTTCAGGGCTGTCCTTGTGCTTCAAACCCCTCTCTGCTATCTGCTGCTTCACTGCTGAGAACTAGCTGAGATGTGACAGAGGCCAGCTCCTTGGCCTGTGGTGCCTCAGCCTTACCTGCCTCACCCAGACCTTGCTAGTTCCTAGCAGAGAGGATTTTGCCAGCTAGAAGAATCACACTCTTGTCCAGCTGTGCACTCAAGAAAGATGAATCCCCCTTCCCATCAGTAAGCCTGGACGGTCAAATGCTCTAGAATCACAGTTAACACTGACAATGCGTAGGTAAAAAGATAACAAAAGGATTTAGTATAAAAACAAGAACAATGTAAGAAATACATTTTATATCAAATATAATGCATATAAACTTAAGGATGATAAGGGTAAATGCAGCATGATGATATCTTTATATAGACACTACATGTGCCATATCAGTCAAGCACACTCAGGAAATCATGCAAAACACTCCACAACCTCTTAGGTTTATGACACATCTCTAGGGCAGGAAGCTATCTATCATCAGTGACCATTATTTTGCCAGATATTGTCTAGCATCCAGCCTTTTGTTGTGGAGTAAGGTAGTTGAGAAGGTTGTGATGGAATGTCTTATGACATACGTTATGCTGGTTCAAATGGGCATGTTCCTATTCTGCCATGGAAAATGCATCAGTGGCACAATGCTGGTGGCTGACCATCTCTTCTTGATAATGGCTGAAGTTCACAAAGCAATCAAGGCTATTGGATACTGCTGATCACAAGCTCTTTCACTTGCAAATCAAAGCAAGAGAGCTATGGAAGAGATCAAGTGGCTATTACGTGGTTTTTTCCTTTTTTCTTCAAGAAATCACAAGTCATTGTGGACATTGATTCTGGTTGCCCAAGCTCACAAATGTATACCTACATATTGTTACCTCTGTTTTTTTATATGGTATAAGAATGATGACTGAGGAGGCAGGTGAAGAGCAGAGGAGGTTCATGAGGAGTGGGTTTTGTACACTAGTGCTTTCTGTTACTGTTTCATTGACCTGAAGGATGCATTGAAGCCTTTTCCATTATCTGGGCTGAGATTAGAGCAGGGGTTCTTAACCTTTTTTGTGCCATGGACCCCTTTGGCAGTCTGGTGAAGCCTATGGACCCCTTTTCAGAATAATGAGCGTCTGTAGACAGGAAGACTGTGATCACGTGTGATCTAGTGGCGGGTCTAATAACTATCGTAATTTCGAAGTAGTGATGAGTATAAATGATATTTCGAGATATCTGCAACAACTGTAATGTGATATGAAAATATCTGTGATTTCTATTGGTGACAAAGTCACAGGTACTGCTAATACTACTGTGGTTTGTTGCCTACATTCATAATTGAAGGAAATGCTACATTTCAGTTAGAGGTTAGTGAAAATAAAAATGTAATTTTTTTCCTATCCAAGTTCACGGACCCCCTGAAATCTATCCACAGACCCCAGGTTAAGAACCCCTGGCTTAGAGCATAGATGGAGGAACTGTTAAAGCAGGCTGAGCTGCCCAGAAACAGTCACCAGTGAGTGCTGGTCTGAGTAAGGACCAAAAACACAAGAATACCAGAAATTAGTCATTTTCCAGATCTAATTTTGATAGTTCTATGACTTTTTGGTTGCATTTATCCTGCAAATAAATTCAACTGTAAATTAATTCTTAAAGAGTTATGCAAAGCTATGGGTACTTGAGTTTGGGATAAAAATTCAGGTTGTTGTTTATTTTACTCTAACAGATTTATCCATTCCTCATTAATGTTAGGGAGTAGAAGCTGACATCAAGACATTCTCATCTGGCATAATTATTTCCTAATTTTAACAAGGATCATTTTAAGATTTTTTTTTATTGTAATGCCAAAGAAAAAATAAAATGTGTCATGAAGCTAACTTACAAATTCCTACAGTAACGTACACATCAATGATAATCGTAGATTGCAGTGCTCTTGCCCTAAGGCAACAAGAAGGCAACTCAATCACAAATACTACTCCTACTTTCTGTAAGCTCAATGACAAAAGAATGACCCCCCCCCCCACATTATAGTTCTCCTACACTATACATGAAGTAGGGCTGGATCAAACAATACCCTCAACAGAAAACAATTAATAGTTTTGCATCATTGCAGTCTATTTCGTCTTTCCCCCTCCAGGTAGAATTGGCAATCATGTTTTTCAAAGAGATATAATTATATGGGAAATTTTAAAGAAAAGATACAAGTAATATTTTAGCTAGTACTAGTCAAACAATGTTAGCCAAAATTTCCATCCAGGATAATTTTAATAATGTATAACTACTTCCAAATTTTCTCATGACTTTGGAAAAATCTTCACTTTGGACAGAGTAAATCTATCAATTTACAGGACCATTTTCTAACTCCAAATTACAGAGGTCTGAGAGAGCTGGTTTGGAAGTAACAGTAAGTATAAATAACTCTCAATGATATTTTCTTTGAGCTTCAATGATAGAAGAAGGGTTTTAGAACAGAAGCTCTGAGCTCATCTCATAGTTTTATACAAGAGCAGTTCAAAGCTGCTGACTGCAGTGTCAGTAAGTATGGACCCTGTAATTCAGTACAAAAACTGTTTCCTCAGACGGTCCTTGCAGCATCATCCCAAAGTTGACATTTTTTGGAAGCACTTGTTCTTTTTCTCATTCCTTTTTCCATATTTAAAAAATTCTTGAATCTATTGTTAGCAATAATTTATGCCAAGATCCTCTATGCTAGTTATTTTTATGCTTTACTTCTGTTATATATCCAAACATTTCAATAATGCATACATACCTTAACTTCTTGTGTCTGATGCTTTGTATGTTTCATGTCACTTTCAATGTCAAAAGTACAATGGGATTACTCATTCACTATTATTTATATGTCAGTGAGGATGAATGTATTTCAGAGAATTGCAGAGGCATCTGCCTAAATTTGAAATGTGAAGAGCAATTGATAGGCACTTGACACCAGCTGCTTTTGGGCTGGGTGTTTTTGTCATGTCACTGCATAAGATCTACCTTGCCTTTTCTTAAACTTAAGTAGTACTTACTGCACCTATGATAAGTAATGTCAGTTTATTTTGGTGGCATTAAATGAAGCAGGCCATTATTGATGAAAACACTAAATTTGCTGGAATGGATTAGAAACAATCTTTGAACAAATATCTAGTACAAAGAACAAGTTCTGAATAGACATGTCAACCCACAGAATTCACACTTGAATTTCAAATGCCCCTGTAACAGGGGACCCTATTCCTGTTACCCGAAGGCAGGTTGGTCCTTTTAAGACTAGAACTTTCTGGGCACAGTCTGGAAAATTCTGATCTTAAAGGGACCAACCTGCCTTTGGGTAACAGGGATAGGGGTCTCTGTTACAGCCGCAAAACAGAAGTGTTTTGATCAGGTGGTGCCATTTGCCGAATCTTCTTATGTTCAGATTTTTGGTTCTGGCTTGAGTCCAAATCCAGTTTGGAACAATTAGGTTTTTAAGCTTTTCAAGAAATGGTATGTGCTTACAATGCACATAATACCTGTAAGTCCACCTTGAATCAAGATTATCCAAGATAAAGTCTGTGAGCCAAATGTATCGCATGAAATTTAAGGGTACAATCTACTATTATTAGTATGGAATTATTTGATCAAGCTGGGAATAATGAATAGATTCTAAGGGGTCCATCCCTTGTATTGAAGATTAAGGAATTATATTCATGACAGTCTATGGAAATGAGGTGTAGTCTTTGAGTTCATGGGACGTTCCAAATGAATTGAACCAAATTAAACACCCTGAGACTATCTTTTTGGGGCTTTAAAAAAACATAAGAGTTATTATTTAGTTGCATCAATTATTTCTCTAGGTCAGCAGTTTATGGTTTGCAGATCCAGTGGAGTCACTACAGTTACAACTAAGGTTCAGAGTCCCACAGGCATAGAGTTCTGAAAGTCAGGTTCGCATGAAAAGTGGGGTCATAAACTTGGTAAGACTGGGAACTGCTCCTAGACTTCTTAGAAACGAGTCCTAGAATTGTTTTAAGAACTGGATTGATGATTAATTCATCGTGGCTTGGCAAACCAGAATAGATGTCAATAAACTGTTCAAGTGTGCCAATTCACTAAACATGCCACCAGTGACTTTTAATACTCATTTTGGCTCATTTTGATAGGCAAAAACAATTTCAGGAATATAGGTCCTAGTAATTGAATGAGAATTAAATTTATCATTCTTTTCTGTCTCTTTCAGCCTCTGGTACATGAAATAAAGCTGTTCTTCCTTTGTTCTTCTCTTTTTCTTTTTACTGAATAAACCATAATAACATTTCAAGGTATTCACACTTCAGAATGGCCTCAAATATTTTTCATTAGTGTGAACTCACAGCAAAATAATGTCAGATTTACAGAGATGAGTGTAGCATACACTTGGCTCTTATAAATGAGCTTTTGTCCTATGTAAAGCCATTAAACATTTCACCTGATCTTGACTGAAGGAAAATATAATTTATTCAAATTTGCACAAATAACATATACACAAGCACAGCTTATAATTTACTTCTGTATGATGTAAATGACACAACTTATTGATAAATTTGTGGGGCACAGCTGTAAGGAGAAGGTTGGAACAATAGGTTTTCAACATCAAAAGAACCGAGAGGATGAAAAAATAAGACTTTATGTTAGGGGTGTACCGATAGAGATTTTGGGGGCTGATACTGATAGCCGATATTTATGGAGGAATGTCGGGCAATACTGATCCGATTTCTGATACAGCATGGAGAGCTGCCTCCAGCTGGTAAATCTGGTGTGGTGGAAGGGGAGCTGGGGGTAGTGGGGTGGGAATGGGCATGGGAGGGCAAATCAATGTCCCTCACTGTGAAGGAGGAGGCAGGGGCAGAAGCAGGCGCTGCCCAGGTGGGGAGGGGCTGGAGCCATGGTTTGTAGGGAGGTGTGACCCCCATTTCTGTGCGGGGTGGGGCAGGCTGCAGGTAGGGCTGCGTGGGGCTCTTTTCAGCAGGGGCTGTGGTCAAAGTGGGTGCCAGCAGTGCTAGGAGGATGCTGTATCCACCCCAAATTTCACTGCTGCTCCGCACACAGTGCAAGCCTCCACCCATGTGCCAGGAAGAGGTGGGGCTGCGGCTGGCAGCAGCGGCGCTGGGAGCAGAGCAGCTGTGAAATTTGGGGTGGATGCAGCATGCAGCATGCTCCCAGCACCGCTGGTGCCTGCTCCATGCCAAGCCCCTGCTGAGAAGAGCCCTGCACAGCCCTGACTGCAGCCCACTCCACCCCACCCCACCCCACCCCACGCAGATCCAGGGGGCACCCCCCTGTGCCCTCCTGGGGTGCAAACAGTAGTAGGAGCTGACCCCCAACCTAGGCAGTGCCTACCCATGCCCCCTCCCTCACTGCAGGGGGCATTGGTCTGCTCCCCCCATGCCCCTTACCTCTCCCCTTCCCTTCCACCACACTGGACTTACCAGCTGAAGGCAGCTCTCCATGCTGCCAGCTGTAGTCCTTGCTGCCTGAGTGCTGTGCTGCGGCTGTGCACGTGCACAGGCATTTATCAGCCAAATTATCAGCCCCATGGGGCCGATATCTGATACAGACAGTTTTCTTTTTATTGGTACCAATCTGATATTGGACCAATGTATCAGTGAACCTCTCTGTTATGTAACATAGCAGTCCCCCCCTGTCTCCAGTTGGCTGTCTTTAATTCTCAAGCCTAAGCATTTTGCCATCCATTACACTAACTTATATAGTGTTAACTGAGTGCTTAGATCTGGACATCATATTCACTGTGATTTCCTGTCAGGAGTCTGGCTTTATTGGAAACTCAGAAATGACACCACCAAATATCAGTAAGAGCGTCTCCTCTAAGTTTCAGGTTCTCATCTGTCTTAGCTATTTAGGTGCTTCTCTCCAGAAAACCATCTTCCTTTTATCTAACTTGGAAGCAACAAACAACACATGTGATAAACTAGGAAAAAATCAGCAGATTTAATCACTATTCTAACAAATGCCTTCATGTTGGAGTAAAAGAACAGGTTTGATACCCAAAACCTACACATACCCCTAACATAACTGTTTATGTTATCCATGAAATTGGTCCATTCTGTACTGTTAAAAGACATTGGCAGTAAGATGGTGAAATCTTACCTTTGCAGATTGTAAGCTACAATGAACAAACAAGAATTACTTCACTGTTAGTTTTTGTTTATTAACTACTGAATAAAACTGAATTACAAATGACAGACCATACTTCATGATTTTATCAATAAAAAGCATATTTTTGTTATCAATGTACAATAGGTTGACATCATACTGTGGGTGTGGTGCCATTCATGCAGGCTTGTGAGACAAGTCTTTATAAAGGCTGGGTTGAACTCATTGAAATTCATTCTTTTCTTTACAACTTTCTCATTTTGGATCTCATGGTAAGTCTTTCAACCTCCCCACGTTTCAATTTCCCGTCAGTAAAACTGGTATAAATAATATCAGTCCTGTTTTAAAAAAGCTCTCTGAAACTGTCACAACACAGGTACTACACGTGTAGAATAATTTATTATTATTAGCTGTTAGTATAATTTCTGATCTAATACCCTGCATGTTTTCATCACATTACATTATTTTTATACCTATAGACAGAACAAAGAAGATAAAGGTGTTTCTGTTGCATGGAAATTTTTGCATTTTTTAATTTTTTATTCTTGATCTTGATGAAAAGCAAAAAAAAATGATTTATTTCATTAAATTAAATCATTAACAACCTTTCCTGTTGGTTAAAATCAAGTTTCATTTAGTTAAATTGAAGTGCTTCATTTTTAACCCTGATTCATTCATTATTTATGTAAAGAATGTAGATTTCAAAACAAAGAATCATTTCCAACTGAAAAATTGAAAAGACTGATTCTGAAAATGTAAAGCCAGAATTTCAACATATTCAAAATATTCCCCTCCCAATTTTTTTTTCTAAAATGAAACACTATGCACACACTTCTTATATGAAAATTATTCAAACATTTTATTCTATCGCTATTATATTTTAATGTCATATTCACTGCTATAAAATCTTGGATAACCTCACTTCAGCAATTGACCACCAGCTCAAAATCTGTCCCACTTATCTTGTATTTGATAATATCTATTTTACTGAAACAAGCTATTTTTGGAGAATAATCTTGTTCAGATTTCTAGCATAACTCCTCCCCCCTACTCCAAATTATTAGTATTTATAAAGTGTTCTTAGTCACAGGTTTCTGAAGTGCTTGGCAAACCTATATTGTGGTAAACTATGTTTGAAGTTATGACAGCATAGATCTAAGCCTCTCCATGTACCAAGACCTTGTAGTGACTGAGAGGCTTGTGATCCTCAGAGCTATATCACCAGGATTTTCACATTCCTGGCAGGCTCACCCATGGTGGACAGGCCTGATGGGAGATCCCAGACAAACCATGGTCCAACCCCAAGTCCTCAATGGCAGATCATGCAGAAGAAGATGCCAGGATCTGAATGTCTGGAAAGATGGAAGAAAACTGCGGCAAGATGAAGGTGTCCTGTCATCTAGGGTTCTCTGTTGTCACTGGGCTCTGATCTCTACCTTGACAAGATTATGTGTTGGTATTTTTGTGCACCAGTTTCTTCATGTTACATTCACGCACAGGTTTCTACCACAGAAAATAATGTGGTCTCTTGTACCCGCCTCCAAAAGCCCTGTAGCAATGGATTAGTGGTGACAGAGACAGGACTAGTGAATCCAGCAGTCTCCAGGAATCAGTTCATCAATCAATTTACAGAGCTCCCTGAGGGCAATAATAAATGTCTTATAACCCTCTGCTTTAAGCTCAGCAACAACCAGTATTCCACCATAATTAGTGCATATGCCCCAATACTTGATGCTGGCCATGATGTCAAAGAACAGTTCTACTCCAACCTTGACCATGTATCAATTGATACCTCACCAGAAAGATAAGATCATTCTCTTTGGTGACTTCAACACCAGAATCTGATGTGACCTGGCACACTGGAGTGGCACTACTGGAAAGGAAGGAGTAGGCAAAGCCAACTCCAATGGCATCCTTTTCCTGAGCACATGTGCAGAGCATGGTCTTGTCATCACAAACACCATCTTCAGACAGAGTGACAAATACAAGACCACCTGGAGACACTCTAACTGTAAATATTGGAACCTCCTTGACAATGTTATTGTTAGCACCCATGACTGAATGGATGTCTGCATCTTTTCAGAGAGGCCTACTAAACTTCAGGCCCCTCTGTCAACATCAAGACTAAAATGCTCTATCAGCCTTCCCTGGGCCACAAATATGACTCTGCTCCCCAAATTATCATAAAGATGCCGGTGTTTATGCAGTGATCTTGATGTGGAGAGGTTTCTGGAGGCATTGTTGGTGATACTTCTCCAGTCTCTTGAGATGACAACAGTAGGTCACCCACATTTCAAATACTTAGAGGAGGGTGGAGATAATGGTTGCATTGTAGACCTGGATGAATAAAGACATGCCAAAGCGATTTCCCAAAAGAAGCACTTGCACACCAGATCCTATGCTGGATTTCCTCCTCAAAGTTCACTCTCTGAGAGTGGTGACTACTGAGGTAGGGGAAGTGCTCAACAACCTCTATGGTCTTTGTCTTTATGATAATTTGGAGAGCAGAGTCACAGTTCAGTTTTACTTTTTTTTTCTCATTCTGTTTTCTTTCCTCGCCCAGTGCAGGTTTACCCAGCGCTTTCCGCTGGACTTTGGGACACCAGAACCTTGATGGAGGATCGCAGGGTGCTGTGAGCACAGTGGCAGTCAGTGGCATCCTCCTGGAACATCCAGAGAATGTCTCAGACGATGGGACGTCTCGAATCTCCCAGACCCAGGTAGAACCTCAGACGTTCTTCCGCAACAAAGGGGACATAGATGCCGAGGAAATCATTGTTCAAGGGTCGGTCACAAAGAGATCCAGAGGCCCGTTTCAAAGGGTGGTGCACTACCGGGGTGTAGGGAAGGTTGGAGCCCTGCAGACACTAACCAAGGGATGTGACGACTCTGGAGGCGCCCTCAAAGGAGACACCCTACACTGAAGATCTATCTGAAGTCATGGCAGGCAAGTTTGGAGGCCACTCCAAAGGTGATCAAGGGACACTCCGGGGCCTACACGAGGCTCCTTGACGTGCAGGACCAACTGCCCATGCAAAGGCAGTGCGAGAGTGGATCATCGAGCGGATATGGGCACAGTTATGTTATGTGCAAAACTTGTGTTATGATAGACTCTCCTGGTAGCAACTCCATATTCTAGATACCTCTTTCTCAGCCACAGCTGGATAATGCCTAGGTATAAATAAGTACTATATGTACTTAGCATTACCCAGTATTTTCTGGCTTCAAAGTGCTATATACAGTAATTAAACAATTAAACC
>NW_017729033.1:23102570-23112495 GCF_001723915.1 Gavialis gangeticus
CATCTGCTATTGTAAGTTGGGGAACGGCAACACCATGGATCACTGTGTCGAGGACTCCCGGTTCATAGTGTCTTTTATCCACCAAGCCGGGCAGCGAAGAGTTTCTGAACACAAGCACATCATGCGCACTGCCTGCCCACCCTGTATAAATGTTCATGAACTAGCTTCAGTGATCCACCATGGCTTACAGGATCACCTAGGCAAATCCCTTCCTTTAAATGATAAATATGTGTTATCATTCCATTTTCCCACTTTCCCAAGTTTTTTTTATTTATTATTTTTATTGATTTAAAATAATGGAATAAAACTATCAGAAGTCTACATCATTTATACATATCAACCTATTTTCATGCCTGTCACAAACAATGAGTAATAAGGGGAAAAGAAAAAAAAAAAAGACTAGGAGGGAAGGGATAGAAGAACAGGGAAGCATGTACATAGCAACAATCTAGACACCAAAAAATTCCAAGTTTTGCTTCCAAATTGCACCAACTTTTTGAAGCAATTAAGCTTGCTAAACATGATTCCCTTCATGATGCCAGCTGCAACATCTCATCATATCAGACTTCGACCTCTGGAGATGTCCTACTTTTTCAATACAATAATATCCTACATGTTACTAATAAATCCCACTGTTAGAGTGCAATCTAGGGAGGATTCCATTTGAATGCTTTATATATATAATATAAATACCCAAGAACACACACTTGCCAAATCTATCAGTGTTGTGTTCAAAACCATGTTAATTCTAGTTGCAATTTATTTCCAGAAAGAACTGATAACAGGGCATAGTAGTTTGCATTACTAAGAAGGCATTGGGATCTTGAAGGTTTGGAAGATGCAAGCCACCCATTTCAATTAGTAATTGTGCCTTTTTTAATGAAAGTTGTGCTTTTTATCCTCTCCCTAAAGAAACCTGTTAAACATTCAGTAGATTTTAACAGAACAGGATTGGAGGATTATAACTGGTAGGTTATATCATAGATAATTTAGAGGAGATAAAACCCCACAAGGATATTGCCAGACTGTTCCATTTGTTTAAATCCTGTAATACAACATCAAGAATCTTCCAGATGTTTTGATAGACAATAACTTTAATATTTTTGGATATTTTAATAACCAAAGTTGTGTGTTCTGATTGCCATTGAAATTGCCATTTGCTAAACATATCCTTTGCAGCATACTTATTTATTCCAAGTAACTCACATTTAGTCCAATCAAGTTTATAACCAGAGAGGTTACTAAAATTGTTGATTAATGATAAGAGGAAAGGAACTGATTTCTCAGAAGCATTAGTGCTACTACTCCTAGTATGTCAATAACCTGAGGTACATACCTGAAACATCCCTTTTTGGATAAATCCTACTTGATTTTTGTGAATGATCTTAGGGAGGACCTATTCCAACTTGTGTAATACAATTTTGGCTAGGATTTTGATGTCTACATTCTTTAAAGCAATTGGTCTATTGTTAGAACAATTCATAGTATCTTTGCCTGGTTTGGGAATTACAGAAATATAACTTCATGTAAAGTCGTTTGTGGTGCCCCTTCTTTTTTACTGGCATTATGTGCATTCAGCAACTGAGGTAACAATATATCTTTATCTTTACACCTTTTATAAAACTCCCTAGGAAATTCATCACTGCCCA
This sequence comes from Gavialis gangeticus, assembly GCF_001723915.1. Taxonomy (NCBI): domain Eukaryota; kingdom Metazoa; phylum Chordata; order Crocodylia; family Gavialidae; genus Gavialis; species Gavialis gangeticus. The sequence continues at coordinate 23,104,220 of NW_017729033.1, forward strand.
GAGATTCATTATTGTTCATGTCCTTTAAAGCTAAAGTTTTTCTATCTAATGACAGTGAAGCCTCCAAAGTGTCCTTCTTTGACATTTGTATGAGTACAAAGTCCAGGAACATATTTCCTCACTTGCAATGTTTAGATTCTCAATGTACAAATTAGAATAGAACTCACCGAACTGTTGGTTGATTTGCCTCTGACATATTTATATTCCTCAGAGGGGACCTTATAGTTGATATTTTATTATGGTTGCATTTACTCTTAAATCCATATGCTGGTAATCTTTCTGCACATTCCCCTGATTCCCAATAATCTTGACATAATCTATATAAAGCATACTCTGCTTTCTCAAACATTACATTATTCAATTCATATCTTGTATTGGTGAGAATGTGTAGCTTATCAGGAAAAGAGATTTGTGACACAATCCTCATTTGAAGACTTATATTTTTCTTATTAAAGTAAGTATTTCTGTCTCCCATTTTTCTTTTTTTTCCCCAGAAGCATATGGTATTATACACCCTTATAAGAAGACTTTAGTAGTTTCCTGTTGTATCAAAGCAGAGGAAACAGTGGGTTGATTAAGCTCAATACATTTTTGAGCTTCTCTTGAATGATTGCTTCAAATGCGTAATTATTCAACAGGGAGGTGGTGAGTTGCTAGTAATTACTTACAGTTGATCTATCTATGAGGAAGAGCTGAAACTTCACCTCAGCATGATTTGAACCAGCTATGAGGCATAGCGGCATTGAACACAGTCAGTTACGCTCTGAGAAGTTAAAAAGTTGTCTATTTTAGAATATACTGAATGAGATGTTAAAAAAACTCCCAAACCCTATAATCCCTTATTGTTGGTTTCACTTTTTACCAAATATCAACTAAACCCAGGTCTGAAATATACTTTTTAATAACTTCCTGAGAAGATAAAATGTTGAATTCTCTGCACTGAGACCACAGACACACCCCAAAGTAAAAATGGAATCCATAATTTTAACATTTTCAAGAACAAATATACCCCCTGGACCATCAGCTACGTCAATTAAATGCAGCATGATTTTTTGATACACTAAAATAGAAACTCCTCATGACTTTGTGTTATACACCCTAGAGACTACAAGTCCCATCCAACCATGCTCTAATTTTGAGTTTCCTCTATGGACAAATGAGTTTCTTGGAGCCTGGTTTTTTGAGAAAAGGTAATATTTTCTTGTTTTTAGTAGGTCTGTTAAGGGCCTTAACATTCTAAGACATACTAAAAAGGAGTGTCCATTCTCAATGACTTTATTTTCTATGGTCAACTTTATATAGCTGGCAAGTTGCCAGTTTCCTTACATCACATGTACATTTACCTATATACTGTCATTGTTTGTAATATTGACATTCTCCCATATATTTAGAACTTATAACAACATACACTGCTAAGCACAATCTTGAAAAAATCATGAGGAGGAAGAAGAAAAAACAAACCAAAAAATTAAATAAATACAAATTACAAAGAAACACTAACAATAAATTAAATGCATGATATACTGTTTTTGCCAGGAAGATTGTTGCTATGGTGACGTTGTTACTGCAACCTTTTGAAAATACCAAATCAGAGCACAGTAACAACCCATACTGTGCCGTACACATGGTGCATGGTTATTTTTAGCACCTACTTTGCCACAGTGGTGCATTATACTGGGAGAGCGCATCAGTACAGTGAAGTAGCTGCTGGTCACGTGTAGATGCCCATGGATACTACGTGACTATAGTGCATTGCTACAGCAACATAGTATCACATGTAGATACACCCATTGGTAATCAGTGCCTAACAATCTAAAACGCTTGCTTGTTTTTCTTTTTGTACTACTCAGTTTATTTCATAACTTTGCCCTTTCCAGATGGCATTCACGTAATACATTTTTCTGCTTCTTTAGGGTTAGAGAAAGTGTATGTTTTCCCTTGGTGAATCGGATTCAGGGTAACAGGATGTTCATGAACTATCTTAGCTACCTGTTTCTTTGCCTGTAATTTTGCTAGCTTAAACAGCCAGAGTCCTTCATCTTGGAAACCATCCTGGAAGCTCCTTAATTTCTGTTTTTGATGGGCCCTGAAAACAGAGGGGAGTGAGATCTTTTCCCAGCTATAGCTAAAGATCTAAGGTTCATCCAAGTATAGTTTTGTAAGGGTTTGAATAAATATTGCAGGAAATATTGCAAACATGTAGCAAAAGTGTAGCCCACAGTCACAGCTAGGAGTAACTTTCAGTAAGTTTAGCAGCAGGGCAGCTCTGTTCTCAGAGGAAGGGGGTTTAGCCCCCCCTCCCTGGCTTCAGATCCCAGCCAGGGTTTGCCTGGTGGGGTGGGAGGCAGTCCCTGCCTCCTCCCTTCAGCTCTTCTCTGTTGGAGCATACAGCCCAGCTCAGCCCAGCCTAGGGCTGGAAAGCATGCTGGGATGCTGGGGGACTCTGATTTAACTTAAACCAGAAAGGGGTCTGAGACAGAAGTTTCATAAACCGGTTTGATCCAAAGCAGTTAAGTCTGATACTACATTCAACCAGGTTTATCTTAAACCAGTTTCAGTCATTTTGAAACTTGTTTATGTGTACTGAGCTTCTGTTCTGTTACAGGTTTAAGCCAGTTTCTGATGACTTCAACTGGTTTATGTGTAACTTCTGCCCCCAGCCCTAGAGTCTGCACTAGATGATTTTGGGGTCAGAAACCATACTCTTTGATGATTCAGGAAGATGTCAAATGGTTGTGAACACAAGAATCTACAGACAAGATTAGCAATAGCACCCCTTCCCTGCAGCACTAAAAAGAACACCACTGAACATCTAAATTTGCCTTGTCAAAAAGCAAGTTTATTAGCTCTTACTTCAGTTTCTAAGACCTTACACAGAATATGCACCTTTAACTACTTCGCTGAAAAACTAAGATAAGATCTGGGGTTGAAAAAGCTGACATGAACTCAAAGAGAAAAGAACAAAATAAATTGTGCAATAGGCTGTCATTCACTTTAGTGATTTTAATTTCTAAAGTGAGTGATACTTAGAAACTGTGATGATAGGTGCCACAGGAATACCTGCAATAAAATAGGTAAAATGACAAATGCAATGTGCTTCACTTGTAGAGAGCTCTGTGCCATCCCTTGAGGATTTTGATACTTTGCTTAATAGATCCTAGATCTGGTTGGGAAATTTTCAGTGGAATAAAATTTTACTGGTAAATGGAAAAGAAGTTTCAAAGTGTTTGCAGATTGTTTTTCAGGTCATAGATCATCCTTCATTTTGTGCATGCATCCCTATATAGAGATGCACATACAGATAAATAATCTGGGTTATACATAGTTATAGGACAATATTTAGGCACAGTGTCTTATGGCTCCTATTGGTGACTCCAATGAATCAAGTCCATCAGCTAACAACTTATTTCTTGCTTCAACTATGAAATTCTGCTACTTGCATACACACAAATACCAGCTCATACTTATATAACCACTGACCTGGTATGATGAAACACTCCTCAAAAGGCTATGAAAAGGAATACATCCATGAAAAGGAGACTGATGCTACAGCCTTCTTCTTTAGCAGGTAGCAAGGCAGCAAACAGAACAAGCCAGGATGGTTCTGTTCCTATGCAGAAGTACAACTGCAGGTGCAAAGGGAATTTTCAAACTAGAAAATGTCTAGTGAGTTTAGGCAACACTCGGTTAGGCAGCTACTGAGTTTGTGAATTATAGTTTTTGATCTAGGCACTGAATCCTGTTTATGAATTATAGTTTTTGATCTAGGCACTGAATCCTGTTTTAGTATCTAAGTCATCGAATCATAGATTTATAGAAAATGAGGATTGGAAGGGACTTCAGGACGTCATTTAGTCCAACCTTCTGCAGGACTATTTCCAATTAAATCATCCCAGCCAAAGATTTGTTTAGCAGGGTCTGAAAAGCCTTCAAGGATGGATATTCCACAACCACTTTGGGAAACCTGTTCCAGTGTTTCACCACCCTCCTAGTGAGAGAGTTTTTCCTAACATCTAACTTAAACTTCCCTTTCTGCAACTTGAGGCCATTGCTCCTTATTCTGTCATCTGCCACCAAGTTTATGGATGACACCAAGTTGCAGAGAGTACTAGATACCCTGGATGGTAGGACTAGGATTCAGGGAGACCTAGACAAATTGGAGGATTGGATTAAAAGAAATCTCATGAGGTTCAATAAGGACAATTGCAAAGCCCTGCACTCTAGACACAACAATCCCATGTACTGGGCATGCTGTTGGCTCATTTTCAGCTTACTGTCCACTGTAACCAGCAGTTCCTTTTCTGTTGCTTAGCCAGTTGGTAACCAGTGTTTACCAGTACATGGGACTGTTCTGTCCTGAGTGCAGGACTTTGCACTTGTCCTTATTTAACCTCATGAGGTTTCTTTCGGTCCAATCCTCCAATCTGTCTAGGTCTCTCTGAATCCCTGTCTCCACCTTTTCTCAAAGCATTTATAATCCCTTTCCCCTGGTATACCACGGGAGAGGGAGAGAAGGGATGTGCTGCTTAGAAAGCTAGCAGTTTATGTGGCTGGAAGGAGACTGAGCATAAGAGCAGGAGATTTCAATTGTATAATCAAAGTGGGTGACAGAACAGGGGAAGGAGGAAATAGAGCTTTAGATGGCTCATCCAAACTGTTAACAAATATAATAAAAGAAGAGTCACTAAGAGATGTGCGGACAGGGAGAAAGTTTTCATTATAACAGACCCCAGTGGAAAGAAACAATCTGGAATTAACTTTGTGCTTGTATCAAAAGAAATAGGGATAAGGAAGAAAGAAACTATACAGGTGCCTTTAGTGATCACTGGATGCTGAAGGTGCAAATGAGTCTTGGTAAGAGCCCCATGAGAGGGAAGAGACTGTGGGAGTTAAATGTGTGGCTGCCACAAGATGAAGAAAAATGCCAACTGTACATGAGACAATATGAGGGGTGGTGAACACTGAAGAAATATTTTGGGAGTACCAGAGAATGGTGTATGATAGTGAAGAAGAGGACAGGAGGATTTTTCAGGAAGGAAGACTAAAGTTGCAAGGGGAAAAGAACGGAAGAGCTAAGAGAGCTACAAAGAAAGATGCAGGAGCTGCTAAAGGAAGCTGCAGGAGGAAGACAGGTATGAGAAGAAGTAGAAGAAACAAGGCGAGTGTTAGAAACCTAGTTTAAAAGAAAGATGAGAGAGAAAATGTTCTTAGCACAAGCATCTTGTGTGGGAGAAAATGAATAGTGGTCTGATACTTTATGGCCAGAGTGAAGGCAGTAAAAGGAGAGCTTAAAGCAGTGTGGGAAGATGGGGCCTGGGTGGAAAAGCAGGAGGAGGTATTAGAGGTGATGAGAAGATTTTGCAAAGAGCTATACTGGCAGGGCACCTTTGGGTGCCTGCCACTTTAAGGGCAGCAAACAGGCAGCAGCCAGTTATGCCCATGTGTAGGCACTTGAGCCCAGCAGGGATATGAGGTCCCAGAGACCCCAGAGGGAGTAGTGTGGAGAACATTGGGAGCCCCTGCACAGAATACAGTTGAAGTGCAAGTAGGTCTGTGCATGTGAGGGGGCTAAGTAGGGCTGAAGTTGGAGTAGGGTTGAAGGATAGGCCAAGGGGTGCGCTGAGTAGGGTCGAATGAGAATAAGCTTGAAGGTCAGCACAAGGCCCAGCCCCGTGAGAAGTTGTAAGTGTACCCAGTGAGAGGCTTAGGGCAGAATTAGCCCAGGGTTTGGCACAAGGCGGGACCATGTACAGTAGAGGAACTCGCGGGAACTGAAGGTTCTGTGTGGCGAGACTAGTATGAGAGTAGCAAAGCCTGGTGGCCCAAGGGGGGCCACTTAAGAAGGAGCAGGGCAGTGGAGTGTGGCCCAGTAATGGGCAGTATGCCAGAGGCCCTGGTGAGAGAGGGGAGGAGTGGAAGAGGCCTCCTGTGAGAGGAGAGGTGGTGTGAATGTGCATGTGTATGGAGCCTAACTTTGGACTCAGTTTGCTCCGGTCTCAGACTGGGAGTAACGTTAACCTGGATGCCATCTGCGAGGCATGGGCTGCGGTGTAGGGAAGGAATGGAGCCACAGATAGTCTCCCCTGGCATCAGGGCATGTAATGGACAGTTTCCCGTATTTACCATCTGTTTGTAGGAATAGCAAAGTCATGGCAGGCAAGACCGGGTGGATTGCCCCGTAGTGACAGGTGGGTAGGCTGACATAAGACTCGGCCCTGAGAGGTGCCCCATTGTCACATATACCAAAAGAAGAAAACTGACAGGAAGATGATGAAGGATTAAATATCCTTGAAAGAGGGAAAACACCAGGAGCAGCTGGACTGGCTATGGAATTTTATGAGATGTTCTGAGCATGTCTAGGGAGGGATATAGTGGAAGTTTTCAAGGAAACAGAGGAAACAGAACAGATAGGGGAAGATTTTACAAGAGACATTGTGATTTTACTCTTTAAGAAAGGGGAGAAGGAACTCCCAAAAAACTGGAGACTGATTACATTCTTTAATATGGATTATAAATTAATGGCCAAGATGCTGGCTTGGAGCAGGAGGAAATACCTCCAGGAAATAATATATGAAGACCAAATATGCGCAGTACCAGGTAAAAGGATCTTTGAAGTGATGAGAGTGATCAAAGATACACTGTCCCACTTCCAAGAGAAGAAAACAAACACAGTTATAGCAAACCTAGATTTAGAAAAAGCATATGATAGGGTGGATCATGCTAGGAAAAATGGGGTTCCCAGAGAAATGTATATGTTGGATAATGTTATTGTATAGAGAAGTGGAGAGTCAAGTCCAAAGTAATGGGCATCAAAGCAGGGCCTTTAAAATCCATATGGGGAGAGACAAGGGTGCCCCCTGTCAATATTATGTTTTGTGTGTGCATGGAACTGTTGAACAGAGAGTAAGAAAAGACAAGGTCACAAGCAGAGTAAAGATACCAGGAGGGGGTGAGATAAAATGTGTATTATGCATGGATGATATAAATGTAGTAGTTGGAGATACACTTTTTATGGAAAGGGTGCTAAAGCATAAATCAGAGTATGGAGAAGTGTCAGGGGCTTAGCTAAATACATCAAAAAGCATGATAATGGGAGTGGGGAACTGGAAGGACTTGGAGAAGTTGGGCCTTCAAATAAGAGACAGAGAAATCAGAGTGCTAGGGATTCTGATGTACGCTGAAGGGAAAGGTAATACAACATGGGAAAAGGTGGTGGCAAGGCTACAGCAAATACTTTGGTTATGGTCCAGAAGGATACTCTCCTTTACTAGAAAAGTGGTGGAGTTTTAGGCTGTGCTACTGCTGATTAGTCTATACATATGGAAATTCTGTTCCCACTGATGTGATGGCAGATAGCAAGAGTATAGAAGGAAATATGTGTGTTCTTCTGGAATGCCAAAAGAGAAAGGTTGGCTAGGTCTGAACTATACAAAGCAAGTGAGATGGGGGAATAGGGGCTGTCAGATTTAGGAATGTTTGTGCAAAATATGTAAGTGCAATATGCAAGGTGGTAATGAGGGAGAGAGGAGAGCAGCATGTATCACCTGATTTCACACAGCTGTGATTTTGAGGAAACTGGAATACATCAGACCTCTTTGAAGAGACTATGGTCATAGCAAGCACCAATTCATTACATAAGGATGGAAGGATACATGCAGAGGTATAAAATAAGGAAGGCCATAGGTCCTGAAGGATCAAGAGAAATTGATGAAAGTAGTAAGGGAGAGAGACAAGATGGTGCCAGTGGAAAATTCACAGAAAGACAAGTGAAGAAGGTGTGGGGAACAGTGGTGAGTAAACAACTAAAAGAGGGAACTTGCTGACCTAGTGTGGCTGGTTGTAAGAAATATCCTGCCAGTGAGTGAAGTGTAACACAGATGGGTTCATCAAGGTGCCCAAGGGAGAGGTGCAAGAGAGAGAAGAAATGGTAGGATGTGTTTTAGGAGTGTACCTATGCAAAGCGGGTGTGAGAGAGGGTCTTCTGCTTTCTGAATGTCACCAAAATAAACCTGTCATTAGCATGGAAGATGGTGCTATATGCACTCGTACCAAAGGAACTCAAGGAAATGTTTTTAAGGACTTTATTAGCATGTGTTAAAACTAGTTTATGGAAAGTAAGAAACCTCTGGGTATTTATGGGGTTGGGTCTCACTGAAAGAGAGTGCTTGAAACTGGGGATGCTTGAAATGAAATACTACATTCATAGATTCATAGATTCATAGATTAAGGGTCGGAAGGGACCTAGTAGATCTTCTAGCCCGACTCCCTGCCAGGGC
>NW_017729033.1:23112705-23119886 GCF_001723915.1 Gavialis gangeticus
TGGAGGCTGAATAGGTTCAGGTCCTGCAGTCTCTCACTGTAGGGTCTGCCCTGTTGTCCCCGGATCATGCGGGTGGCCCTCCTCTGGACCCTCTCCATGTTGTCCACATCCCTCTTGAAATGTGGCGCACAGAACTGGACACAATACTCCAGCTGTGGCCTGACCAGCATCGCGTAGAGGGGGAGGATCACCTCCTTGGCTCTACTCGAGACGCACCTGTGGATGCATGACAAGGTCCGGTTAGCCATTGATCAGGATAAGGAGGAGATTGGAGAGGAAGATGCAGAGAAGTGGAGAAAAAAGGACTGGATACACTTGTTTCACTAAACCAACAGAGAGGACTGATGGGAGCAGGGGAGAGTTTCAGATATGTAAAAATGGAGATAATTTTTCATGGTGTTCTGTATGAAGAAAAAAAATTCTGTAAGGGTTTTTTTTATGGGAAGCTGATGTATATTGTTTAAGGATTTAATACATGTAGTTGTATGTTTTTGATTAAAAAAAATGTTCTCATCAGTATGTTTGCCCAATGTGGGTCATGTATTTAATAGTCATGCTCAGTATTGACTACATTTAATTAACTTCATACAGTAAAATCTCCATTATCCAGTGTGAGTGGGGAATACTGGGTACTGGTGATGTAAAAATGCCGTATATCTAAAAATACTGGAGCTGGAGGGGGCATTTTGCACATGGCAGCAGTGGCACAGAGTGGTAGATGGTGGCAGTGGCAGTGCAGGGGGGTTGCACAGAGCTTGCATGTGGCGGCAGTGGTGGATGGTAGTGACGCGGTGGCAGCACGGGGCGGTTGCACGTGGTGGCTCAGTGTAGTGGATGGCAGTGGCACAGGGATGGTGGTGCAGTGCCAGTTAATAGAGTATGTCAGCTAGTAGAATACCGGAAAACAGGGATTTTACTGTACTTGGTTTCTATTACAGAGTACTGCTGTTTTGGGTAGTTGTTTAATGATAGACAATGGATTTAACAGGTTTGCTTGTATGTGAATTTAAGATGAGGCACTTTTCCCCCCTATGCTGACTGGGGGGAAAAAACCTCATTCTGTATTCAAGTAAATATGGTACATTTTTCTCTAATTAGAAAATAGATATTATTAAAATATGTAATGATTGAAGGAATTTTCATCTTCCTAACAGTTGTATTTACAGAGTATCAGCACTGATTACACTTTCCACCAGTGCAGTATTTCATTGGGGACACTGTCATGAGCCTTATGCTTAAGATTAGCTGTTACTCAGGAAACATCTAGTAAGATCAGAATGTGGACTCACATGTGTGGTACTCCTCTGAGTGACCAAGCCATTCTGTGACTTTAGAAATATTGTATAACAAACTTTGACATTGCAATTTGAGTGTCTGGGCAAACTTTTAAAAATATGGACTCTAAGCATTGGCGGCTCATAGGTTGTGCATGTGCACCCACTGAGTGTGGCGGTGCACCCTCTGTGAAAAAGCGCCATTGACATTGCCGGTGGTGCCTGCAGGCGGCCACAGCTTGCCCACCCCACCTCTGTCGCCAACACTGCCAGTGGTGTCTGCGAGTGGTCCGCGTTCACTGCTGGCCGCCACCACTACTGCTGGTGGCATCTGTAGGTGGTTGCTGATTGCCAGTCAGTGCTTGCCACCCCCCACCCCTGCCACTGAAAGCAACACAGCTACCTATGGGAGATCCCTGCTTACCACTGCCACGTTTCCACTGCTGATGGCACTGCCACCACCTGCAGGAGCTCACAGTGCCCCCCCAGCTTCTGGGGGCACACAGTGTTCATGACTTCAAGGATAACATTCTGCTTGTATCTTGATGTCTAGGTTCATTTCCATTAGTCCTAATACCCTCTAAGATGATCAAATGCAAATAGAATGTCACCCTTACACAAACCAATTGTAATATAATATCACCCTAAGCTGTGCATGTGTACAAATTGGCTACCTATTGGTGGAGCACTCGTAGAGGTTACAATCTCTCAACAGGGTGGACAGTAGCCAGCACTCAAGAAGTTGGTCATACAGCAGGGACTGGATTGAGCTGCCTATGAAATTTGGTTCTATCTAATACGTCTATGTGGCAGATGCTCCAGATGATCCCTTTATTAACTAGCCATATTCTTTTATCTGGCAACTACTATGCAAGACTCATGCTGCAATAAGCTTACATAAAGTTCTTTAAATTGTAATATATCTGATGTGAATGCAACCGATATCTTTCCATGAATCTTGAGAATTTTGTCTGCTATAGTTATAGAAATTGACAACTGAGTTACCAGTATATTTGTTACAAATCTGCTTTATACTTTCTGCTGAGCACAACTATTTCACTAGCAAACAATGCCTTGTATATGAACAGGCTTCATGTATGAAATCTCTACAGATTTTTTTAATGAAGGGGAAAAATTATTGTAATTTGTAAAGCTCAATTACTTTTTGAAGTTCTAACAAGACTCTATAATGCAATTTGCATATCTATATCCCACATGTAGGCAATAACTCATTTAGCTGATAGTGTAATGGATCATGATTACAATGTAGGGTATTATACACAGTAATTCTAGGTTTTAATTCTGGGTTTTTTTTATCAGCCCTCAACTCTTCAGTCCCCTTTGATGCATCTACATATGCATTTGATCTGGTATCAGTTTACATGTGAGTAAACACTCCTGGGCAGGCATCTACACATGCAGGGAAGAAGAAGCAGATTTGATGCTAATGGTAGGAAACTGCTGCCAGTTCCTGCAGCCCTGAAATGGGTCCCTGCTACAACCATGGGGAGCTCGAGGCAGCCCCTGGATACTATCCCAGGGGCTGGTAAGGAGCACTGGGACAGGAGACAACTGTCTTCTGGCCAGGGCTGGGACATTACACCCTAGCCCCAGAGGCTGCCTGCTGCCAGGGAGGGGACAATGTCCCCCTGCCCTGGCAGCAGAGAGCTCCTGTGCCTGGCTCCCCAGTCAGGAGCAGGAGACTTGGAAAGAGCTGCAGGGGAGGGGCAGGTCCCAGTCTTCTGCCCTGATCCACCAGTGGGGCAGCTAGCTCACTGCTAACTGCCCCACTGGCAGTTCAGGACAGAAGCTTGGGACTTACTTCACCCCTGCAGCTCTTTTTAAGCCCCATGCCTCAATCACCTGACTGGGAAACAGGGCTGGAACCTGCCCCTTACCAGGACAGTTCCCAGTCCCCATCTTGGGCGTGGGGCAGAGGCTGGGGAGCCTGTTCTCTGCTTAGCTCCATGAGTGTGAAGCTGGGTGGGGAACAGGCTGGGAAGCTTGTTCCCTGCTCAGTAAAGCTGTATGAAATTTCACTGGGTGTTTTGTTTCAAAGCTGTTTCAATGCATTTTGAGCTGGCACTCGAAATGTTTTGAGTTTTGAAGCCAGGCTTATTTGGCTTTAGTGCTAGTCCCAGCTGGCAGCAGCAGCCTTCTGTCTTCTGGCACAGATCCAGGGGCTGTGTCCCCTGGGAGGATTCTGGCACATCCCCCCAGTCCTCCCAGGGGTGTGGACCCCCAGATCTGCATGCTGGATGACAGCATACTGTTGCTGCCAGCTGGGGCCAGGGACATTACCAATCTTCTCGGTGCTGGGTGCTGGGTGCGGGCTGCACCCAGTGCCAGTCCCAGGCGGCAGCAGCAGCCTCCTGTCATCTTGCAGGCAGATCAGGACCTGCACCACTGGGAGGAGTTGGGCACAGCCCCACAGCCCTCCTGGGGGTGCGGGCCCCTGGATCTCCCTGCTGAATGATAGGAGGCTGCCACTGCCAGCAAGTGACAGGAGTTTTGCTTGTCAACACCTTGAGGTGCAGTTCTGCAGAAACCTCTGCACCTATCTCCTTGAAACATGGCAGGCTTCATGCCCTCAGAAGGGGCTACCATCCCTGCAATTTTGCATCCAAATCAGGGAAGAACTGACAAAGTCATAGGCAGTTTCATGCTTCCCCATTATAGCCTATGAGTGACATGTTGAAACAGTGTCAAAACAGTGAAACAGTTTCAACAAAATGAAATGGAAAAGTTCTTTTGAAACAAAACAAAACTGGAAAAGAAACACTGTTCTGTCAAAACAGTGAAATGGAAGTCGAAGTGGAACAGTGCTGTTTCACACAGCCTTACTGCTCAGCTCTGCGAGTGTGGAGCTGGGTGGGGAACAGACTGGGAAGCTTGTTGCTCACTGAGTTCCATGAGCATGGAGCTGGGGAGCTTGTTTCCTGCTCAGCTCTGTGAGCGTGGAGCTAGGTGGGAAACAAGCTGGGGACACTTATTTCCCAGCGCTGGCCCTGTGGTTGCAGAACCAGTTCTGAGAGGTTAGGATCTCTCAGCTCCAGTCCCATGATTGGGGAGCTGGTGTTGGGAGATACAGATCTCCCAGCCTCATGTTCCCTATTATGATGGTGGAGTAGGAGATTGGGAGATAACGATCTCCCAGCCCTTCCCCACCTGCAATCTTGGAGTGGGGGACTTGAAGCTCCCTGCTGCTGGGATAGGGGGACGTAGTCCCCACCTGGGCTCCAGTGGTGGAGCCCACTCCAAAAGCAGGCAGATTTCTTTCGATCAGCTGTCTACATGAGCACTACTGTGTTGTTACTAACCAAAAATAAATTTGCTACTTTCCTTTTCAGGTAGTAAATTTGCTCACAATTAGTGAGGTTCGTTGCATAGTAAGTGTCTGCATGTGTAGACACACATGCTTACTGTGCAGTAAACTACGCTACTGTGCAGTTAAGCGTCTCATGTAGACGTACCCCTCATCTGTAAAACTGGGGTTGAGGTATCAATGTGTCATACATTTAATGATGTGTGCAAGTCACTCAGAAATATGCGGAAAGCACTTTACAAATGCCTTCCTTGTGTTGTTATTGCCATCATATCACATTAGGGCAGACAGTAGGTCAAGTTTTAAGACAGACTTCAAAAAGTTCCAAGTCTGTCACTGTCAGTGATAGAATTCAGTTGAATTGCAAGAATAAGAGTCAGGACTAAAAGAGTTTGCTCAGATGTACAGTATTTAGAATTGCATTTAAAACCCCCATGACAAGGAAATGATAACTCCCTAGTGGGCAACTTCACAGGTTCCTACTGGGAGGTGCAGGGAAAGATTCCAGTGGGGAGGTATATATGTGTGCATGTGTGTGTGTGAGAGAGGGGCTGTGTGATGAAAGGAGATGATGAATTCTGAAACAGCAAACTAATTAGCTAATATATAAATGTATAAACCATAGCTTAATGCAGATGTAATGCTGGTTACTGAGGCATAGCTTCAACAAGCCTGATAAATGAAGTGCTGCCCCAGTGGCAGTAGTAAGAGGAAGGATCTGTGACTTATTTGTAAAACCATAAAGGAATCCAGTCCCCAATATATGTAAGTTTTATATTTTGGGGCCATGTCACACACACATTACACTTAGAAAGCGTCAACTGCACTTTAAAGGTGAGCAGCTGTGCATTGAAGCAGTAAAACATGAAACACATACTAAATACAATTGTATCTAAGCAAAGTTTGGACTTTTCATGGGAGGAGTATCTCCAGATTAACTAGCATGCGCTCTTCTAGATTCCAACTGCTCCACAGAGCTAATATGAGCAGTTTGCAGTCCCAGGGCTGGGACCCACAATCAGCTGATTGTTGTTCTCAGCCCAGGGACTGCACCAGAACTGGTTCAAGCCCCCAGTACCCTATGTTTGCAGCTCCTAAAAGCCATGGTTGCACCACACTGGGACTGGTTCAAGACTTGGTGTGGTGCTGGGCCTGGGACTGACCACTGGGAAGAAGGGGATTTGGTTACAGATCATAGTACCCATTACTGTGCGATTGCTTAGAACACACTCTAATTTCTAATGTGGCATGGTAATGCTTACTATAATCTAAATAAAACACATTCTATTGGCACCTATACACATGCTGGATGTCTGCTCTGACACATGCTAATTAGCATGCTCCAGCAGCCTCTGCATCGTGTATTCAGTGTCCCCATGCTTCAAAATGGCAGCAGGGGCGCTTTAACTAAAGCTCACCAAATGAGCTTTAGTTAAAGCACCCTGACACCATTTTGAAGCACAGGATGCTGAATACATGTGACGCTGCAGGATGGAGCCACTCTAATTAATGTGCACTTCCCCTCCACCCCAGAGCATGTATAAAGATGCCCTAAATGTCTTGTGCAAAAGGGCCCTTAGCCATATAGAAGCTTGCACATATACACTCATTTCTAAATATTTTTTGTATTTCAACAGTTATGAGCATTGGCAGGAATTAAGAAAAGGCCGTTTTTATATTAAAGGGGCCGAGAGGGGAAACTATGTTAAGAGAAGACAACAACTGAAAAAGGTGGAAATGACAAAATTAAGTCTGCCTTTGCAATCTTATTTTGCTTGTCCTGTTGTGCATATGTATTGTAGAACAAGGTACAATTATATAACCACATAGCATGTTTTCCTGCAACTGTAAGCAGAAGAACCAGCAGTGGTGATGTTTAAGGGGTGTACAGGGGTGCAGGTGCACCCCCTGGGAGCTCTGGTGCACCCCCTTGCTGGTTAGGTGACAGGTGGGGGGGGGCAGGCAGGAGCACTGGTGCCCTGCCTGCAAGCGCTGGCTGGGGAGTACAGTGCCATGGCACTCCCAGACACAATGACAGCCACTTTCGTCAGCATCCGCAGCAATTGGCTGTCTGGCAATCAGCCGTGTGGGAGCCCCTCCCCAGTCAGTGAGATTGGCTGCTGCTTCAGTTGCTGCTCCTCACTAAAGTGGCACCAGTCACCCATGAGGACCAGAACAGAGGACCATCCCATCTGCACAAAGCCTCTTCCACTCAAACTCAAGTGGCAACTAGTAGGAAAAGTGGGCTGTTCCCTGTGTGTGCTAGGCCTGAGACAGAAGAACATAACTCATAACTTGAAAGTGAATTATACTACTATTTGGGATTATACTACTATTTGCCCTATTCCAGGGATAGGCAACCCCTGGCACACATGCCAATTTGTGGCACCTGGAGATATTTTCTTCAGCATGCTCGGAGGCATGTGAAGAAATTGATATAAAAAAAATGTTTTTAAATTGCTGCTCCAGGGTTTTTAGAGCAGCCATAGGCCCCAGAGCCAGAGCACACGCTGGAGGTGGAGTCAGGAGAACACAGGCAGGGATACTGTTGCATAAATTGCTGATTTTATCCCCTGGAGGCT
>NW_017729033.1:23130349-23137024 GCF_001723915.1 Gavialis gangeticus
AAAACAAGGAACAAAGAAACATAGAGAAAAGTGTCTATTTTCGCTACAATACTGTCTGCATTTTGCTGACCCCACTGCCTGTTCCCAGGCTGCACCCTCCAGCCCAGCCTGGCCTGGCCCCTGGAGAGGAGCCATGGGTGGACAAGGCTGGGGCCTGGGCCAGAGTAGTGGAGAGCTGCTGCATTGGAGACCCCCAGATGGCTCAGCCCTGAGTGCTGCCCATGGCTGCTTTTCCCAGGGACCAGGGGGATACCCCGGCAGGGCCTTGCACTGGGGATGGATGTGCCCCACTCGAGCTGTTCCTGGAGTCCAGGGAGGCTGAGCCCAAAACTGGGAGCCTCCTAAGCCTGGCTTTCTGTCCCAGCCAGGTGGCATCCCCTCAGTGCCCACCCAGGTCCTGGCCATGCCCACCTTCAGCTCCCCTCCAGGGGCTGGGGTCTGGGCAGGCACTACAAAGGGCTACTGAGCTGGAGGCTCCAGCCAGCTTGGCCCTGAGCACTGCCTGGGGCCCGAGGGGTTCTCATGGCTGAGCCTTTGCACTTGGGGTGGCTCTGCCCTGCTCATGCTGTGCTCAGTGTGCAGGGAGGCCAAGCCAAGAGCTGGGAGCCCCATGAGCCTGGTGTCCTGCCCTGGCCAGGAGGTGTTCGCTCATGGGCACGGTGGATGAGGCTCATCCCCAGGGAGTTGTGCAGGCCTGGGTGGGCCCCACTTTGGGTGCCACTGTGCACCCCCACTCACCAGCCATGGCCCAATTGTGTGAAGTCCCTAAGCAGCCCCTGCTTCCTGCCCAGCCCTTGCTCTCCTCTGGCAGCAGCCTTCCCAAGGGCCTGGCTGGTCCAGCTGGGCTGGCCTTCCGATAGCACCTCTCTCTATTCCTGCTTCTCCCTGTGCCATCCAGACCCTGCCCCAAGCACCTGGCCCCAGGCTTGGCACCCGTGCTGCCCTCACACCAGCTGGGCCCTTCCTCCCAGGCCTGGGCCCAGGCTCCCCCAACTCTTGGACTATTGGAAGGCCTGAGCACCCTAGCTCTGGTGGCTGCTGCTGGGGTGTCACTGCCACCCACTGCCAGACACTGATGTGGACCAGTGGGCCTGAGTCACAGCTGGTAGCAGTGGGAAACATGGGAGGTTTGCGACACACCCTCTTTCTCTTTTTCCTTTTTTTCTCTCTTCTCTTTCTTTCTTTCTCTCTTCTTTTTTTCTTTTCTTCTTTTTCTTCTCTTCTTTCTCCTCTTTTTTGCTTTTTTCTCTTTTTTCTTTGTCCTCTCTTTTTTCTCTTCTCTTTTTCTCTTTTTTCTTTTTTCTCTTTCCCCTTTTTTCTTTCCTTTTCTTTTTTTGCTGTCTCTCTCTTTTGCTGTTTCTTTTTTCTCTCCTGTCTTTTTCTCTCTTCTCTTTGTCTCTTGTATCCTCTTCTCTCTCTCTCCGCTTTCTTCCTTTCCTCTTTTTCTTTTCTCGCTTTCTTTTTTTCTCCTCTCTCTTCTCTCTTTCTCTCACTTTTTTCTCTCCTTTCCTTTTTCTTTTTCTTTCCCTCTTTCTCTCTCTCTTTTTTCTCTCTCTCCTCTTTTACTCTTCTTTCTCTCTTTCTCTTCTTTCCTCTCTGTCTCATCACAACCTGCTTAACAAAAAGAGAATACACAAGGACAAAGGCAGTATATGAAGTTTTATTTACTGTCACCAGGTTTAGAATTTTTAGAAAACCTGGTACTTACTGTAAAAAAGAGCAACATTTATGATTATTAACTATGTTAATATGCAGTGCATCCTGCCATGTACCTCCTTCCCCAGATTTGTTTTTCTTGCATGCCAGCACTCTGGCATATTACAAGGTAGACATTGAGGTTTTTTGGCACTCCAGCCAAAAATGTTGCCTACCCCTGCCCTAGTCAGTCTTATCCCTGGTGCTGGGAGCTCAGTGGATGACCATGAGTTATGTAAAATTAGAAATCTATGATCCTTTCCCTGGATTCCCAATTTAAATCATTTTTAAAATGGATAGAAAGGAAAGTGTATATAGCCTTGAGAAGTGATACCATTTGTGAACCGAATAAAAATACTAAGAGCACTGAGCTGAAGAAATAAGACTGGAGCCCACACTTCTTCAAAGTTAAAGTATTCTCTTGGTATGGAAGTGTCCTTCCATTACCTTCCCCAAATATGTACAAGTGTGTTACCATTTGAGATATGTAAACTATTGTAGACTGGCACTGAGGAAGAATATTTTTTTAATAGATGGTCTTTGCCTGGACTCTCATGTAAAAGTGGGTGTTCTGGCACAAATTAAATCATTTGTTGATCGCTCTGTTTTTTGGTGTTTACCACTGAACAGTCTCCTGTTCAGAAGGCCTTTACATTTCCAGTTAGAGACTGCTAGCAATACCAAGCAACCAGTTAAAAATAGTGAAGGATGAAATCTTTGATTTAATTAAATTTAGGCCCAGTGAATTGTCCAATGAGCAGTTCACTGACAATCCATAAAATGAATTTTTTAATCCAAGCCATTGGCTGAATATGGTATGAATTAATTTGTGTGTGCATGAATCATGCAAAGAAAAAAGTCAACACCCATTAGTTAATTTGTATTAATTATCATGGCAAATAATTTGAACAATTTGCCATGATAATTAATTATTTGCCATAGATAATTTCAACAACTCCACTAGAAATTATATCATTGAGAGGCATTCCTCATTGACTTTACTGAGTCTATACTGGTGCACCTTTACATTGTATATAAATAATACACAACAAATACTCAAGTAGGATTTTTTCATTCAACATATTTTACAGAGTATAATCTGTAAAACAAGAATAAATCAACACAATTACATTTTCCTTCACTGTTTCCATGAGTCTTCTCATGTTTACTTAGTCTAACAAACCTTAAGTTCTTGTTATCTACTAGGCTTTGATTTCTCTTCCTTGTCTCACAAATAAAGCACTTTAAAATGTTTGGGGGCCTTAGTATTTAAGATAAGATCACCAAGATACATTCTTAATGATCTGCAGAAGGGATACAGCAAAAGATTTATCAAAACAAAATTAAAGCAAAAATGGAGCAATTTCTGTTCCTTCTCCTTAAATGAGAGATTTTGACTTGATAAGAAACTACTTGGAATACTAAATAGCATATTAAGCAAATATTCACCACATTTCTGTATTTGTAATTGAGATGCTTTTACTTTTTCCTTAATAAAACAAAATAATTTTGCCTCCTCCCAGATGAATCATGTATCTGTCAGATCATACTGCCCATGATTCTTCTTCAAAATTGGCCACAAAGGTCAGACATAAGAACCCAAGGTAAAAGGTGATCTCATGTCCATTCCACTATCATCTTAGCTGCAGGCCTCATATACAGTGGGTGAGTCTACACATGCCCCTGACTGTGAAGTTGGTACTGCACAGTCCCAGTGGCACACAGATCATTTTTTACCCTACTGCATAGTATCAAAAAGTAGTGGTGGCATCATGGTTAGTGCCTGCTGATGCTATATCACTGTAGAGATGAGTTACATTGCCGTAGCTTGTTGCTTCAGCAACATAGCATCTCATGTATATGTGCCTAGTGAAGATGAAAATCAAGGTTAATTTATAATTACAGATAAAGCTTTAGCCTAACCCTCAATTAGCATGACCTTTTCTATTTTAATCTGTAGCGTCTTCTAGCAATGTATTTACTAACATTTTAACAATGTGAGATATATCTAGACATACTAATTATTCGGGCTCCAGGACTGCAATGGAAGTCACAGCCTTAGTAGATTAATGCTACATGGTAAAAAAAATGTCTTTAAAGTTTGGCTTACTTCTGAAATGGTGTTTTTCAGACAGAAGGAAATCAATGGCTGCCTATAAGTATGCTTGGAGGTGGGGAGGGGGTATTTTAATTATAGTGGTTCCCAGACAGCTGATCTAATTAAAACAGCTCACTGTCACATTTAATGAGACCCCCCCTCTTGTGTTTAAAAATGGCTGTGTTCATTTGATGAGGTTTAGTTAAAGAGTGCCCATGGCCATTTTGAAATGGGGTGTGGGGGCTTAATACACTGGACAGTGACATGCTGTTGAAGCGTTCTAATTAGAACGTGAATGAGCACATCAATAAGAAGCCAATGTGACTACTTATGTGAGTAAATTTAAGAACCGCTGCAGTGGCTGCAAGATTAGGTTTAAAATCAGTAACAAAAAAGTCATATTTCTAAAATTCATTCTACATTTTAATCAATTTGAAAAATATTTTGTTTCCCAATTTAATATAAAAAAGTTCCTTTAGTTTCTCAGGACCTAATTCTATGATTTAGCCATATACTGCTAATTTCATATTTCATTTAGAAAAAAATATGATGTGATGGATCCCTTTCTTTCACAGAATAAGAAACTACATTATGC
This sequence comes from Gavialis gangeticus, assembly GCF_001723915.1. Classification (NCBI taxonomy): domain Eukaryota; kingdom Metazoa; phylum Chordata; order Crocodylia; family Gavialidae; genus Gavialis; species Gavialis gangeticus. The sequence continues at coordinate 23,134,738 of NW_017729033.1, forward strand.
TGTATATAATGCTCTGCTCTTTTAATTTTCAATAGCTTTTTACTGGTCAGCTTTTTACACCTACAGTCTCTGACATGCATCGAATGCATTCCCCACCTGAACAATAAAAGAAAAAAATAAATTTGGTTCCATGGTCTGTCTCTCAGTTAAACTTGATTTATCTGCATCCTTTTGTTAACCTGCAAGGTCTTTCAGGCAGGGATTCTTTTTTTTTTTGTTCAAGTACATTTTTAGTGATAAATACTAAAGTAATAAAAAACACTAAGGTAGTGGCTAAACATTTTTTTCAAAAAGTAACAAATGGCTTGGAGCTACATTTGTTGATCCTGTTAATCAAGCTATAGGCAGGATGTGCAACAATATCCCAGCCTATCCCTGCTACTGTTTTAGTCTAGGAGCTAAGGAAAGGGTCTAGTTGTTTGCTCACATTTACATGTAACAACAAATCTACAGCTGGTTTGTCTGAATCATAATAAAAAAGTAGGGAATTAAGAAGCTGAAAAAGCAATCTAATCTTAAAACCTCCTGTGAAGGAGATTCCACAACATCTCTCAGTACCCATTTCTAGTGCTTGGCTATCTCAACACACAACACTTATTTCCTAATCTCTAATTTAAATAATCTTTACTGCAAATTAAGGTCCTTCCTGTTCTATTCCCATAGACAAAAGAGAACAATTTAGGACCATCCTCTTTGTAACAATCACTTCTTCCAACCTTTCCACATTAGCGGTCGTGTTAACTAACCTCCTTATCATTCTTCATAGATTCCATAGACATTAGGGTTGGAAGAGACCTCGGGAGATCGAGTCCAGCCCCCTACCCCAAAGACAGGAAGTCAGCTAGGGTAAAAGGATCCCAGCAAGATAAGCGTCCAAATGCTTCTTAAAAAGTCCAAAGTAGGTGCTTGCACCACTTCTGGAGGGAGCCTATTCCAGACCTTGAGGGGTCGAACAGTAAAGAAGTTTTTCCTTATGTCCAGCCTAAAACGGTCTTGGAGGAGTTTGTGACTGTTGGACCTTGTCATCCCTTGTGGCGCTCTGGTAAACAGACATTCCCCCAGATCCTAATGTACATCTCTGATGTACTTATAGGCTGCCACCAGGTCACCACTGAGCCTGCACTTTTCTAGGCTGAAGAGTCCCATGGCTCTCAGCCTCTCTTCATAAGGCCTATTCTCCTGTCCTCTGATCATATGCGTGGCTCTCCTCTGGACTTTCTTAAGCTTCTCCACATCCTTCTTGAATTGTGGAGCCCAGAATTGGATGCAATACTCCAGCGGCAGCCTCACCAAGGCTGAGTAGAGTGGGAGGATGACATCCTGGAATTTACTTGAGTAGCATCTATGGATTCAATCCAGAGTTTGGTTTGTTTTACCAGCAGTGATGTCACATTGGTGGTTCATGTTCATCTTGTGGTCAATCATGTGGTCTCTTTTGGCCATAGTGCTAGCAAGTGTACACTGCTGAGCCTATAAGCATGCTGCAGGGTTTTTTCCCCAAGGTGGAGTACCTTACATTTGCTGGTATTGAATATCATCAGGTTTGTATCTGCCCACTTTTTCAGCCTATCCAAGTCAGCCTGCATCACCAGACTATCTTCAGGTGTGGACATTCTATCCCAAGTTTGGTGTCATCGGGAAACTTAGTTAGTCCAATTCTGACACTGGTATCCACACCACTGATAAAGATGTTAAGACAACAGGTCCAAGGACGGAGCCTTGGGGTACACCACTGGTCATGGAGCACCATGATGATTCACTTCTGTTGACCACCACTCTCTGAGTCTGGCCTCTGAGCCAATTCCCCAGCCATTGGACTGTGATGTAGCTGAGGCCACAGTTGGCCAATTTTTCCAAGAGAAGATCATGGGACATCGTATCAAAGTTTTTTGTAAAGTCCAGATATATGATGTCAATCTCTTCTCCCTTGTCCAGGTGATATGTCACCTGGTCATAGAAGGAGATGAGATTGGTCAGGCAAGACCTACATGCAACAAATTCATGCTGGCTGTCCCTCAGGATGTTGTCATCAGCCAGCTTGTCAAGAATGTTCTCTTTGATTTTTCTAGAATCATTCCAGGGATTGAGGTCAAGCTGATTGGTCTGTAGTTCCCTGGATCTACTTTCCTCCCTTTCTTGAAGATAGGCACCACATTGGCCTTCTTTGAATCTTCAGGTACTTCACCTGAGCGCCAGGAATTTTCAAAAATCTTTGCCAGTGGCTGGGTGTAGCAGGACACTAAGGTGCCCGCTACTCTCAGAGCAGAGGCACAGGTGCGGGTTGCTA
>NW_017729033.1:23137090-23141498 GCF_001723915.1 Gavialis gangeticus
CAGGTACTTCACCTGAGCACCAGGAATTTTCAAAAATCTTTGCCAGTGGCTGGGTGTAGCAGGACACTAAGGTGCCCGCTACTCTCAGAGCAGAGGCACAGGTGCGGGTTGCTAGGGCAACCTCTGGGGAGTCAGCTGACTGGAAGGGGCAGGGCCTGGCACATATAAACCCCAGGACTGAGGCCAGCAGGGCAGGTCTCCACTAGCAGCCAAGGGAGAAGGAGCTCTGCCGGAGCAAGCAGAGTGGAGAAGCCTGACAGCACGAGTAACTCCTGTTTGCTGTTACGGGGTGAAGAATTCCCTGGTAGGGATTGAATGGATGTTTAGCCAGATGGCTTAGATTTTATGTTATAGCCCAGGGGCTTGAGTTTTCTGTTTACTGTTTATGACTGGTGGTTTGGGTGAGGCTATTAGGGGTTGGATGAGGCCTCATAGGGGGTCCCCGGTGGCGTGCGGACCCCGGTGCCCTAGAGGGTGTGGCATTTTGGGGTGCACTGACCCCAGCCCCAGAGCGAGGGGGCAGTGAGACCCCCCAGAGCAAGGAGGACAGTGAGAAGCCTCAGAGCGAGGGGGCCAGCAAGAAGTCCCAGACAGAGGGGGCAGTGAGAAGCCCCAAAGGAAGGGGGCAACGAGAAGCCCCAGAGAGAAAGGGCAGCGAGAAGCCCCAGAGAGAGGGGCCAGTGAGAAGTCCTAGAGAGAGGGGGTGGCAAGAAGCTTCACAGAGAGGGGGCAGTGGAGTGCCAGGAAGGCACGGAATGAGACAGAGTGAGACAGGGCTGTGGAAAGCCCAGGGAAGACAAAGGGAGGGCCAAATTACAAGGTCCAGATCAAACCATGTCAGTATCATCTGCAAGGCTTGGGCTGTGGTGTAGGGGAGGAAAAGGAGCCGCAGATAGCACCCCCTGGCACCGGGGCAAAAAAATGGGCAGCCTCCTGCTAATTAACATCCATTAATTAATCAAGATCAAGGCATGGCAGGCGAGAAAGTAGTCGGTTGGCCCATAACAGGAGGGCGGAGTCACTGATAGACAGACTCCAGTAGAGGCACTCCTGTCACAATGGACTATGACTCCTGCCAACTCCTTAAGTTCTCTGGGGTGCAATCTGTCAGGATCTGCTGACTTGAAGGTGTCCAGCTTCTCAAGGTGCTCCTTTAAAAGGTCTACACCAATGCTGGGTATAAATTCCCCCTCACCCTGGCCATCCTACATCTTGTTAGGCAGGGAAGTCAGTTTTGGGTTGATGAAAAACTGTTGCAAAATACCCATTAAGCAGGCTGGCCTTTTCCTAGGTGTCAGTTGTCAGTTGTCAGTTGTCCCATTTGGTTTAGCAGGGTCCAATGTTACCCTTGCTTTTCTTCTGACTCCCCACATACCTAAAAAAGGAATTTTTGTTGTCCTTAATATGTGTAGCCAGGTAGAGTTTTGTTGCAGCCTTGACTTTCCTGGTTTGCTGTCTACAGGTACAAGCCAGTTCAGAGTAATCCTCCTTTGCGGTGATTCCTATCTTCCATCCTTTATAAGCCTCTCTTTTTTTGGCACAGGAGGTCCATGAGTTCTCTGCTGAGCCAAGGGGGTTTCTGTGCCCTTTTGCTACCTTTCCTCTGAGATGGGATGGACATCCCTTGTGTTGTCAGCATCGCTCCCTTAAGGAGCAACCACTCCTCTTGGACTCCTATCCTTGTTGTGTCATGGTCCCTTAGGGCCTTGACGACAAGCCTTCTGAGCTTATTAAAGTCAGCTTTCCTAAAGTTGAAGACTTCTGCATTGCTGATTGACTTGCCAGCTTTGTGATGGATAGTAAAAGTGATCAGCTTGTTGTCACTGTCTCCCAGCTTTCCTTCAATTTTAGGTTGCTGACTAGATCATCCTGTTTAGCCAGTACCAGGTCCAGCAGCGCTTTATCTCTTGTAGGTCCATAGACTTCTTGGGTCAGGTAGAGCTTGTCCACGAAGGTGAGGAAGCTTTGCGACCATTTGAATTTGGCACAGTGCTCTTCCCATGAGATGCACTCTATCTTATCTTCCAGGACACTGGTGAAACTATTAAACAAAATCAGCCCCAAGGCCAACTCCTGGAGAACTCCATGTGATACCTGCTGCCAGCTAGACATCGAGCCATTGATTATCACCCTCTGAGCCTGATGATCCATTCAGTTTTATATCCACCTTACAGTCCATTCATCCAGTCTATACTTCCTTAGCTTGCCTGCAAGAATGTTGTGAGAGACTGTATCAAAAGCGTTGCTAAAATCAAGGTATATCATATCCACTGGCATCCCTGCGTCCACAGAGCCAGTCATCTTGTGATAGAAGGCAGTCAGGATGGTCAGGCATGACTTGCTGTTGGTGAACCCATGCTGACTGTTCCTAATCACCTTCTTCTCCTTCAAGTGGTTAGAAATGGATTCCTTGAGGATCTTTCCTGATTTTTCTGAGGGCTGAGGTGAGACTGACTGGGCTGTACTTCCTCAGACCTTCCTTTTTCCCTTTCTTAAATATGGGCACTATATTTCCTTATTTATGGATGTTTGCTCAACTAAACTACTGATGCAGCTGTCTATCAACATAAAATAAACTCTTGGCTTTTATTATGAATACTAGTAGATTAACAGATACATACTGTTCTTCTTTATCCACTGTCTTGGCAACTTCTGCCCATTTTTTAAACTCATGATTACAAACTGGGACCGACTAAAAAAATTGACAGAACACCTTTTTGGTAGAAAATGAAATTTTGTCAAAATTGAAACGTTTCAGAGGAATGTGTCTATTTTTATGAAATTGTAGATGAAAGTAAAAATAATTCATTTAATCTTGTTTCTATTTTGATAAGGTGAATATATTTTGACTCCAGTATTCATTCTGTTCTTTTTAACTTAGATATATTTAATTTGATAGCATAATGTTTTTACTTTATTGAAACAAAATGCTTTGATGGGTCTGAACTAAAATTATTTGAAGTTTCCATTCTGTGAAAAATTGTGGCTTTTCATCCGTTTAAGAATTTCATAGATCTCATAGACATTAGGGCTGGAAGGGATCTTGGAAGATCATCGAGTCCAGCCCCCTGCCCCAGGGGCAGGAAGTCAGCAGGAGTCATAGTATTACAGCAAGATAAACAACCAAATTTCTCTTGAAGGCATTCGAAGTAGGTGCTTGAACCACCTCCAGCAGCAGGCTATTCCAGACCTTGGGGGCTCAGACAGTAAAGAAGTTCTTCCTTATGTCCGGCCTGAAACAGTCTTGGAGAAGTTTATAACCGTTCGACCTTGTCATGGCTTGGGGCACTCTGGTGAACAAATGTTCCCCCAGGTCCTCGTGAGCACCCCTTATAAACTTATAGGCAGCCATCAGATCACCCCTGAGCCTGCACTTTTCTACGCTGAAGAGTCCCATAGCTCTCAGCCTTTCATCATAAGGTCTGTTTTCTTGACCTCTGATCATACATGTGGCTCTTCTCTGGACTCTCTCAAGCTTTTCCACATCCTTTTTGAATCGTGGAGCCCAAAACTGGATGCAGTACTCCAGCTGCAGCCTCACCAAGGCTGAGTACAAGGGGAGAATGACATCCTGAAATTTACTTGAGAAGCATCTATGGATGCAAGCCAGTGTTTTGATCAGTTTACTAGCCCCATAACCACACTGAAGGCTCATGTTCATCTTGTAGTCAATCATGACCCCCAAGTCCCTTTTGTCCATAGTGCTAGCCAGCATAGCACTGCCAAACCTATAAGCAAGCTGTGGGTTTTTCCTCCCAAGGCGGAGAAATTTGCATTTTTCAGTGTTAAATACAATCAGGTTCTCACCCACCCATTTCCTGAGACTGTCAAGGTCAGCCTGGATTGCCCTCCTGTCCTCAGGTGTGGATGCTTTACCCCAAAGTTTGGTGTTGTTGGCGAACTTGGCCAGTCTGTTTCTGACTCCAGTGTCCACATGATTAATGAAGATGTTAAATAATATAGGTAAAAGGAAAGAGCCTTGAGGGACCCCACTGGTCACAGCACACTGAGCCAATTCCCCAGCCAGAGGATCGTGGTGGATCTCATCCTACAGTTGGCCAGTTTTGCCAAGAGGTGATCATGGGATATGAGATAGTAGGCTTTTTTAAAGTCAAGATATATGATATTGATCTCCTCTCCCTTGTCCAGGTGATAGGTAACCTGGCCATAAAAGGGAATAAGATTGGTCAAGCAAGACCTACCTGCAACAAACCTGTGCTGGCTATCCCTCAGGATATTGCCATCAGCCAGTCTGTTAAAAATGGTCTCTTTGATAATTTTTTCTAAGACCTTCCCCAGGATGGAGGGCAGGCTGACGGGCCTGTAGTTTGCCAGATCCACTTTCCTCCCTTTTTAAAGATGGACACCATGTTTCATAGTTTCTAGGGTCGGAAGGGACCTAAGTAGA
>NW_017729033.1:23141509-23147077 GCF_001723915.1 Gavialis gangeticus
GGGGGGTAAGGAATCTCCCTCACCCAGCCCTTTCCAACCTGTGATGGGCAGGGCTGTCCCTTGGGACTGGTGAGAAGCTGACCCAAAGTACCCGTTTAGCAAGTTGGCGTTTTCCTGGGCATCGGTTGTCAGTTGTCCCATCTGGGTTAGCAGGGGTCCAATGTTGCTCTTCCTTTTCCTCTTGCTCCCCACATATCTAAAAAAGGACTTTTTATTGTCCTTGATACATGTACCTAGCTGGAGCTCCATTGCAACCTTGGCTTTCCTGGTCTGTTCCCTGCAGGTCCAGTGTAGAATATTCCTCCTTGGAGGTGGATCCCATCCTCCATCCTTTGTAGGTCTTTCTTTTTAGTCACAGGAGGGCTGCTAGTTCCTTGAAGAGCCAAGGGGGCTGCTGTGCCCTCTTGCTGCCTGTCCTCCAAGGCAGAATAGACTTAGCTTGTGCATCTAGGATCATTCCCTTGAGGACCAACCACTCTTCATGAACTCCCCTCCCCTTTGGGTCATGGTTCCTTCGGGCCTCACTGAAAAGCCTCCTGAGCTTGTCAAAGTCAGCTTTCCAGAAGTTGAGGACTTCTGTATTTCTGATTGACTTGCCAGCTTTACAGCAGATGGTGAAGGTGATCAGGTCATGGTCACTATCACCCAGCTTCCCTTCAATCATTAGGTCACTGATTAGGTTGTCCCTGGTTGCCAGTACTAGGTTGAGCAGCGCTTTACTTCTCGGTGGTCTGTAGACTTCTTGCATCAGATACAGCTCATCCATGCACGTGAGTAAGCTTTGTGACCATTTGGATTTGGCTGAGCGCTCTTCCCATGAGATGTCTGGGTAGTTGAAGTCTCCCATGACAACCATGCACTGGGAATGTGCGGCCACAGCCAATTCCCAGGTGAACTCCTGGTCAAGCTCTTGATCCTGGGTAGGAGGTCTGTAGTAGACTCCCACCATTGTGTCCCCTGTGCCGTGTTCCACCTGGATTTTAACCCAGAGGGTCTCCAATCATCCTCCCTGGGTGCCAATGTCAGCTTGCAGGGGTGCGTAGCTCTCCTTGACATAGAGAGCTACACCCCCGTCCCTTTTGTTCACTCAATCTCTCCTGTACAGGGTATAGCTAGCTATACCTGTGGCCCAGTCATGGGTGGAGTCCCACCAGGTCTCCATTATCCCTATGACATCATAATTATTTGTGTTAAGCAGGAGGACAAGTTCCTCCTGTTTATTCCCCAAGCTCCTGGCATTTGTGTACAGGTATGCAAGTGTCCCCTTGGGGGCTCTTGCTTTGTCCACAGATTTTACCAGGGCTGGGGCAGGGATGGATTCCCTTAAATGCCTTGGCTTGCTGGCTTTGCAAGGGTTGCCCAGTGGGTCAGCAGTGTCAGTAGTCTCCCCGTCCTCTGGCAGGCTTAGTTTAAAGCCTGGTGGAGCAGGTCAGCCAGTCTGGCTGAGAAGAGCCTCCCCCGCAGCGGAGAGAGGTGGAGGCTGTCCCTTCCCAGCAGCTCACTGCCTCTCTCACCAAAGAGTGGACTGTGGTTATGGAAGCCAAAGTCTTCCTGATGACACCAGCGCCGCAGTCTTTAGTTCACTACCTGGATCCTCCTCTGCCTCCTCAGCCCGTAGCCTGAAACTAGGAGGATCGAGGAAAACACCACCTGCACCCACAACCCCTTAAGTCCCACTCCCAAATCCCTGTAGTACTTCATGACCTGGCTGGGATTGCTCCTAGCCATGTCATTTGTGCCCACATGGATAAGGAACATAGGGTGGTGGTCAGTGGGGCAGAGGAGCTCAAGGATCCTCTCTGTGATGTCTCAGATATGGGCCCCCGGGAAGCAGCAGACTTCCCGGGCTAAGGGGTCAGGGTGGCAGATTCCTCCCTCAGTCCCTCTCAGGATGGAGTCTCCCATGACAAACACTTTGCATTTTGTCTTAGGGAGAGTGGGGGCAGTAGCTACAGTTGAGCCTTGTTGCCTACAGGATCAGGCAGCTTGGCAGGCTCTGCTGGGGCTGCAAGAGGTTCATACCTGTTGCAAAGCTCCAGCAGGGTGGGGACCTTGGTGTGGTTGTCTTGGGGCCCTTGACCACTTTGGGCTATTCCCTTGGCTGGACAGAATGGGAGGTCCTCGAGTCCTCCCTTGCCCTGGAAGGATACCTTGGTCTACCCTATGCCTCCAGGGGGAGAAGGGCCTGGCAGTAGGAGTCTATCTCTCGCTCTCCATCCCTGGTGTCACACAGTCTGAGTGCTGCTTGGAGCTCCTCCAGCTGGCACACCAGAGACCCCAAAAGGGAGCAGACCTCACAAGGGGAGGTGGCCCTGCTCCTGGACCCCAGATCCTGAAAAAGTGTCAGGCAGCCCCTGCAGCCGAGAGCCAGAGGCTCTGTCTGCTTGGAGCCCAGAACCATGGGCTCTGTCTGGGTGGAGGCCTCTGAGGTGCCACAGAGGGAGGCCACAGACCCCGAGGGGACCCTCGGGTTGTGGTGCGTGCCCATCAGCATGATGCTGCTGAGAGGCTGGCTACGGCTGGGACTGCCTTCCCTAGGGCACACTGGCAGTGAAAACAAACTTTAAAATATCTAAATTTCTGATGGACAGAAATTACATTTTCATCTTTATTAATTGCAAGCCATTAATATGGCTCTTAAATTCCACTTCGAATGACTTTTGCAATCAATAGGAAAGATTTTATTACAAAAAACAGGGTTTTTAAAAAGTTTCTGAGGGGGGAGCATGTAATTCCAATGACAAAAAGGGCATTGTTCTCACAGCATTATCCTCATGCTAGGAAGTGGACAAGGCTGAAGGATACAAAACAGGAAAATAATGTCACCTGTTTCAGAATGCTTGAATACTGACACTTAGCAGTCCATGTTTTTTTCTTTTAGTTAAATAACATAGCACAATTCCACAGGCATTCAAAATTATTGACCTTTGATGACACCATGAGTGAATTTAAACAGGTGCAGAAGCAATCATAAAAAACTGATCATCCTCTGACTATATGCAGAGAATCAGAAAACAGAAAAAGATGTTTGCAATTCTTCCCCTTACCCCATTTTTGTTAACACTAACTCTCTGACCAGATCTAATGACAGCAAATAGACATCCATACCTTTTGTCATGCAAAGTGAACAAAACAAAAGGTAGTAATAAATTGTGCTGCTTTATTGCAGCAGATGTCTATTTGCTTCATGGAAGGACAGCATGGGCAGCCCAGATTTGCTTACACTTTTTCTGCTACCCCAGGCAGGCACTCCCTAGGTTTGAGGGGTCTGGTTTTGCACTCCAGGAATTTCTGCTAGGATTAGGGCCCTCAAACCCAAGCACTGCCCACCCAGCTTTCCCCACTTCCAGAGATATGCCCCTGGCAATCTCTGGGGGCACATCTCTGAAAGTGGGAAAGTTGGTGTTCCCTAGAGAACCCCAGAGAATGCCAGAGTGCATCTCTGCAAGCAGGGAACATGTTGTCTGTTGTCCCTCAAGATCAACAGGTGGAGTAATGGGCAACATGTATTTCACCCAACGAAGGGGATTATCTATGCCAGGACATAGCCCATACAGCTGATCCACTTCATTTGGCAACATCTGTTTCTAGCCTGGGAGAGTCTCTCACCAATGACAAGGGACAGGTAGTAGCAGCAATAAATAGCCCGGTTGGGTAAAAGTCAGTTAGCTCAGAATAAAACTTAAACAAAGGCTAACATAGGAATAAAGGGAACACCTCACAATAGAGGATCCAATGTCCAGTGTGTGCATGCATAGTATATGGAGAATGCAGTAAAAGCAGGAAACTTGTTCAGACCCATTTTAAAGCTCCTGTGATATCTGAAAAAACTGATGAGATCATGAAAAACATCTTAAATTTACCTAAATATGAGCTTTTTAAATTGAGAAGAAAGCATTGCTATGAAGATGTCTCAGTTAAATATGCCTCAGACTATATTTCCCCCTCATAATCTGGTATGGGCAAGGGACATTTTTGCTTCTTCTGAATTCCAGTAGAGTTGTTTAGTTTCCATCCTGATTTTACTGCAGGGAACAATAAAAAAAGCACCATTGCTTTAAAATCTTGGTTGCTCCTGAAATGGCAGGTATTCTGTAATCCGAACTATCCACTTCTGCTCCTCTGAGCTTTTTGTGGGAATGGTAATCAGAGTTAAAGCTATTAAACTGTCAGCCTGAGATTGCTCTATGGGTGTATCTATGAGTAAGATGATTATAAAAGTTACAAATAATTCATAAAGACTGATTTTAGATTTGTGCTGATGTGAAATCTATAATGATGAAAGTTAGGGTATGTAGCTGTCTGGATGGAAAACTGCTTTACCAAATGAATTTAGCACTGCATTTATTCATGGCCATCAGTGTAGGCTCCCTGCACTGAGGTACCTCAGCCTTACTGTGGACAATTATTTCTAGGTATAAAGGTATTTTCTAGACCTTAATGTGCTTTCAGTTATTGATGTTTCTTGCAAGTCTCTAAAATGAGTCTTAGGATGTGATGGTAGGTTTTGTGAACTCTGGCTCCCTATCAGTCAGGAACTAGACTGAGATAGGGGTGGATCTGGGGAGGGTGGGGGTTGGTGGTGCAGTCATGCCTTCTTTTGATTCCTGCTTCATGTAGAGTTTAAAACAAACTGCTCACAGGGACAGCTACACTTCTAATCAAGCAGGCTAAGGAAATTAATTGGCTTCATGGCTCATTGTTATCTACTTGATATCTGTTCTTCACTCCATAGGCTTTAACAACTCTTGATCTTCCATTAATTAAGCTAGCTTTTCTTCTACAGTTATCCTGCTGATGTGTCTCTGTTCACCGTCCAGGTATCCAGTAAAGCTGTGCAGATACCTAGGAACCTGTACTGGGTATCTTTGTCCCCAGGAGTTTCAAATCCACAACAGGGAGAGACAGGGAGGGGAAGGGCAGGTTTGAAGGCAGGCCCTTTTTGGCCAGTGGCTGTGGTACAGTGGTCAGAGGCAGGAGGGAGCTGCAAAAGTGAGGCAAAGAGATAAGTTACTGCAGTGACCCTTTCTTGGATTATTCATTTATTCCTGGGTTAGCCCTCCTGGGACTGTTTGCTTCTGTATGCTGAGGGTGAAGGGCAATGGAGGCCATCTAGGAGCATGCTAGGGGGGGAGGAGGGAGTTACAGCTCTGTCCCCACCTGTCCCATGATCTGGGGCTATGAGAGGTTGGGGGAACTGCGAGAGGTTGGGAGAGATTCTGAAGGAAAGGGATTCCTTCCCTTCAGGGGGACATAAGGGGCTGGAAAGGGGAGTCACAGGCACAAAGGGACTCTTGGGAGGATGGAGGCCTATGTAGCAGAGGGTGCAGTGTGAGGAGGAGCTAGAGTGTTATGGAGTGGATAGGTGTGATAGGCAGATGGGATTTGGGGCTTAGGGGTATGGTGGGGGCCTGTGGGGATAACATATGGTCAAGGGGGGGTTGGGAGCAAGAGGGATTGTAGGTGAAGGGAGTCCAGGGGGTGTGAGCGACTGCAGTGAGGTGTGGGTGCTCAGTGGGATGTAAAGGGAAGTGGTGCTGGCCCCTACCCTGGGGGTCTTTAAGAAGA
>NW_017729033.1:23152077-23155700 GCF_001723915.1 Gavialis gangeticus
ATAGATTGGACATCCGCAAAAACTACTTCACAGTTAGGGCGGCTAGGAGCTGGAACCAACTTCCAAGGGAAGTGGTGCTGGCCCCTACCCTGGGGGTCTTTAAGAAGAGGCTGGATGCCTACCTGGCTGGACTCATTTGAGTCCCGTTTTTGTTCTGGGGTTTTGTTGTTCTCCCGCCCTGGCGGGGGGTCAGGCTAGAAGATCTACTAGGTCCCTTCCGACCCTAAATCTATGAAACTATGAAACTATGAAAGGGGTGGTGAGGGGGAACTGAGGAATAATGTGGATGGGTCTGTGCAGGGAGAAGCCTGTTCAGGGTGATCATTGTGGCATTTGCAGAGGCAGCCTCTTAAGTAAAGTGGGTTAGTTCAATACACTTTACTTTATAGGGGGCAGGAAAGGGGCAGCTAGGAATCAATGGGGCATGAAGGGGATGATGGGGTCTAAGGCAACCTGGCATGCAATGGTGTGGGGCTGAGCATGGGAGATATGTGGGATAACAGGGATATGAGTGGATTCAGGGGTCATTTGAGGTGGCAAGGGCAATGCATAAAGGGCAATCACAGACACAGGAGCCATGGTGAAGTGTCTGTGGGACCCACATGCTGGGGTGCAGAGACCACTTTTGTCTGTAGCTAAGATGGAGAGCTGGGGATGTGGGTAACAGCTGTAGTACCCTGGCACCAGGTACCTGCTTCACAGTGAAGCTCACAATAAGCCCTCCCTCCTTCAGTGAAGATACATTTATTTTTGTTTGGATCATAAACTGAATAATACAGCTCTAGACCCCTAGCATACTAGTAAAACTTCTGGTTTCTTTTTAATTGGAGAAAAATATTCATTGTTATGGGATGATGCACCACACCCCCTGCACCCTCCTTTTCAAAACCCTTGATCCACCCGTGGACCAAGACAATGGATGTGTGGGTGGACTTCTATCATATAAGGCGCTGAAAACACAGGACCAGATTCATGATCTGAATCCTAATGCTGAAAATACTGTATATAACTGACCCACTTTACTTAAGAGGCTGCCTCTGTGCAAATGCCACAATGATCACCTTAAACAGACAAATAATGTCACTTGGGCATTGACACTGCCTGACTTGAAAGTGAAACTCATGAGAACTGGAGACAGAGCTTTTTGTTCAGCTGGATAAAAGATTAGGGAAGAGACTGAGAAGGATCAGAAATTTCACAGGTTTCACAGAACGGGGAAAAGAAATGCCCTCTCAGATTTAGCTTGCTTGCAGTCACAAGAACAGCAAAATGTGGATGAGGCTGCAAAGAGCAGAGGGGGGAGAAAAAGAAGAAAAACAACTACTGGCAGGAAAAAAAAGAGGAGAATTAAAATTTCTCAGTCTTTATATAGAAAGGATTTAGTAAACTGAAACTCATATTGGAAATTGTGGTCATAATTTATCAGTGTTCAGGTGTCTTTGTGCTGACAGTAGTAAAAGCGCTTTAGAGTCACAAAATGAAATTAAGTTTGGAATCTTTTTGGCTGACTGGGCAGAGTTTTTGACTAGATTGTGGAGTAGGGTCTCAACGGAGGAGATGGGTAGCCTTCCTTGTTCCAGAGTATACTTAAATATAGACTGGACAAAAAAGTAGAAACATTATTTTTAGGAAACAATATATTATTTTTATAATTATATTATTTTCTAGGAAAGAATAGTCAACAGACATGCCATCGGGATTTATAAAATCAACTAATAAAGGAAACTGCAAGTAGATTGTCAGTATTCTTTTATCTTATGAGAGAGTATGGTGTGGATCACTCCCCCACCCTCAATCATACCTGACTGCATGCAAGGGTCAACTGCAGCAATTACTTTGGTGGAAGAATAAGATGAGGGAAACACTTATCCTTATGTTTTTAGAATATTAATTGTTTCTGAATTAAGTTTATCATGCCCTATTACAGCTAGAAGCAAAACTTCTATTGACTTTAACGAGGTCAAGATTTCATTGCTTGTCAATTTTTGCTCTTTGTTCTTTCATCCATTAATTTTGTTTCCTCATCTGGAAATAGGAAAGAAGACTATCACTCTATGAACTCACCTAGGTCTCCACAGATCACTGTAATTCTGAGGATCAAAACATGCAAACTACAGGCCCTGGTAGCTTTATTTCAAATCTAATATTTATGCTTGTATCCAGTATGAGGGCAGACTTAAGTGGAGACATGTACTACCAATCAGCATACAGTTCCACTTGAGATTGTAGCATCATTTTTACTAACTTAGAGAGTTAAGGTATTTGGCTCATTTGGAGCAGGGTTGGAACAAAGGCCTCTCAGGTGAGTCTACCTGATGAGTATCCTTAGAGATGCTCCATTTTTTGTAAAATGCTTTAATATTTAAAAAGCAAAAGAGAGAGAGAGAGAATGACACTTTAACCTAGTAGTTACAACACTCACCTGGGAAGTGGGACAATCTAAATTCCAGTGCCAGCTCCAAAGAATGTTGTATTTTATACACCCTGGAATAGCATTAAGCAAGGAGCATGACAGCCTGGTGAATGTCCAGTAATCTGGTGATTAAGACACTCAAAGTGCAAGATTTCGGTACAAATCCCCCTGAACAAGAGGTCTAGAACTTTGTCTTCCACTACCTGGATAATTATATTGCAAGATTGGATAGAAGCAGCTGAACGACTCCTTCCCTGGTAGTTGGGCTACCAGGAAGTTAGTCCCAGGAGGGCTAACCCTTTATTTCCTTTGTTTTCTTACAAGTGCAAAATAGTTCATTTTGACACAAACAGAATGTTTTGTTTGATGTGAAATAAACTTTTGGGTAATTGTTTAGACAATTTAGACAATTTGAAACCCAAATTTCAAATTTGATTTCAGAAAATGATTTTTTCTCTAATTTTTATATTTTGCATTTGAACTGAAAAGACCCCTATTATTCACACACCTCTATTATCAGGTGATTGAGAGATGCTCTAATGCATGTGTTCTCTTTTAGTGTTTTTTTCTGGTTGGAGTAACTTTGAATCCCATTTTAACTTTTTTTCCTTAAGGATGTTAAATTCTGCTTTCTCCTCTACAGACATTTCCTCCTACACTTCGCTTAATCTTAAGTGCTACCTTTATTTTTCCTTCTACTCCTACACCCTGAAGTAATTTCCCTATCCGAAGGCTGAGTTTTATTGTCTTTCTTCCCCACAATAAGCTGAAACTTTCAGTTTTAAAACAATATATACAGCCTGCCTTTAAGAATAAGAATTTCTATTGTCTAGGATGACTTCTTTGGAATTTAGTACAAAAATGGGTCAGTTCACCCCTTAATATGTGTTCACTGCATGTTTAGCATTCATTTTTAGTGAAAGAAGAAGAATGTTAAGCATTTTAGGGTTCATTTTTTCTTACTTGATATCCTGAGATTTTTACCTACAAAAAACAACAAGGAACATGTTCAGACTTCTTTAGAATGAGGCCCTATTCCTGCAAACAATTATGAACATTTGCTTTATTGCTGCATTACATATTGTCAGCATTAGATTTCAGATTAAGTCTTTACAGGATTGGATGCAACTGATTTGCAAAAATATTAGTTCATGTGACTGGTCACCAAGTGAGACCAATCATGGCTTATTTATAGTTCATAGTTGGTAGG
>NW_017729033.1:23156458-23159075 GCF_001723915.1 Gavialis gangeticus
CTGTCTAGGTCCGATTGCAACCTATTCCTCCCTTTTAGCTTGCCCACTTATATTTATACAGCATGTATTATATAGGATCCTTAGTCCCTAGCTTCCAGCTCTTACAATATAAGTACAGATAAGAGACAAGAAATGAAAATGGGGTCTAGGAAGGAAAATCTGAGTTCAGATCCTGCACTTACGGAGGATGACACACTTGCTTTGATGGCTTTGACTGACATGGCATTTTTAAAATGGACAATAGGACAAATAGAGTTTTTTGGTTTGTTTTTTTAGGGACAATCAAACCGTAAGCAAATGAACTCACTTTATATTTGCTCACTTATTTTTTAAAATGTATTTTGTTTATTATTCCTCCTTTAATACTGACAGTTCCCTTTACTTAGCATTATTTGTGCTGCCTTAAAAAAGCAATGTCTATTGTCCATGGAATGTGCTCACTTGACTGGCCTATGCTACATAATTCTTCCTTCTCTTGGGATGCCAGAAAGGTTCCCTCTGCTGCTGTTCTCTAGGGCAGGTACAAGGCCCCAGCGAGGTCAGAGTCTGATCAGTTAGAACGTAGCTCAAACTCTGTGCTTTTGAAAGGTACAGCTGGTGACCCTGGAAGTGTTAAAATGATCATTGGGGTTAAAACCATCATTGGGGTAACCCTGCAGTTATCATTCTCCTGGTGTCTTAGACAGGGGACAGGGGAAGCCACTGGGACCATGTACTCATAGAGTCCTTGCTCTGCAGAAAAATATTATGTATCTGCTATAATGAGGGCTGCTGTACTATTACTCTTTGAAGGATGCTGAACAATAAAGACTAAAAGGGGCTTCCTGAGTCATTTAGTTTAGGTCCCTGCCATTACAAGTTACCACATCATAAAATTCCTTTCATAAGCATCTCAAAAGATCTTAAAAACAGTTTAAAGGACTGTTATACAACCTTACCACTCCAACAGCTAAAAAAACTTTTAATTCCCAACCTAAATTTATTCACAGTCAGTTTATACCTATTTCTTTTCTATTAGCTAAAACATCTTCTTGCTCCTCCATATGGCCAAGTCCCACCCATTCCTGCCTGGGGCAGCCTGCGCTGTGCTCCCACCTGTATGTGCCCTGCACCTGCCAATGGCCTTAGCCTCGGCCAGTGTTCACAGATTCCAGATGGGGTTGCTTCAGCTGCTGTCAAGCTGCCTGGGTACTGCTCAGCTCCCCATACCTCCAGCAGCTCCTCCTGCCCCTGCTGCACTACTCTGGGCAGCAGGTAGTGTGGGGAAACAGCAGAAGTGGCCACGGGGATGTGTACATCACATGCTTAGCCAGGTGCGTGGAAAGCTGTAGCTGGGTGACTCCTGCCCCAGTGCCCAGAGCTCCAGCTTCCAGCCACCTTCCACCCATTTTACCCACCTGGTGCAATGAACAGGCACCTGTGGGCAGCCAAGTGGGTGGAAGGAAGCCAGAGCAGTGCAGCAGGGGCAGGAGGAAAAAAAAACACTGGAGGTGTGGAGTGCTGAGCAGTACCTGGGCAGCAGCAGAAGCAGCCCTGCTGGGAAGCTGTGTGCTGACTGGGGCTGGGGCTGGCCCACTGGTGGGTGTGGGCAGGTTTGAGTGGGAACACAGTGCAGGCTGCCCTGGGTGGGAGCGGGTGGGGCTTGGTCCCATGTGGAGCACCATAGGGGCAGTGGTGGGCTGGATGTAGGGGGCAGACCTGGGACAATGAGTGGTGTCTGGAGGCATTCCAGATGATCCAGACCATCTTCTGGGACCTCCTGGAGCAGCTCCAGCCACATCTGGAGGAACAGGACAATGCTTCGCAGCTGTCCCCCCTTTGGACACCCGCCCTGCTCAAGATGGTCCTCCTCCTGCTCAAGCTGGCCATGCCTGCCAGCTTCCACTATATGGGCCATCTATTTGGGGTGGGTAAGGTCACTGCCTGGGAGGCTGTTCTGGAGGTGTGCAGGGCCAGAACATGCTGGGGCCCACAGTGCTGTGCATGCATGAGGGACTGTACCACCATGGTGCCCAGGTGCAGATCCAGCACCCACCCTGCAAAGTGCTCATTCTCCAACAGGCCTGGCAGGGCAGAGTTTTGGAAGATGTGGGCATCATGGACACTGCCAGCCTAGCCAGCACTCATGTGTGTGACAGTACCTTGGTGGTCCAAAATGGCCTGGAGCAACACTGAGTGAAAGCCCCACCAGCTGCAGCAGGGCCAGTCACCATGGGGATGTGGGTCCTGTCCAGGGCCCTGATGTACTGGGAGAAGGCCAGGCCACAGCACCCTGCCACTGCCACTAGGGGGTGATGCATACAGAGCACCCTGTGCCCCAGCATGTCCTGGCCCCACACACCTCCAGGACAGCCTCCAAGGCAGTGGCCTTGCCCACCCCAAAGAGATGGCCCACATAGCAGAGGCTGGCAGGCACAGCCAGCTTGAGCAGGGCAAGGGTCAGCTGGGTATTCATGGGGAGGGGTGGCTGCATGGCATTGTCCTGTTCCTCTAGATGTGGCTGGAGCTGCTCCAGAAGGTTCTGGAATGTGGCCTGGATCATCTGGAATGCCTCCAGCCATTGCTCATCATCCCAGGTCTGCCAGATGATGTGCAGCCACCAGTTCTGGCTAGGCCA
>NW_017729033.1:23164075-23166238 GCF_001723915.1 Gavialis gangeticus
GCTGGCAGGCACAGCCAGCTTGAGAAGGGCAAGGGTCAGCTGGGTATTCATGGGGAGGGGTGGCTGCATGGCATTGTCCTGTTCCTCTAGATGTGGCTGGAGCTGCTCCAGAAGGTTCTGGAATGTGGCCTGGATCATCTGGAATGCCTCCAGCCATTGCTCATCATCCCAGGTCTGCCAGATGATGTGCAGCCACCAGTTCTGGCTAGGCCATTGGGCCCAGAGGTAGTGGGGCTGGAGGCCCAGGAAGGTGAGGGCAGTCCAAGGGGTGGCATCCAGGAGCCTGTGTCAGCATTCTTGCCAGTTCTGAACAGCTGGATGGGGTCCAGGCAGCAGCTGCGTGGCAGTGGCAGCCCTGGGATGGCAAGTTGTGGCTGAGTAGGCAGTTGCTACACATGGGAGAGCTGGAAGGGGCCAGATGGCTGTGGACTAGGTGGCAGCTGGCATGGTGGGCCAGCAGGGCCAGTGCAGTGGCCAGCAGGATACCAGGGTACTGGTCATTGCTGCCAGGGGCAGGGGCTGGAGCAGCCATGGTGCCGGGAGGCAGAGGCAGCAAGGAGAGAGCTGCTGTGTGCTGCCCCTGCATTGGGCGCGCTGCTCCTGGCCAGGAAAGTGGCAGAAAGTGGGTTTGACTTTTCAAGAGGGCTGCTGACAGCTGTAGCTGGAGCCTGGAGCTCCCCCCGGTGGTGGCAGGGGCCCACTGCTGGGCTGGAGGGAGTTTGGTGCTTAGAGCAACAAATCTGCTGCTTAGTCTCTGCACGTATAGACACCTGCTTGGGAGTGTCTACCTGTGAGTAGTTTACTTGCAAGTAAACTCATCTTGGATCAAATGCATGTGTAGATGCACCCCAGTAAGTTGTAATCTGTTTGTACTCAGGTCCAGGTAGATGAAAATTATTTTATTTCTTTGTATGGAGGCATGAAACCAATTCCATTAATTAACTAGTTACCTTACAAGAAAGATAACAGTTTAGCATGGCACAATTTAGAAACCATGTTGTATTTCATCCCATTTACCTCCTTTATTTGGGTTATTCTTTCCTTCAAAATGTGTTCTAAAGCTTTTTATATTATTGAGATTGGATTAATGGGACTGCAGCTATTGCATCACTTCCCCCCGTTCTCTTCAATATAGATATTACATTTCTCCAATTGTATGGTATTATTCCTGACTTGATAGCAAGCAGTTTTTTAAGAGGTCAGCTAGACTTGAGTTTTCAGTGAACTCATTCTTTCCAAATCTTGGAACAGAAATTATCTGAGACTCCCAGCTGTGATTGGATCATGCTCCTTTCATATTGATTCCACCTCAGTTATGGTCCTTTTGTTTTCAATATCCTCACACTCCCATTATCCATCCTGCCTCTTTTCCTATCTGCAATAGCATCATATCTATTGAATACATTTCAATTGTTTCTGACTGACCACGTACCCCCTTATTCAGATTATGGACAGTCCTTTCACTAACTGCTTTTTTCACCTAGTTCATTACTATTTACTGTTATCATCACTAATTTTACTCTCCTTGCCATGCATCTATTTAACCACGGATGTTGCTTTATTCATTTTTACATCTTTGTATGGAGGAGATAATGCTGGTTTCTTTTCATTTCTTAGTTTAAAGTTCTTCTTATCAAGCATGCCAGACTTAATCCCAGATGGCTGTTTCTCACAGTTCCAGACCATGCCCTGAGGCAATCAGAGGCTGGGTCCTCCATGGGGACACTCTGGTGGCGGCTAGGCCATGTGTTCAGCACCAGGGCTTCCGTGCCAGTGAGTAAGAGGTCGGGGGGGCTGGAGGGTGGAAGGGACCATGGGAGGGATCCCCAATGGCCCCACCCACTCCTCCAGCCCCCCCAACCCATGCCCTAGCCAGCCCCACCCTCTGCCACACCCCCTAAGGACACTGACCCCTGCCCTGGCCAGTCTCTACCCCTGCCAGCCCCCCCACTGAGGCCCCTGACCCCTGCTGTGCATGGCCCCAGGCCCCAAGCCCCCCTGATCCCTGCTCCCCTACCCCATAGTTTTAAAAAAAATCAAACCCTCCCCCCTGACACTTACCAGCAGTTGGAGTTGCAGTCTGGCTGATGGGGCCCCACCCACACACTGCTGGGCAGAGGGACATCCCCAGTGGCCCCAGCCCAGGCCCTGCTGCCCCCCCCC
>NW_017729033.1:23166682-23167161 GCF_001723915.1 Gavialis gangeticus
CTGGGGTGCGGCATGTGGGCCTTGCAGGGGGGGTGGTAGCCCCTGTGGGGGCCATTTGGCCCCTGTTGGGGGGCTATACCCCTTGTATTGAGGCTGTAGCTGTGTTGGGGGGCCAAACCTTCTGTTGGGGAGCTGTACCCCTTGTGTGGGGGCCGTAACCCCTGTTGGGGGGCCGTAATCCCTGTGTGGGGGCCCTTGCCCCTGTGGGAGGGCAGCAAAATATATAATCATGAATTCATGAAACCTGTAGAGTTCACTTTATTATTATGATAAGAGACTTGCTTTAACACTGTAGATATAGCAATAAAACATTGTCCAACTGATCGCTGTCTCTGTCTCACTCTCTCTCTCCCTTTATAGTGGTATTTTGTTTTACTTGTGGAGGAACATAGATTTGGGGCTATTTTACAGAGTGACTTTGGGATTTTTTTTATCAAGAATTTTTCAGTTTTCCAATAGGGAGCACCAGAATTCCTGCT
>NW_017729033.1:23172161-23172527 GCF_001723915.1 Gavialis gangeticus
GCCCCACCCACTCCTCCAGCCCCCCCAACCCATGCCCTAGCCAGCCCCACCCTCTGCCACACCCCCTAAGGACACTGACCCCTGCCCTGGCCAGTCTCTACCCCTGCCAGCCCCCCCACTGAGGCCCCTGACACCTGCCGTGCATGGCCCCAGGCCCCAAGCCCCCCTGATCCCTGCTCCCCTACCCCATAGTTTTAAAAAAAATCAAACCCTCCCCCCTGACACTTACCAGCAGTTGGAGTTGCAGTCTGGCTGATGGGGCCCCACCCACACACTGCTGGGCAGAGGGACATCCCCAGTGGCCCCAGCCCAGGCCCTGCTGCCCCCCCCCCGTGTCTTGTGCTGCCTGGGGTTGGGGGGGCTCCT
>NW_017729033.1:23177527-23189817 GCF_001723915.1 Gavialis gangeticus
TCATGAAACCTGTATTTAGAGTTCACTTTATTATTATGATAAGAGACTTGCTTTAACACTGTAGATATAGCAATAAAACATTGTCCAACTGATCGCTGTCTCTGTCTCACTCTCTCTCTCCCTTTATAGTGGTATTTTGTTTTACTTGTGGAGGAACATAGATTTGGGGCTATTTTACAGAGTGACTTTGGGATTTTTTTTATCAAGAATTTTTCAGTTTTCCAATAGGGAGCACCAGAATTCCTGCTAGGGAGGCCAGTGGCAGGACCCTGCCTGCTCAGAGCTGGCACCTTGGACCCAGCTGGCTGTGGATGACCTCCTGGCCAAATGGGGCCAGGAGGACATGCTTTGACTGTTCAAGGCAGGCCACCACACCTGGAATAGCTGCCCAGATGGCTGGGCAGGGGGCACACATGGAAGTAGTGCCGCACAGAGGCCAACCCTGCAACCACACCTCACTGGCAGCTGGCCCAGAGGGGCAGATGCCTCTACTGGCTGTGCAGTCCCCATCTGGATCTGGCAGGTGCACAGCAGGTCACAGCCAGGCAACAACCCCCACTGCCAGATGACTGCAGTGGGTAGAGGGGGCAGGAAACTCTCAGGGCTGCTTCAGCAGTCCAGCTGGCACGAGGGATAGTGTCCCCAGGTACCAATTGCCTGGACCCCAGAAGCTCCTGAAAGCTAGTAGCCCTGAGCTACTTGCCAGGGTGGCTTTTTATACTGCTGGGGCCAGGGCAGGGCAGCTTTTTATACTCCTGGGGACAGCACAGGTGCTGGCCCCGGGCTCTAGCTCCCCCTGGCTGCAGATCTGGGAGAAGCCAGGCAGGGTTATTTTGCCCCAAGTGGCACAATTTGCTCCACACCAAAGTGCATGTCTAAACACATGTGCCGAGGCAAAAAGCCCCATCTCAAATTTGCACCGCTTCTATTTGAGCTGCTGGATGCACATGTGCTTGCATGTGTGGACGCGCCCGTAGCATCTGACTTTTTTGCTGCTATTGATATCCAGCAGCCCATTGGTAAGCTGTTTACATTATTATACAGGCAGTAGACTTCAACCAAAGCTTGTGATCTGAAGCAGTTAAATTAAGGTGATGAGGGGTTTGGACCTGTCTATTTTAATTATATGAATCAATGACCTATATGTATGTACATATTAAACATGGAATTTTCAAAAAGTAAATCTCGGTTTTGTGTTTCACTCCCCTCTATTAAGGTAAATTAGAGAACATATTTCTTCTGAACAAAATTTCTATTTTGTGATTCTTTTGATTTCTTCACAGCTGGGCTGCTTTTTAATAATTGAAGGAAAATAAAAAATGAAGGGCTTAGTGCCACTTTATAGACATATAAAGAGTTCTAGCTGAGAGCACAATGCAGTTCCACTGTGCTAACCTTCCCTTGTTATAATTATACATTTCAACTTCTTTAGAGGTAAATCCATTTAAAATTGATCTCACAAATGAAAGTTCCTTAATCTATGAATCTATGAAAGGTTTATGTATCCATCTTAAAGTTCCAAACTAACTAAAAATGAAATAATTACATTGTTTTCACGTATTTCAAAACATCAAAATGAAACCAATTCCATTAATTCATTAGCTACTTTACAAGTGTTGACATGAGTTCAGATAGCCTTATGATTAAACATGATTTTGATGGGAAGAAAATTATGCATTCTTTCTTTCTTTCTTTCTTTCTTTCTTTCTTTCTTTCTTTCTTTCTTTCTTTCTTTCTTTCTTTCTTTCTTTCTTTCTTTCTTTCTTTCTTTCTTTCTTTCTTTCTTTCTTTCTTTCTTTCTTTCTTTCTTTCTTTCTTTCTTTCTTTCTAGTATATTGGTGAACAATATTAAGGTGAAAAAGTTAAGATTCAAAAGTCAAGAAATGTTGAAGATTACAGTTGCAATCCTGCAACTGGATTCCCTGTGCTGCCACTCACAGAATTATAATTAGAGGATTAAACTCTAAGGCTGACTATCCATGTGCTCAGAGGTGTGCATGTGGGGGGGAGGTGTTTTAATTAGAGCAGTTTTGAACAGCTGGGGTTGGGACCTGGTGCTGCTCCCAGCCCAATCCCACCAATTAGACAAGAAGGCTCAGCTAAGCATCAGGATTTGGTACCAGGCAGCCTTGTCCCAAGTCAGATCCAGGCCCTGTCTGATCCTCTGTGCCCCAGAGCCCTCCCATACCCTGAAGCTTGCTGGACACAGCACATTAAAGAGCCATTGGGGGTTGTAGGGCAAGGCTCTTTAAGGTACTGGGTTCTAGCCTGCCCACATCCCATTTCTAGCAGTCATCTCACTGTCAGTATCAGGACCAGTACTGCCCCCAGCCAAATTCCAGAAACATGGCTGTCCAGGTCCTGATGTTGACAATCAGCTGATTGTTGGCATTGAGATGATGCCATGCTATATGTTCAATTTATGGTGCCATACAAAACAGCCACAAAAATGTTACCCATTTTTCAAGTAGAATCTTTGTGGCTTGTTTGTGTTTTTATGGTGCCATAAATTCCATGGATGTGTATCAAGTTGCTATTTCTGGTGTGATTAATGCCTTAATTGTGCCAGAAATAGAATAAATATCAAGGGCCTTAGTGATTAAATTCACCATGGCCCCCTGTGGGTAAAATGAGTCAACATGCTAAAAGAAGCAAATATGCAAACATTTCTTAAACCAAGTAGTTGTTAGATCTTACTTGTGCTTCAGTGTGAATAACCTGACCAGCTATTGTCTGCTTTTAGTGTTCTTGTTTCAAGGAGTAACTGAGATCCTCTGATTCAGTCTTGATTTAGAACTCACAGGGTATATCTACACAAGACACTTTACTGCACATTAGACTAATCTAATGCACAGTAAGGCATCACCATCTACACTTGCACAGCAATTACTGTGCAGTAAATTAGTCTAATGTGTGTTTTTGCTAGTACCTGTACATCAGGTACTGTAGTAGATTAACTGCACATTAGCTACTGTGCAGTAGCGCATGTGTAGACAGCTGACTGGGAACAAAGAGGGAAGGCAGGGAGCTGTCCAGATGTCTGCCAGTCCTGTGTCCCAGTTGGCATGGGATGTGGGGAGGTGGGGAGTGTAGTGGGGAGCTGTGCAGTCATGGGGGGCAGCTGCTTCCCAGTCCTGCACCACAATTTGCATGGGGCAGGTGACTACTCAGTCTTCTGGACCATTCCCTTCCAGCCCAGGAGGGACAGTACCCAGCCCACTGCCAATTGGTGTGTGGGGCTGGCAGGCAGCTGCTCAGGAGACCACGCAAGTCCCCACCCCCAGTCCCATGCAGATCAGGGTGCAGGGCTGGCAGGCAGATGTCTTAGAGGTGCCAGCTCCCTTCACCCCTGGGAGCCCAGGCCTAACCCCATGCCCCTTGCTAGCCTGGGGCTGGCACCCAGAGGAGCCTGGAGTTCCCTCTGACTGCTGTGGGGACGGAGGGCAGAGTAGGGACGGAGCAGCCCTGCACTGAACTGCTTTCATTGGGAGCAAATTTGCTCCCAACAGGAGCATGTGTAGACACATTTCTGGGGGAAGCTTACTGTGAATTATTTTACTGTGAAGTAATCCTAAGGCACATTAATGCACCCACTGTGGCATAGAAATACCTTAATATTGAAAAATGATCTCCTCATCATTGGCACAGACCAGACACCCTTTCTGACCCTCTTTAGATCCATCATCTGCCTCTGACGTTGTCTGGCCACAAAATATTGCAGTATAGTCTTTCAATAACTTTTCTTTTCACTCAGGTATTCCTAAGTTGTAGCATAGGAAATCCTTCTCCTGCCTTGAGGACATTCTCTTATGATGGAGGGGCTATCCTGAAAAACCTATCCCGGCATCCCATTTATTCAATATACCTTTGATACAGTAAACACCGCTTTCGAAAGTGCCCAAATGACTGAGAAACTGAAGTTCTATTGGAAGTCAATGAGTTTTAGACACTTTTAAAATTAATACTTTTCTTTTACACTGGGTGACCAATTTTATCCTCTGTAGAAAAAGACATCACAAAGTAATTGCAGTATATACAGCGTGCTGTAGTGGGAATTCTCCTGTTTTATTACAAAGATAATTCAATGTTTCCTTTTTCTTTGTACTGCTTAACACAGGGGAAAGCTAAATAATAAAACACTGATGAAAACACTTTCCAGATCTCCAGGATATTTTGAAGTGCGCTGCTAACCAGAGTAAAAAACTTTGTTAGATTAAAGAACCAGTCATAGGAGGCCCGTAAAGAGAAGTATCCCCTCTTTTATGAATAGTCCTATCACAGCAAGTGCCCTGACCTCCGTAGTTAAGGTTGTAGAACAATTCCGTTATTTCTTTCTCTTTCATGCTCATACTTTCCCAAAATGTTCATCTTTGAAGCTGAAGATCTCCCACAAGCAAACATCTTGAAAAGACTAATTCAATTCCCATTGAAAGCTATGGATTTTTCCCAAAGTGAAAGCTGTAAGATGGACCCTTTCTGTTTATAAACCAGCTAATTTGTGTGCATACTTGTTACATAGTGTGCACATCTACAGGTGATGCTATGTCACTGTAGCAATGTGCCATGGTGTCATAGTATCCACGGGCAAAATCAGTAACACCACACCTATATCACCATAGTGATGCACTCCCCCATTATAGCCTGTCATCATGGTGATGTAGTGCCTAAAAATAACTGTACATAACTATGCGTGGCACTCATGGTGCAGTACAGGGTGTTACTATGTCATCTTTTAGCACTTCGAAAAGGAAGTGCTAAAAGACAATGCAGTAACAATGGTTTCATAGCGGCATGTGTAGATGTGCTCACTGATTTATTGCACCAAATACCAACTTCCTGCCACCAGTCGAGCAATGGTCTGATAAAAAAGAAGCACCAAGGGATATTTCTTATATCAGTCATTGGCCACCTTTTCCAGCTGTGGGCTACAATGACCCACCTTGGATCAGAGGTGGGTAGGTGGGTGCTAGAACTTGCCTGCAGCTAGTGTTTCTCTCCATGCTAGCACAGAAAAAATATCTGCAACCAGCACGGCAGTATGCTGTACTGTGGCTGAAACCAACTGCTGCCAAATACCACGAAAGCCCTATATTTGCAGATCAGATCCAAGGCCCCTGAGGGCCATATGTGGCTGACCCCTGTCTTACATGATGTTGGATTATACAGCATCCTAGTTCCTTAGTTCATTGAGCATCTTCCCTTTAAAGCACAGAGATTCTCTGCTTTCTGCTCCAATATGGACAAGATGAAAGCACGTTGACTTTCTATTTTCACTCTTTTTGTTTTTATAAAATTGTTCCCTTTTGTTTGTTTGTTTTTTAAACATGTTTCAGGGGGTATCTGTAACTTTGATTCTTAATTGGTACATATTCTAGTAGCATAGCACATCAGTCATCTCACTCTCCTATAGAGGCATTTAGATGTTCTTTAGTGTCAGGCTTTTCCATAATTGACTATTACAAGTAAGCAAAAAAATTTCTGTCTCAATACTTCTTGTTCCTATGCATTCACTAGCCTAATTTTCCTCTCACAATATCCTGCAGGGAGAATAGGGTCTTGCTTGTATCATTCAAATATTGTCCTAGGAAGAATGCATAAAAACGTGTGATTTTTTTTTTGAATACAGAAACCCAGGTTTCTATAAACACCATAAAAGATATATGCAAACTCATGCCTCTTTTTTGTGTAACTGTGCAGCCTGTAACTGAACTTGTCTCTATTAAAAATGTCTGTGACGTTTTGTATCTTTGAAGCACAGTTTCTAATGGCATAATAAAAAAGCAGGTGCTTGACACTACCTATGTAAAGAAATGAACGTTTATGAGCTGATTCTTTTTTCAGATCTAGACTTTTAGTATCGCCAAGGTAGCACAAAGAAGCCAGAAACTGGTAGCAAATGGGCAGTTCCATCCTTGAAGGGAAACTCTTGGCCTGTGTAAATGACGTAAAGTTGCCCTTTGGCACCAAAGGTGTCAGGGGTGACCAGAAAACAGATGACTCCCACTTTGTACACCAGCCTTTCAGTAGCATAGGTCCCAGTAAGAACTTTATACCAGTGGGGTACACCACAGTACTAATGTGCTTTGGAAATTATGATCTAGGAGACCAGTGGGGCCAACCTTTTTGTCTGGCATGCTGCAAGGTAAGCCCTGTATCCTCCTAAACTACCACTCCAAATCGCTTCCTCTGCCTCATCTGCTACTCTGCTTTTTGCTTCTTGCTGTATTTGACATCATGTTCCCTGCTCCTTCCCTGATCTTGGTGCCCTGGCCTGCCTTCTCTAGTACTGAACAGATCTATAGCACTAGAAAAGCTAGTTTTACCTTTGAATGCCAGCCCCTGTTACAGGGAAATCATTAGCATTCTATTCCTCTGTGGATGTGGCAGTAGTGGAACTGTAGTCTACCTACATTCTTGGAAATAAACTTTCACTTCTGGCTACAGTTTTGTAATTCAGTCAAATTAGAACTACTGTAGCTGAGTGATCACAATGTTGCAGAGAACTGTTTTATTCAGGATATCATTTCCTAACTCCATTCTATTCTAGTGAGATTTCTTTTTTTATAAGGATTTTTTAAAATTAAATCCTCAAGCCTCTTGGTTCTGTTGTTTTAATGTGTCATGGAAGTGTTTTTAAACTTATAGCCAACAGTTGTACATTTTCAATTTCTTTTGACGTTATCAATTAAACATGAAAAATTATGAATTTTCAACTGCCCAAGTAACATCACATAATTATGGAAGAATAAACCGGTGCCAAGACATTATTAAGAGACCACTCATCAACACTCGTTCAATATTTAAAGCTCTTGAAAATTGATGAGGTTTTGACTCAAGTGACTCTATGTTCCTGTTCAAATAAACAGGAAACTTCCATTTTGATCAGCTTAAAATAAAAGGAACTTGATGTACACGAACAGGAGACAGAGAGAGAGAGAGATCTATAAGGAAGAGGTGGCTCTTGACTGGCTTCAAGGGGAGATGGCTTTTCAAGGATCAGTCATCATGACACAATCTGATCCTGAGGATAATAAAACAGTCCAGAATGTGACTGTGGAGCAGCAGCTCCATCTCGATCAGTGTATGTTGCTGTTTCCAAAGTAATAACACCAAACCAGAACACATTAACTAGCCACCTGAGATCATTCTGGCTTCATCTTTCTATATCTCAATTTTAAAGGGCCAAGGCTAAGCTCTTAGCTTGCAGGTATGTGCTCTGTGACCCACAGAACTATTAGAGACTCCTGAAGTGAAACTTGTTTGAAAGTGCAGTGTAAAATCTGAACAAACTCTGAAAGGTACCGTGACAAAAACAAACTCACCCCTCCAGGGCTTCAATGACTGTGTTGACCCCAACTTATGGGGTAAAAACTTGTTACGTTGCTAGCAGGTAAATTGGAGCAAGAGTGTCATTTCAGTTTTTAAATATATGCCAAGATCTTCAAAAGTTACTAGTGATTTTGGGGTCCTCTTTTTTTGGTGCCTCACTTGATATACCTTTAAAGATATCTGATTTTTAGGGCAGATGCTCAGCCTTTTCTGATGACGGGGCAATTTTTTAGGCATCTGCAGTTGGGCACTGGAAAATCACTCATTAGTCAATTTTTAAAAGCTTATTATACACAACTGTAGGGAGAAAGAATAGAATGAGTTCAAAGAAATGAGAAATGGGTCTGAACTGCTGAGTAGGGATTTACCGCTAATTTTTTCGAAAGTTCGCAAGAATCCCCCCCGACTAATTTGTAGAAAATCCTCAAATGAAATTCATCCTTTTTGTTAAGTAAGTAAAGTAAAATTTGAGTGTATAAGACGAGATCTGCTTCGTAAAAAATGTCTAGTCATCATGACTATTCTTGAATGCTTGTGCTGCCCACTCCTCTGCCTGTGGCTGCTTATGTTCCCAGTGCCCTCCTCACAAGATGCTCTTCTCATTTCTGTTCTTCCTGGAGACTTTGTCCATTGGAGAGAGTATTGTGACTGATAAGGATAGAGGATTTGTAGATAGGAATACGATTTACAGGAATTTCTTGCTTAGAAGTACAATTTACAATGTTTTGTGCTCTCAGGGAGTGGAATTGAAACAAAGGGCTCAAAGGCACTTCAGTGGTCATCTAGTCTCATTCCCTGTATGGATGTGGCACATGCTCTTCCTAAACGATCCCTGCAAAATGCTTATTTAAAAAAAAAAATCTCCAAGGAGAGAAATTCTACCACTCCACTGGGCAGCTTATTCCATGGTCCTGTTTTGGCTATAAAGAAGTCCCCCTCTTCCCCCAAATTTTAATCTAAATCTTTTTTGCTGCAGTTTAAATCCTTTGGTTCACTGCCCTCTGAAATGAAGGGGACTGGGTGTTCCCTCTCCCTTTTATGACAGCCTTTCTGTATTTGACAATTGCCATCATGTCCTCCCAGTCTCCTTTCTCCATATGAAACACTTAGTTCTCTCAACCTTTCCCTGTACAGCTTGCATCCTAACACCTGTATCATCTTTATCACTCACTGCTGGATCTTCTCCAGTTTCTCGACTTCCATCCTAAAATGAAGAGCTCAAAACTATGTGCAATACGCCAGAGGAGGCTTGAGTAGTGCTGAATAGAGCAGTACTCTCACCTACCCTGTCTCACATACAATACTTCTGTCAATGCAGCCCCAGGTTCCACTTACAACTGTCATACTGCTGTCTCCTATTCATGTTCCTGTGAAGCAATGATGTAAAAGCTGACTTCATAAAAAGTAAAAAAGCCTCTAATTTTATGATATACACATGTTCAGTCATGGAAATGTCAGGTAGGAAAGATTTATTCCTCCACCTATTTTACCCTTTCTCAGGATGGTACTTAACTACATATTCTCCAGTATTTGATCCAGTTACAATTTAAACTTGGTTTTCAATTTCTTTCCTTTAAAGATTATTCCACAGTAGACCTGATCTACAGCAATTAGTTATTCCTGCCCCTTACTCCGCTTAAACTTTATTTTGCTTAATTGGTTTCCAAAAATCCTAGTAAAATACTGGCAAGTGTTTTAACTAGTTATGGGACAAAACCAGAACCATACCTCCAAACTCAGCCTGCTTGGGACTTGAATAATTGGATTCAGCCCTTTCCTCTTTCCAGCCTTATTCCACACACTTTTGCTTTCAGGGCATTTTCTGTTGGAGATGTCCCTGAGGGGAAAAAACAAAACTGTGAGAGCAGGATCTTTCATGAAGTGTCATTTTAAAATAAAAGGAGTCTTATGAGAATAGATGGCCACAGTGATGAGAAATTTCAATTGAATTTTCAATTGAAATTACTGAAATTTCAATTGATTGTAATTATTCCTTCAACTGTTCAATCCAAATGTAAGTCTTAGCTCCAAGTTAGCTTTTATCCCTGAGCTCTACTCAGTGCCTAGTCTCTCAACCAGAACAAATGTTCTGGTTAAAGTGTACTTTGGAAATACCTGGATAGCAGGTGCTTACACAAGTTACATGTTTTTGTGTGACAAGGCCCCCGAAAGTGCTCTACAGACATGACATAACACGTGTTCATATGGGAAGAGCTCTTTTAAAATGGCCAATTGTGTAAAAAATTCATACTCGTTAAATCAGCTATTAGTTGAAGGTGCTCTAGAGCAAAGTGCCTTAGGAAACTTTAGGTTCTCTGCAAGGGTTAAGGGTGGGTGATTTCACCTGCATGCCATGCACCTTTACCAGGCTGAGCTGGTGTTCATGCCAGCAAGCACCAGCCCAGCCCTGCCCCTGGGGCTGTCACAGAGAGGAGAGAGTCTCCTCCCTGTAAAGTGGGAGAAGGAGGGGATGGGGTAAGGGGAGGGAATGGTACCTCTTATGGGGTCTTGCGGGGAGCTAAGCCCCTTGCCCCAGCTCTGGCCACCGCAAAGCTGAGCTGGCAGCTATGTCTGTCAAGAGGCTCAGGTGTGGAGGGGAGGGGCAGGGGGGAATGAAGCCCTAACCTAGCTCCCTCCAATACCATAGAGGTAGTTGGGGGAGGCCCACAAGGCAGGGGGG
This sequence comes from Gavialis gangeticus, assembly GCF_001723915.1. NCBI lineage: Eukaryota > Metazoa > Chordata > Crocodylia > Gavialidae > Gavialis > Gavialis gangeticus. Next base: position 23,187,537 of record NW_017729033.1, read on the forward strand.
TGGCTTCCTTCCCCCACTTCCTGCCTGAATCTCTGCTGTCTCAACTTTGCTGTGGCCAGAGCTGGGGCAGGGGGTCAGGGTGGAATGGAGTCCCCACCATCTCATGGCCCTCCCCCCCAACTACCCTGGCTGGGGTATTGGGGGGAGTCAGGTCAGGCCTGCAAGGTGATGGGGGTCCATTCCACTCAGCCCCTTGCCCCAGCTCTGGCCACCGCAAAGCTGAGCTGGCAGCTGCGTCTGTCCAGAGGCTCAGGTTGGGGTGTGTGGAATTAAGCCCTAACCTAGCTCCCTCCAATACCATAGAGGTATCTGGGGAAGGTTTTGCTGCAGGCAGAGCTGGGGGGTGGGCAGGGTTGAGGAGAGGGGAAGTTCAGCAATCTCCTGGGAAGCTGCTGGACTGCCCCTGCCTGCTGGCCAGGCCCAGTGTACGAAGCCTCAAGCCTTCCTCCCCCACAATAGTGCTCTAACTCATGTCACATTGTGTAAAGTGCCACGAGTTAGAGCACCTCCCTGGCAAGCTGCCTAAACATCTGTAGGCACCCAATCTATCCTACTGTATATTGTGGAGTAGGTGAGCAGCTAACAATGGTGAAAGAACAAGTTAGGGACTATTTAAAAAAGCTGGATATGTACAAGTGCATAGGTCCAGATGCGATTTACCCAAGGATGCTGAAGGAGTTGGTCTACCTGACTCTGAAGCTGCTGCTATCTTTGAAAATTTGTGGTGATCAGGGAAGATCCCAGCTTACTGGAAAAGGGCAAATCTTTAAGAAAGGGAAGGAGGAGGATCCAGGTAACTGGAAAGATCATGGAGTGGGTCCTCAAGGAATCTAGCACTCATCCCACCTAAGTGGCGAGGAGCCAGGTTGCACATGGCCGGGTCAGCGGGCCAGGAAGTGAGGTGGCCAAAGATCCTGGAGAGAATAAAAGGGAAGGGAAGGAGAGTAGCCGGCAGCCAGAAGAGGGAAGTCAGAGCTGCGGGGGCTGTCCCCAGGTGAAGTCCTGAGGAAGAAGGGGGAATCAGAGGAGCTGCTGCCTCAGGACAACAGAGTGAATCTGCAGATAAGTTTTTCTGTTTGTTTACATTTCTTTTGGCCTCTGCAAAAGCCCCATTAGTAGCCTGGGCAGTGCTTCTAGCACCCGCCAGGGATTTCAGTTTTAGCAAAACAGGGAGCATCCAGGAGCAGATACCTGAGGCCAGAGGGGTTTTCCTGCTATGCTGCAAGGGTAGCTCAAGTTCCCATATCGTGGACCTGGAGTGGGACTGTAGGCAGCCAGAGCAAACACGGGCCAGTGGCAGAGGTGTCTGGGCAAACACACTTCGGAAAACATGCCGGCTTTGAGGTGCACCCCACAGTGGCTTACAAATGGTCTCCCATAACACTCTTGCAAGCAAGCTAAGTAAGTATATGTTAGATGAATGGCCTGTACGGTGGATAGAAAACTGGATGGATTCTCAGACTCAAAGGGTAGTAATCAATGGCTCAATGTTGATTTGGTAGCTGTTATCCAGTGGAGTGCCCCAGGGGTCAGTATTGGGACCAGTTTCGTTCCATAGCTTCATGAATGATCTGAAAGATTGGATGGGATGGATCCTCAGGAAGTTTGCAGATGACACCAAACTGCGGGGAGTAGTAAATACACTGGAGGGTAGGGCTAGGATTCAGAGAAATCCTGACAGATTGGAAGGTTGAACCAAAAAAAAATCTCATGAAGGTCAAGTGAAAATCCTACACTTCATAGATTTCATAGGCATTAGGGCTGGAAGGGACCTCGGAAGATCATCGAGTCCAGCCCCCCCACCAAAGGGCAGGAAGTCAGCTGGGGTCATAGGAGCCCAGCAAGATAAGCATCCAATTTGCTCTTGAAGGTGTTCAATGTAGGTGCTTGAACCACCTCCGATGGCAGGCTGTTCCAGACCTTGGGGGCTTGGACAGTAAAGAAATTCTTCCTTATGTCCAGCCTGAAACGGTCTTGTAGTAGTTTATGACCCTTTGACCTCATCATCCCTTGGGAGACTCTGGTGAACATACGTTCCCCAAGATACTGGTGGTCACCCCTGATAAATCTATAAGTGGCCATCAGATCACCCCTGAGCCTGCACTTTTCCAGGCTAAAGAGCCCCATAGCTGTTTTCCTGACCTCTGATCATGTGCGTGGCTCTTCTCTGGACTCTCTCAAGCTTCTCTACATTCTTTTTGAATTGTGGAGCCCAAAACTGGATGCAGTACTCCAGATGTGGCCTCACCAAGGCCAAGTACAGGGGGAGAATGACGTCCCG
>NW_017729033.1:23194817-23208587 GCF_001723915.1 Gavialis gangeticus
ACAGAGCCCTGAGGGACCCCACTGGTCACAGGACACCATGATGAGTGACTTCCATCAATTACTACCCTCTGGGTCCAACCACGGCGCCAATTTTCCAGCCAGTGGATTGTGGTGGACCCAAGGTTACAATTAGTCAGTTTCTCCAAGAGGTGATCATGGGATACCAGATGGAAGGCTTTTTTGAAGTCAAGATATATGACATCAATCTCTTCTCCCTTGTCCAGGTGATAGGTCACCTGGTCATAGAAGGAAATGAGATTGATCAAGCAAGACCTACCCGCAACAAACCCATGCTGGCTATCCCTCAGGATGTTGGCGTCGGCCAGTCCACTTAGGATAAAACAATCTCATGCACAGGTACAGACTGGGAATGACCAGCAGCAGCTCTGCAGAAAAGGACCTGGGGGTTACTGTAGTCAAGAAGCTCAATATGAGCCAACAGTGTGCTATTGCTGCAAAGAAGTCTAACAGCATATTGGGCTGCATTGGTAGAAGTGTTGCCAGCAGATCTAGGGAAGTGATTAGTCTCCTGTACTCGGCATTGGTGAGGCAACATCTGTAGTAATCAATAACAATGAAAAAAATATTTTCCTCAGTCAAAAGATGGTTTGCCTGAGGTGATTGTTTCATTGTGTAGGATTTGTGATAATCTATCTCCCAAGCGAGATTGCATTTCTTATGCTAATGTCTATATTACCAAGGAATAAAATACATTTATAACATACAGTTCAACTATAACTCTGTTATAGTTTATTGAAACATAGATATAATTTTCCAAAGAATTTAAGCTAGCATTATGAACAGCAAAGACAGTAAACAAGCTTCTGAAGTCATAGGGTGTAAAAACTACACAACAATTTGGATTATCTCTTTTAGATAAATTGGGATTGGAAATAAGCATTGCCATACAGGATAAATTTTAGTCCAGTGTCTTTCTCAGATTACAAGTAGTACCTGCAGAGGAAGCTGTAGGAAAGTCTCAAAGACATAACCCCAATAAGCTATTGTTTTGGGAAGTTTGTTCCTAACACACAAAATTAGAAGTTATCTGAAGCAGGCCTTCCAAATCCAGTGGAACTGCTTCACATGAAATCTGCCCCCAGTTTGGCACTGGAACCAAGTAGAAACTGCAGAAAAGAAATTACTCACAAAACTCTGCACCCTCCACCTTATATCAGCATCAGCAGCTGATCCAGAGGAGGTGCAGTGGCATAGTTATGCTGCATGTGAGCTCTCAGCCCAGGGCCTGGCTACAGCCACTCAGAGCTCACTGCACAGACATGGCACAGCCAGAGGGCAGGCTCTGCTCCCCGCGTGCCCCATGCCTGGATCTGCTACTGATCATCATAGACGTATGTTCTGATCAAGAACCTCTAAGAGGAACTCTACGGTCTGTGAGAAGTTTGTACTGCACATACATATAGGTCTGAGGCTACTGAACCCATCCTCGCCCAAGGTTTGTTTCTTGGATTTAATGAAATCTACAAAATGAGTCTGATATTTTTGCCTTCGCTTGTTGATCTGCAGTTTTTGATAAATGTGTAAGCTTTTTAGAGCAGTGACTGTTTCTGTGTGAGGCCTCTGGGTTTAATCTTAATACGCATAATTAGATTTGCAAACTTTCCAGCCAGCATATGTTTATGTATATGTATTTGTTTTAAACCTCAAATCAATGGTGAAATGATTTCCATTTAAGTTGAACAAAATGATTCAAGTCTGTCACAGAGACAAGCAATCCTTTCAGCCCAAAATAAATGACAGCATTATAAGTAACTGAAAAGAGAGGCCAAAAATGGAATTTTAAAGACAGGAGAACCTGTAGGTGCATGCTCTAAAACTTTTGGTGCCTATAACATTATGCACACGTGCACTTATCCACAGTGTGTGCAGTGTTTTAGAAATGGATTTCACCGTAGTTTTGAAGGGAAATTCTGAACTGCAAGGATAACTTAGTTTCCGTAAGTGTTAGAGGGAGTTGTGCTGCCAAATTTCTTCAGAATCTGAGTTTACCTATTAGGATTTTTTTACATTAGCTCCCTTTTTGCAACTTATGCACTGAAAAATAAAGCATGTTACTGTTTAGTGAATTGGCAGGCTGCTTCCCATAAAACATAACTTTAGCTTAATTGCTTTTGAAAAATGACTCAATGTGTTATTATATTTTGTAAGACACTAAATGATGTGGAAAATCCATTAGAGATCCCACTGAGATGTGAACACCGGAGGACCAAACAAGCAGCTATGCACTTGTTAGTTTCCATTCCTTAAGGCGTGAGTTTTAAAAGCATTCACATGTACAGTATATAATATGAAATTACATTTTTATAAATAAATAAAGCCAGCTGGTAGCAGTTGGGTTGGAAAATGATTTTTAAAAAGGTTCATAGTTCCTACATCTGCATCTCTGAGCAGACATTGTAATCTGCACTATGGTCATTTGAAGCTAGAGGTAATAAAGTTAACCTCTGGGATAAAGGAAAGGAATATAAAATTAGGCTGCAGGCCTTAAGGGGTTTTCTGCAAGAGAAATGGGGAGAAGAAACTCAGCATGAAAGACTTTGTCTGGCCTTTTCCCTTCTGGTGCAAGTCAGTTGCTGGAAGACACTAAAAGCCTGATCAAAAGGAAACATCAATTATTAAACCCAGGAAGGTTTTAACCTGCAAATTGAGAAGGAATATGAATATTGGGGAAGGACTTCAAAGGGCAGTCAAAAGTGATAATTTAACATTGCACTGCTATACCAAGTTTTGTCAGAGGATTCCAAAGCGACTTCTGGGCTCAGAGTGTGATATAAAAGTTTGCTTGTAGGTTTCTTGATATTCTTGGAATCAGCAATGACTTTTGTAGGGAAACCCACCTTTTTTTCCAACCAGTACTCATTAAACACTTGAGACCATTTCTTTCCCATCTGTCTCTTGTGTTCTAAAACACTTACTGTCTGTGCAGGACACAAGGTAACAGCACATAAGGCTTCTAACCTCAGAGGCATGCAATGCTGATAGACACAAGTATTTGCAGGATCAGGGCCTAGCATAGGCAACTGGTGCCACCTTAGTCATGTGCCCCCCCCAGCGACCAGTCAGCGACTGGGTGGAGTCCCCTGTGGCTGATTGCACTGCTTGGGAAGTGGCTGTGGCGCTTCACCCAGAGCTCCCACTCGCCGGCTGGTGCTCACAGGGGGCCCCGGCATTCCCACCTGCCCCCCCTGCCCATTGCCTAAATGGGGAGCGTGGCCTGTCAGGGGGTGCACCAGTGCTCTCAGGCACCAATCAATCACTCTTTGACTGCACCTTGGGAGCTCTAGATATTGCCTTATATGGGAAAGTTAGAAAAAAAATACCAAGGGTGTTGGGAAGCAAAGATAGCAATGAAGAAAAATTCTGAGCTGAAAGAAGCTTGATAAATACATTTTTATTTGAAAAAAACCCACGAAAATGGGAAAGTATTAGAGCTTACAATCCAAGGAAACTGTGTTTGATTTAAAAGGGTAGGGATTAGAGTGGGCCTAAAGGCTCACAGAAAACTTTCAAAAGACGTTTAACTTTGCTACAGTTCTGCTCTATCTCTTCCCTCAGTGTTTGTTAATAGTCTTCTTAACTAGGCATGTAAGGACGTAGCACAAAGTTAGCTGAAGTCTTTTTATCAAATTTTGTGTTATCAGTCTACACTGTTTTCTATGATTTCCTATTATTAAATTTCTAACCAATGTTGAGAACAGTCATTTCAGTTTATGTATCTGACAGGGGAGATCAGTAATAAGAATGAACAAATGATCACAGTTCACCAGTTCCACTGAATGTCTTGCATGCAATTGATTGAAAGCTTCACTAACAATTATCTGGATGGTTTGTTCACGTTTCTTTTCCTTAACTAAGATTTTGTATTCTGTTCAGTTAGTTATATTACTTTGTTAGGGTCATACTTCAGTATGCATTGCGAACAATGGCCAAATTCTTATGAATTCAACAGGCAGAATTAAGCCCTTAATACTCTTCATTAGAATATTTTAGGTACATCTCAATTAAACATTAGCATTATTTAATCAATGTTATTCTATTACTATCACTACTAGTACTAATTAATTATGTATTACATATTAGCATTATTGTAGAGTGCCTGAAAGACACTGAGAACTTTCTAAAAACATAAGAAGACATCAAATAGCTTAATTAAAGAAAACATTACTTTTAAAACAAATCCTCCAATTACAATATTTATCTCAAGAAAGATCATTGCATTTCAAGGCCCAGTATAATTGTTAGTAAATTCCAACAGCAGTATCACACCATGTGCACATTAATTTCTCCAGTTCACAAATCAGGAAACTGAGGAAGTCAAGTTATGGCTCTGTTTAAAAAAAATGTCATCTACATTTGGGTGTCCCTGGTCTGAAAATACAGAATCTGGTTTTCAGAGGGACAAAGGAAATTAATAGGAAAGTCTTAGGACTTTAGATGCTTATGGTGCTTCTGTGAATCAGTGCTTAGTTTCTGAGCCACGGTTAGACACTGTGGGCACCTATACACATGCAGAGAGCCTGTTCTGATGCACTGTAATTACTGCACTCCAGCAGACGCCAGCCTCATGTGCATCAGCATCCCCACATGGAAAAATGGTGGCAGAGGGTGCTTTAACTATAACTTTAACTAAAGCTTTAGTGAAAGTACCCCTGCTCCCACTTTTCAGCATGGGGCTGCTGATACACATGATGCTGTAGGCACTTTAATTAGAGTGGGTCTTGAAGCTGCTCTAAGTAATGCGCCTCACTCCCTGATTCCTGGAGCATGTCTATAAATGCCCTGTGACTTCCAGCCTCCTGACCCCAATTTTTTTTTCCATTTTAGTTACATTATCCCTTCCCTACCCTTTTAAAAGGAATACAAAACCCGGCAAAAATGCAGCAAGCAGGACATTTTAAATGTTTTGCATGATTCACTACTCAGGAAAGGAAATGTTAAGATAGCGGCTTATTGTTTTTAGTTTCTGTTCTTTCAGACATAAGAAGAGCTCAGCACAGGATCAGGAGCCCAATGTAAAAGCCACTCAGTCTGAATAAGAACAGGATATTTATTTCTTAAAATTCTACTTGCTTTTCTTTTTCATTGATCATCTGCAGTCATTATCCTTTGGAGTCATTAATGGTTTACTTCTGTGAATAGGACTGCAATATTGCAAGACTGTCCTAGTCATAGCAGAGGGTGGTACCCACAGGAAGAAGATCTGGGTTACCAGGACAAATCAGATCAGAACTCAAGGGGGAAGAAGCAAAGCAACTGTAGAAAAATCTTGTTATCCTGCAAATATCTGTTTGAATAATGAAAAGTAAAGCCTGGCAGCTTTGACAGGCCAACTGCTGGGGAGGCAGCCACAAAGGGAGGCAGAAATGGAATAAGATCAAGTACATGCATTTGAGCTGTGCAGGAGTATGTTGTGTAAAGTAGTGATGAGTAGCAATATTAATTTTTTTAAGAAGAGTGGATTTGGAATAGGACTGCAGGAATGTTTAGCTGGTAATTGCTTTCTTATGTCAGCTCAGGAACTGGGTAGAAACAGAGCTGATATTCAAAATATTTCAAATATTTTTCTCCTTTTCTTGGAACCAGCTTTTGTAATGATCACCCTCTCTAGGGACTTGAGACACGTCTTCCCTTGGATGCTTTGAACCTCAACAGAGGCAGCAAAGGTAGATTTAATGGAGTTAGTGTCTACCCTGTCTATTCACCTACTATGTACAGTGCACTCTTGGTTAAGGGGAGAGAAACAGCTCCTTTCTCTTCTAGTATATTAAGAAATGATTTATACCATATTAGCACCAATTATGACTGGAAAGTATTCTTTCTTTATTTCCAGAGTTAGCACCTTACAGAAACAGTGGTATAATGGATTGAGATGTATCAGTCGCTGCTCTTCAGTCTACCACAGAAAGCAAGGAGGAAATGTGTACCATCAACTACAAGAGCTTTACAAAAATCTCTTCCTTTCTCAGTTAGATATGAAAGCACTAAAACAGCGCATTTTAAAGTACTGTAATTATTTTACTAATCATGCTAAAGGCAGGTATTGTATTCTGTCTTAGGCAGTTGGCAAAAGAGTGAACGCTTAGATTTCTAGACATCATTAAGGACTGGGAGTGGTCTTTAAGTTAAACCTGACTTTCAATCCTAAATTATCTTGGGCAGTTGACTAAGGTAAAAAGTTGCACAAATGAGAACTTGAAATTTAACACTTGGGCCCATATCTGAACACCCAAATAAATAAAGGTTTCAATTTTGAGTCAACAGAAGCTCAAACACAGTACTTAGACACATCTGAAATCATAGGTGATGCTAAATCCTGATAGTGGGGGCACAACTCTGTGCCACCACCACAGCGGGGGTTAAGGGGGGGGCAGCAACTCCATGCTTCTGTTGCTGCCCCTGCTGCTGCCAGGCATTGGGTCTGGCCGGGCTCCAGCTCCACACCCCACCGTTGGTGCAGAAATCACGCTGCTGCCACCACCCCCACTGCTGTAGGGCCCTGGCTCTGGCCAGGCTGCAGCCCCATGCCCCACTGTTCGTGCATAAATCTGGGTGGGGAGGGGGGGACATGTGTTTTCCCATGCCCCTCCTGATGTGTCACCAATGTCTGAAATTCACATTCCTTTTTCTAAACATATAGATTACAGCATCTGTCCTTTGGCACCAACAGGTGGAAGGGTCAGTGTTACTGTTAGTCTTGGTTTCTGAATTGCTCTATATATAATTTGGTGATTTTTTTTTTGTTTTTCTTTTGTTTACTTCCTAGTGACTTCATGTTGTTAATAGGGAAGAGTTTTAAAAATGACAAGTACAAACTAGAAATAATGTATCACACCTCATTTAGTTTGCTAAGAATTTTAATTAGTTAAATCAAATGATAAAGAGTGATTTCCAGAGGAACCAAGGATCCCATTTAAAGTCAATCCGTCTCTTATTTTATCAATTTCTGACTAAGCATGAAGCTTCCTGAAGTTAAGGTTCATATGAAGCTCCCTGAAATGAAGGTTTATTTTGGAAATGGGAGCTTGCTCAAGTCTAAGGAAGCAATTCCTTTCCACTGCGATTTCAGAATATTACTCAAGATTTCTTCATGACAAGAAGAAAGTATCCACACTCTAGATGAGCCACTTGTAACAAAATTTTAGTGTGCCAGCTCTCCTGAGCAAGTCAGTGATGAAGAGGTAGGTGTAAGCATGGTGGGAGAATGTTATATGTGGTTATCAGTAGTTTAATGTGTACTTTTATGTGTTGGTATTGCTGCCCCCAATAAAAAAAATCAGAGCTGAAAGACCTGCGACTAAGCCAGAGGACAATCTGTTGCTGTGGCTTCTTCAATATTAAATACTGTATTTTCCATACTAAGGTGTTACATATCTGTCAGACACCAAAATATATTATTAGTGGCACACCATCTTTTCTCACATACAACACACCCCTGAATGAAATATGCATCTTGTTTTTGAAAGGCAAAATGAAAAAAAAATCTCTCCTTGAAAATGCTGGTAAATAAATGCTGCCACCACTTATTTTGCTGTCAAATTTCCAGATCACTGGGTAGTCCTGTGGGCCAGAAGATGTAGCCCCATATATCAGATTAGACCTGCAGACTGGCTCCATGCCACTTATCTAGCTCACAGGGCCAGAGGAGTTGGCCGCTAGGGCTGTGTGAAATTTCACTGGCTGTTTCATTTCGATGCTGTTTTGACTCATTTAGAGTTCAAAACAGCGAAATTGAAATGAAACGAAGGGCTTTGAAACAGTCTTGAAAGGAAATGAGAGTAGTCAAAACGTTTTCAAAGTTTTATAACGTTTTGAGTTTTGAAGCTCAAGCTGGGCTTGCCTGCAGGGAAACAAAATAAGGAGAGGGAGGGTGAAGAGGGGGAGAGAAGGGGGAAGGACTGCTCTCACATTGACTGTGTAGCTGGCCAGTGACTGTGATCCTTCCCTGAGGTCCCTTCCAATCCCAGCGCTCTGGGGGAGGGATGGAAAAACTGCACAGGCAGCATTGTTTGAACTGGCCTGCTTTCTGCCTTGGGGTCTGACAGTTACTGAGCTATCTTCCAGCAGCTCAAGAGCATAAGACAATGAAGGCTACTACTACCATTGATTTGAATGATTTCCTACTTGCTAGCCTAGCAAGTGGGATTCCACAATACCTTTTGCTTTCTTCTAGACCCTTTTATTTTATTATTATATTCATTAATTTATTCTTTTTGATTTTATAATTATATTGGATATTATACTATAGAATTTATATAGGAAGGCAGATACATTTATATATTTTTATAAAAATAGGACACTATGAAACACACCATGAAGCATGGTGGAAAGGCAGCTGGCAAGCCTTCAGGGAGGGGTAGAAGACGGGGTAGAGGGAGAGGTATACGTTTCCCTGCCTCCAAACTGAGACACCCTCTTTCCTACAACTACCAAGAATGAAGCTTCCACAAGCAGCAAGGAGAGGGGAGCAGTGCTAGTGCCACTGCCTGTGCCTGGGTCTGCATCCCCTCCAAGAGCATCAGCCATAACTCCCCACCATGACAAAAAGCAGCAGCACCAGCATGACAGTCTCTTCTATCCCCATTTCACTTTTGATGTTGAGCCTTCCAGTGCCAGAGGAAGAGCAGGAGCTGGATCTGTATCTGAGTGCCCTAGCAAGGGAAATTCTGGGGAAAAAGGGGAAATCATAGATTTCATAGACATTAGGGCTGGAAGGGACCTTGGAAGATCATCGAGTCCAGCCCCCTGCCCCAGGGGCAGGAAGTCAGCTAGGGTCAAAGGATCCCAGCAAGATAAGCATCCAGATTTTTCTTAAAAGAGTTGAGAGTAGGTGCTTGCACCACCTTTGAAGGGAGTCTATTTCAGGCCTTGGGGGCTCAGAGAGTAAAGAAGTGTTTTCCTTATGTCCAGCCTAAAATGGTCCTGAAGGAGTTTGTGACCATTGGATCTTGTCATCCCTTGGGGCGCTCTGGTAAACAGACATTTCCCCAGATCCTGATGCACATCCCTGATGTACTTATAGACTGCCACCAGGTCACCCCTGAGCCTGCGCTTGTCCAGGCCAAAGAGTCCCATGGCTTTCAGCCTCTCTTCATAAGACCTGTTCTCTTGCTCTCTGATCATGTACGTGGCTCTCCTCTGGACTCTCTCAAGCTTCTCCACATTCTTCTTGAATTGTGGAGCCCAGAATTGGATGCAGTACACAAGCTATGGCTTCACCAAGGCCGAGTATAGTGAGAGGATAGCATCCTGAGATTTGCATGAGAAGCATATATGGGTGCAAGCCAGAGTTTTGTTTGCTTTTGGCCGTGGTGCTAGTGAGTGTAGCACTGCTGAGCCTATAAGTTTGTTGTGGGGTCTTTTTCCCTTGAAGTGGAGTACCTTGCATTTTAAGGTGGAGTACCTTGCATTTTAGCAATCAGCTGAGTTTGTGCTCCATACCCCTCAAGTTTCCTCTAGAGTCAGGCCTCCTTCCCCCAGAAGGCAGGAGGCTGAAGTAGAGGTTGCAGAGGCAATCAGCTCAGCTGAGTCTGCTCCTCCGTTGCTGTGCCTTTGCCTGCTGAGGAGGGGGAAATTGCAGCATTCACGCATGCACCCGCACCCCAGAAGTGAGTGGGTAGTGTGGTCTTGGATCATTTTGAGCTGGCAGATTATCCCACATATGCTATCTGCCTGCACTGCCGAGCCAAAACCAGCTGGGGCAAGGGAACAAAACACATGAGTACCATAGTGATGCTGATGCATATCCACAGGCACCACCCCCTTGCTCCTCCTCAGCCTGGCAGCAGCAGGAGCATGCACAAAAGGAAGTCCCCTTCTCACTCCAAAGACCTCATCCTCCCAAAGCAGAGGCAGACCACCCTGGAACAGTTGGGGAAAGGTGGACAGAAAGGGGGATGCATTGCAAGGGCAAGTGAGATTACCCAGAGCATTGGGGAGATGCTTGATGTCAATGGCCAACCCTTTTCCTTAGTTGAGTGGCCAAGGTTCAGGTGGCTCATGGCACTTGTGGCCACATCCTACCAAGTGCCTGCATGCACCACATTCAGCATGATGGTGGTGCCCTCCCTGTATGAGGCATGCAGGGAGTATTTGAGGGAGAAGCTGTGCAAGGCAGGTCCACAGGTGGCCTTACACTTCATCTTGGACATCTGGAGCAGCCGGGGTGGAGATTATGCCTACCTCTCCCTCACAGGGCACTGGTGCAACCAGTCAGGCTGTTGGTGGGTTCTCCTTCAAGCCAAGGTGATTGATGAGTCCCACGTGACAACAGGGATCATGGGGGCCATGAACCGCTTTGTACAGCGTGGCTCGTGGGGCAGGGTGAGCTCACCAGTGGATTCATGGTCACTGACAATAGGGCCAATATGGTCGAGGTGGTCCATGATGCCAACTTTGTTGGCATCTGCTGTGTAGCACACAAGTTCGACCTCATTGTCAGGAATGCAAGTATCAAGGACAATAAAAAGTCCTTTTCTAGATATGTGGGGAGCTGGAGGAAAAGCAAGGGCAACATTGGACCCCTGCTAAACCACATGGGACAACTGATGACTGATGCCCAGGAAAAGGCCAACCTACTAAATGAATATTTTGTGTCAGTCTTTCACCAGTCCCAAGGGACTCCTCTGCCCATCTCAGGACAAGGAGAGCCAAGTGAGGGAAATTCCTTGCCCTCCACCAATGCTGAACTTGTGAAGGAACACCTTGAGAGGCTGGACACCTTCAAGTCAGCTGGCCCTGACAATCTGCACCCAGGGTACTCAAGAAGCTGGTTAGCATCATTGCTCAGCCCCTGGCATGGATCTCTGAGAACTCCTGGTGTTGTGGTGAAGTGCCCAAAGACTGGAAGAAGGCCAATGTGGTGCCTATCTTCAAGAAAGGGAGGAAAGTGGATCTGGCAAACTACAGGCCCATCAACCTGACCTTCTAAGACCAGGGAAGGTCTTAGAAAAGATTATCAAAGAGGCCATTCTTAATGGACTGGCCAATGGCAACATCCTGAGAGATAGCCAGCATGGTTTTGTTGCGGGTAGGTTTTGTTCAACCAATCTTATTTCCTTTTATGACCAGGTGACCTATCACCTGGACAAGGGAAAGGAGATTGATGTCGTATATCTTGACTTTAAAAAAGCCTTCCATTTGGTATCACATGATCACCTCTTGGCAAAACTGGCCAGCTGCAGCCTCGGGTCCACCACAATCTGCTGGCTGAGGAACTGGCACCGTGGTTTGACCCAGAGGGTGGTGGTTGATAGAAGTCAATTGTCATGGTGCCCTGTGAACAGTGGGGCCCCTCAAGGCTCTGTCCTTGGACCTGTATTGTACAACATCTTTATTAATGATGTGGACATTGGAGTCAGAAGCAGACTGGCCAAGTTCAACGATGATACCAAACTTTGGGGTAAAGCATCCACACCTGAGAACAGGAGGGTGATTCAGGCAGACCTTGACAGGCTCACGAAAAGGGTGGATGAGAACCTGATGGTGTTTAACACCAAAAAATGCAAGGTTCTTCACACTGGGAGGAAAAACTGGCAGCATGCTTACAGGCTCGGCAGTGCTACGCTGTCTAGCACTATGGATGAAAGGGACTTGGGGGTCATGATTGACTACAAGATGAACATGAGCCTTCAGTGTGAAGCTGGGGCTAGTAAACCAATCAAAACACTGGCTTGCATCCATAGATGCTTCTCAAGCAAATCCCAGGATGCCGTTCTCCCATTGTACTCAGCTTTGATGAGGCCGCAGATGGAGTACTGTGTCCAGTTTTAAGCTCCACAATTCAAAAAGGATGTAGAGAAGCTTGGGAGAGTACAGAGAATAGCCAAATGCATGTTCAGAGGTCAGGAAAACAGACCTTATGATGCGAAGCTGAGAGCTATGGGACTCTTCAGCCTGGAAAAGTACAGGCTTAGGGGCAATCTGATGGCCACCTATAAGTTTATAAGGGGTGTTCACTAGGATCTGGGGGAACGTTTGTTCACCAGAGTGCCCCAAGGGACAACAAGTTCTAATGGTTATATACTCCTGCAAAACCATTTCAAGCTGGACATAAGGAAGAATTTCTTTACTGTCTGAGCCCCCAAGGTCTGGACGAGCCTGCCATCAGAGGTGGTTCAAGCACCTACTTTGAACGCCTTCAAGAGAAAATTGGATGTTTATCTTGCTGGGATCCTATGACCCCAGCTGACTTCCTGCCCCTGGGGCAGGGGTCTGGACTTGATGATCTTCTGAGGTCCCTTCCAGCCCTAATGTCTATGAAGTGTATGCCTTGGAGGGGAACGGGGCTGCCAGTGATGATCCAGGACCACCAGAAGTTCATTTCCAAATGCAGGAAGGTGGCCGGCTACTTCCACTGGAGCATCAAGAGAGGCAAGGTCCTGCAGGACAAACAAAGAGAGCTGAACATCTCGCAGCAAAAAATCATGCAGGAGACTCAGTCGAACTCCATGTAGCTGATGCTCGAGAGGCTGGTGGAGTAACAGAAGGCCATCCATGAGAGCTGAGAGGGATACCATCTCCCAGATCTTGGTGGTCCTCAAGCCCTTCCTTGAGGCCACCAAGACCCTCTGCACTGGCGATGCCCTCCTTAGCCAGGTGATCCCCATAGTGAGGGAACTTCAGAGCCAAATGGAGAGTTTCCAGGGGATCAGTGTTCCTGGGTGGGGCAAGCTGCTGTCACCAGATGTCCAGGCACTGGTGAGGCGGCTGAAGAAGGGCACCAGGAAATGGCTTGATCCCTTGCAGTCCAGTACAGTCCACATGTTGGCCACCATGTGTGACCTGAGGGTGAAGGGCAGTGTATGCAACAGCCAAACCCTAAATCAGTGGATGGAGGTGCTGGTCAGGGAGGCAGAATGGTGAAGGTGGGGGGACGTGGAAGAGGGGGATCCACTGCCCCATGCCAGCACGCCATCCACCAGCCAGGCTCCTCCTGCACCACAGGCACTGCCAGTGTGGGCCAAAGGCATGGCTTCCATGGTGGGGTCCAGAGGCAGCAGAATCCACCATCAGGCAGGTATCACTCAGACATTGGTGGCTGCCTATCTCACCAAGGACATGAAGTCACTGCTGTGTGACCCCTTGGCCTACTGGGCAAACTGTAGCCAATGTAGTCGGATCTGGCCTCGGTTGCCCATAAATACCTGTCCTGTCCACTGACCAGTGTTCCAAGCAAGACGGTGTTCAGCATTGCTGGGGATGTAGTGACACCCCACCGCACCTGCTTGGATCCTGGTTTGGTGGAGCATCTGGTGTTCCTGAAGGTGAACCTCCTGCTGCTAGGGTTCCCCAAGCTCCAGGTGCAGATGGAGTGAATGCCACCCTCCTTACTCTGTCTGTACCCATTTATTTCTTTCATTTTTTAGAAGCCATTTATGCCCCACTCTCAGAGCTGGAGGGGGAACTCACTGCCTCACCAGCCAGTAGGGGAAGAACATGTCGCTGCTGAGCTTCCATGCCAGGAGAAACTCAGAGGTATGGGCTTGGGCTATGGGGAAGGAGGACGCCCCAGGCCTTGAGCATGACCACTAAAACTGCACTCTTCCAGGGTTGGGGAGGCCTGGGGGGACTGCTGGCAGCACGGAAGCCCCAGGAAATGCCAGGACCGAGGATCCCCCTGGTGAAAGGCAGGTAGGAGGCTCCATAACCTCCAGCTACCACACGCAAACATATACAGTCCTGGCTGGGTAAAGCCCAGATTCAGCATGTCTTTGACAGGTCTGAGGCTTGCTGGCTGCAGTGGAGTTGTGA
>NW_017729033.1:23208772-23209784 GCF_001723915.1 Gavialis gangeticus
CCGGCAGGTTGTAGTGTGTCATAAATCCAATGTCTATATTGAGTCCATGAGTTTCTGTACCTACTACCTAGGAGGTTGATGAAGTGAAGTTAATAGACCCGGCTGTGAAAAGTGGTTTGTAAATTCCGTTTGAGGATCAGGACTGAGAGACCGGAGATAGGCAGTTCTGTTGTTGTCTTTGAAAGATTTTTGGTGTACGCTCATTCTGGTGTGCAGTTTTTGCTTGGTGTCTCCACATATTTTCCATCAGGGCACTTGGTGCCCTGATGGCGGTATGTATTGTATTGTGAAGATATCTCCATACTGGAGATATTGGTGGCAGGCTTTGCATGTCTTGTCATGACATGGCCTGGATACATTCAGTGTGTTTTGGGCTGTAGAAAATTGGCTTCTGGTGATGAGATTAGCAAGGTTCAGTACTTGTTTGAATTTACAAACCACTTTTCACAGACAACCCTATGAACTGCACTTCATCAACCTCCTAGGTACAAAGACATTGGAATTCTGACACACTACAACCTGCCGGACATCTGACATCCCAGGTACCTCTCCACTTTTACCTGCGCTGCTACATCCCCTTTTGCCCCCACCCCAGCCTGTCCTTCACCCCCTGATGCCTCCATTTCCATTTTCATTGACTGGCTTTCTTGCCTGCATTGCATGCCAGCCTCTGGCTTCTTTACTATTCCTGGAACAGCCAGGAACAGCACTATTCCTGGAACAGCCAGGAACAGCACCCACACACACCAACTGCAGGTGCTTACTCCGCCTGATGAAGGGGTTTTCAACCCAAAAGCTTGCTAAGATATACTTCTGTAAGTTCAGTTGGTCTGCTAAAAGATACCAGATTAGACTGACCCAAAGGAAAGGACCTTGTCTTCTTGTGCCATGTCCTTAGACCAACACCCTTAGCACCTGACCAGAACGATGCAAGGCCCTGGGCACATCTAAGCCCCAGGGTTGGAGCTGGTAGGGAGAGTTCTTTGGCAGCTGCTGGAGAAGAAGCTCCTGT
>NW_017729033.1:23214784-23218942 GCF_001723915.1 Gavialis gangeticus
GCCCCAGGGTTGGGGCTGGTAGGGAGAGTTCTTTGGCAGCTGCTGGAGAAGAAGCTCCTGTAGGAAAGGAAACAAAAGCTCTGTCACTGTTTGGCTGCCTGAGATGCTGCTGGCGCTACTGTGCTGCTGCTCACTAAGTTATTATTTTACCTGTTGCCATTTAAAGTGGTGGACCGGAATGAGGCTGTAAGGGAGGAGGAGACCTCATTGGGGAACACTACTGTGTTGTGTAGAGCCTGCAGTGCCAGTGGAGGTGTGCCTTAACATACACACAATGTCACCCATGTCATGAGTTTTGCTTGTCAGCAGCCTGGGGTGCAGTTTCCCAGAAACCTCTGCACCCATCTCCTAGAGCTCCCTCTGGCTGCTGCGGCTGAGCAGAGCAGGGCACAAGCAGCTCTAGACTAGGCTGCTCTTGATAGGCACAATTTGTTCCCATGTGTAGACGTGTGCCCCAGAGTGCTTTAATGATCCTGAATCTTCTGCAAAGAACATTCAGGCACATTAACTACACATGTAGACATTCCCATTGTAAGGCACCTTACGTTATAGCACATACATCTTATTCTCCTTCCATTAGCAAGCTTATAAATTAGTCCCTTCCTGCCTCTGTGTAATATCTGAAAAAGATTAAGTCTTTCCTGAAAAAGATTAAGTCTTTCCTAACGCTTTCCTAAAAAATTCCAGGCATCATTGATGCGCGTGTCTATGGGCATTTCCAAGGCAAGCAATACAAAATTATTCAGCATTTCCTTTTAATCAACTCTGTGCTTGGTCAAGTATAAGAGCATAGCTCCATCCCTTATGTTCATTTTCTTTCTTTCTTTCTTTCTTTTTTTGCTGTCCCACAGGAATCAACAGGGGGAAATTGCAGTATTTCATCTACAAAGACCCTGAAGTGTGTTATAAATTATTAATTCAAGACTAGCTGCCCTCAAAATTGAAATTCAGCCATTTTTGGAATAGAATGTGGTAGCTTTTAAATACAACACAGCTGGCATTCAGGTACTGATAATCAACAAACAGCAAAGACCCTATGCTTATACAAAAAAACCCTGGCACTTCTGATAGACTAGTGTTTTCTAACATTAGTACTAGATCAAGGGGAAGAGCTACATCAACTATCCTTATCATGCGATCTACCATAGCTGCTGTTTGAGGAGCACCTATCTAGAACACTGCCCATGCTTAGCTTTTGTGGATTTGATGGACTCCCAATTCCTAGTGCTATAGCTGCATGCTCTCCTGTGACAGTGGACCAGGTTCTGTGAGGAAGGTTGGCAAGGAATCATTCTCTATTTTGCAAGGAACTGGCAGAAATTTGGCCCTCATTGGGCACAACTACACATGCAGTTGATCCAGTATCATTTTACTTGGGAGTAAACAACTCACGAGTAAATGCTTCTGGGCAGGTGTCTACATATGCAGGGATGTGGGAGCAGATTTGCTGCTCCTTGTAGCAAAAGATCCTCACTTCCTGTGACCCTGAAATGGGGCCTTGTCGCCACCACGGGGAGGTCAAGGCTCCCAGAAGCTGGGAGGGAGCACCAAGCCAGAGACATATGTCTCCTGGCCAGGGCTGGGACATTGCTCCCTGCCCCGAAGGGGCTTCCTGCTGCCAGGGTATGGACAATGTGCCCCTGACCTGGCAACAGGGAATTCCAAGCCCTGGCTCCCTGATTGGAGCAGGGAACTTGGAAAGAGTTGTAGGGGAGGGGTAGGTCCCAGCCCCCTGCCCTGATCTGCCACTGGGGCAGCTAGCGGTAAGACCCTGACTGGGATGGGATTCCCCACCCAGCATAGGTGGATGGGGCAGGGGGCTGGGACCTGCCCCACTCTTGCAGCTATTTCCAAGCCCTGCACCTCAATAGCCCGATCTGGGCATAGGGCTGGGAGCTGCCGCTGACTGGGACAGTTACCAGCCCCCACTTCATGACTGTGGGGTGTGGACTGGAGAGCTTGTTCTCTGCTCAGCTCCACAAGCACAGTGGAAAATAAGTTCCCCAGCCTGTTCCACACCCAGCTCTGTGGAGAAGGCAGAGAATAGGCTCCCCAGCCCCCACCAGCAGGGAGCAACCAATGCCAGCTCCACAACCATGGAACCTGATTTCAGAGATCCTTATCTCCCAGCCTGAGCTCCATGATTGCAGGACTCAGGCTGGTAGACCCTTATCTCCTAGCACCAGCTCTGTGGTATGGGCCAGGGCTAGGAGATCCTTATAGTGCTACGGATCTCCCAGCCTAAGCCTCACAACCACAGAGCTGGTGGTAGGAAATAAGGATCTCCCAGGCCCATGACTGCGGAATTGGCACTGGGAGATAAAGATTTCCCAGCATTGGCCCCATGATCATGGAGCTGGCACTGGGAGATAAGGCTCTCCCAGCCCCTGCTCCCTGACTGCTATCTCAGAATGGTGGGGGGCTTGGAGCTCCGTCCTGCCGGGGTAGGGGGACATAATCTCTGCCTAGACTCTGGTGGCAGAGCCTAGCATGGCAGCAGGCAGCTCCCAGGGACAGGGAGCAATTTCCTGCCCCCTGGTGGCCAGCTGGCCAGGAGCAGATTTGCTCCCAGTCAGGTGTCTACATGAATGCAACTGTGCAGCAACTACTCATGAGTAAATCTGCTACTTGCATTTGCTACTTGGCCCCCAGCTCTGGAGCAAGATGCACAGTTGGAAGCCCGTTGTGCCTTCATGAGCCCTGGGACCCCAGGACTCCCAACAGGAGCCCCCAAAACCACCTATCCAGTTGGAGGTAAGCGGGGGCCTGTGGTGGGAGGGACTTCACCCAGCTTCAGGGAGGCATCTGAGAAGAGCTGAGGAAGGTCATGCTCACCCCCCCACCCCGGCTCCTACTTTGCCCAGCCCCCCCAGGGAGATATGCAACTGGAGTCTTGCAAACAGAACACATAAACAGGCACACTTCTAGGCCTGGTGTGGGAGTTAGTATGGGACTTTGCTCAATAGGGTGCACAGGAGGGGCCCGAGGCCCTAGGCAGAGAGCCTCAAGGGAATGGTTGGCACAGTAGCAGCCAGACTATTACTGGTGCAATGGTGGGTGGGACACATTGCACTCTGAGATTCCCTCCTGCAGCTGGATCCCTCCCCTCTGGTACTTCTGAGGCCTCCACCCAGATGGAGCCCATGGTTCTGACCTCCATTCAGATGGAGCCTCTGGCTCTCAGCTGTGGGGGCTGCCTGGCAGGACTCCAGGCACATGGGATCAGCAGCACTGCAACCTCCACTTGTGAGGTTTGCTCCTTATTGGAGTCTCTGGAATCCCAGATAGCGGAGCTCCAGAGCGCAGTGCAGAGGCTGCGTGCCATCAGAGGTGGTGAACAGGAGACTGACTCCTACTGCTAGGTCCTTCACCCCAGGATAGAAGAGTGACCTCTGTCACCTGCCAGGGCCAGGAAGGCCAAGAGACACTCATACTGTCCAGTCAGGGGGCTGAACAAAGGTTGTCTCTGGCTGCAAGGCTCACTGTACCGGGTCACCACCCCCTGGTATCTCTGCAACAGGTATGAACTTCTTGCAGCACCAGTACAGCCTGCACTGCTGCCAGCTACTGCAGGTGATGAAGAAACATGACCACCTAGCATCCCTAAGATGAAATGCAAAGTGGTCATTGTGGGTGACTCCCTCCTGAGGGGGACAGAGGGAGCGATCTGTTGCCCTGACCCCTGAGGCAGCTGACTACTGACACCCAGAAAAAAAGCCAATCTGCTCAATGATTACTTTGTGTCAGTTTTTCACACCAGCTCAAAGCGACCACCCTATTGAACATGATGCGGGATGGCCAGGGTGAAGATGAATATATGCCCACCATTAGCGTGGATCTTGTGAGGGAGCATCTTGAGAAGCTGGATCACCATAAATTAATTGGTCTGGATAGGTTGCACCCACCAATGTGATACCTCAGCTGGCAAAGCAAATGAAACTCTGGCTTGCATCTACTGATGCATCTCGAGCAAAACCCAGGATGTCATCCTTGCACTGTACACGGCCTTGGTGAGGCCACAGCTGGAGTACGGCATCCTTCTTGAATTGTGGGGCCCAGAATTGGATGTGGAAAAGCCTGAAAGAGTCCCAAGGAGAGCCATGCACGTTAGGAGGGCAAAAGAACAGGCCTTATGAAGAGAGGCTGCAAGCTATGGGA
>NW_017729033.1:23218994-23219294 GCF_001723915.1 Gavialis gangeticus
ATATCAGGGGCGTGCATCAGGATCTGGGGGAATGTCTGAGCACCACAGGGGACGACAAGGTCCAACGGTCACAAACTTCTACAACTGTTTTAGGCTGGACATAAGGAAAAATTTCTTTACTGTCCAAGCCCTCAAGGCCTGTAATAAACTCCCTCCAGAGGTGGTGCAACCGCCTACTTTGGACTCTTTCAAGAAACATCTGGATGCTTATCTTGCTGGGATCCTTTGCCCCAGCTGACTTCCTGCCCCTGGGGCAGGGGGCTGGACTCTATGATCTTCTGAGGTCCCTTCCAGCCCTAA
>NW_017729033.1:23220431-23237357 GCF_001723915.1 Gavialis gangeticus
CTCTTCAGCCTGGAGAAGTGCAGGCTCAGGGGTGACCTGGTGGCTGCCTATAAGTATATCAGGGGCGTGCATCAGGATCTGGGGGAATGTCTGAGCACCACAGGGGACGACAAGGTCCAACGGTCACAAACTTCTACAACTGTTTTAGGCTGGACATAAGGAAAAATTTCTTTACTGTCCAAGCCCTCAAGGCCTGTAATAAACTCCCTCCAGAGGTGGTGCAACCGCCTACTTTGGACTCTTTCAAGAAACATCTGGATGCTTATCTTGCTGGGATCCTTTGCCCCAGCTGACTTCCTGCCCCTGGGGCAGGGGGCTGGACTCTATGATCTTCTGAGGTCCCTTCCAGCCCTAAAGTCTATGAAATCTATGAAATTTACTCATGATTAGCAAGATTTACCGTGTAGTAAGCATGTGATCATGTAGCTATACTTAATGTGTAGTAAACTATGCTCCTTTTCAGTAAAGCATCTTGTGTAGACACAGCCAGTAAGGGCTGTGGGAATAGTACACTGTCTCTTTAAGACAACAGCTATTGGAAACTGAAACATCAGAACACGTTTTGTTATTCAGAACTAGTGGAGATGAATTAAGAGTAGAGAGAGTTGAAGGTTGTTGTAAAGAGTTGCCTGCAAAACATTGCTAGCTTTTCTCATGAAGATAATAAACAAGATTTGCTTTTATTAAGAAGGTGTACTTCTTTAACAACACATGCCATTCTATGGTACAAAGAGTGGGGTCCAAAGAAGATGAAGGGGAAGATAAAAAACTGATCAAGAGATGGAGCATCTGAAAACCCCCAAGGAGTTGAAACTCAAGTAAAGCTGCTGAATCATGGAAAAAATGAAACGAAGTTTTGACATATACATGCAAGAAACAGGGTATGCAGCAAAGGAAGATGAGCAGAAGATAGCCATGTTCCTGAACAGAGCTGGATTTGAGGCTGTTGATGTCTTTTATAGCATGCAGCTAAACCAGGATGAGAGGAAAAACTATGTGATGACTATTACTGTGCATTAGCGCAATTTACTGTGCAGTACAGGTGAGTGCCTACACTGTGGGGAGGGCCATCCCAGCCCCAGTCCCTGCCCTTGCCCCTGCCACCAGCCCCCAGCCCCCAGCCCATGTTCTCCGTCCCTGTCCAGCTTACCCACATGCCCCTGATGCTGTGTCTTGGCTAAATGTATGTGTAGATGCACTCACTGTGGCAGAAAACCACCTTGGTTTCTCCCCAAAAATCTCTGCCCTGTGACACTGTGATTTAAATCTCTGTGCTGTGACCATTCGATTAGGATGGGCCCAGCACACAGGGGACCACACCCTCAGCCTGTCTCTTTAGGGAACTGGAGCTGGCTGCATTCCTGAGGGAGGGGGAAACCTGCTCCCTCTGCTTACGTGACTTGCATCACTTACCTGGGTAAGGGGTTTCTACCTGGGGAGCTGGAATCTGCCCGGTAACAGGTGATGCATTTCAGATTGGTTGGCTGACAGCCAACTGGGGCTGACCTCCGCTGGCCCAGGTGAATGAGGTCACAGGGGCTATATAAGTTAGGACGGGGAAGGAGGCGGTCTCTCCTCTCCGGCCATGAGGTGACGCAGCAGCCAGGCAGGGGACAGAGAAGCCTTAACATCTGAAACTGGCTCTCTCCCCCCAAACTCACGAGCTAGGAACCGCCTGCCTCCAAAGGGAAACTTCACCTGCCTTTGGAAGATGCTTGTGAGTAAGCTACTCAATCTGATTAGATATTTAGCTGGAAGTATCACAGATGTGTAATCAAAAGGCTACCACAGCCAGACTGTTTGCTCTTTAGGATTTCTAGATATTGCTCTATCCTGTACCCTAGTTTACCCTACCCCCTGTAATCAATAAAGTTCTCCTTTTTGACTGGTGTGGGAGACTTATTGAGGGGTGGGTCTAAATTATGCCTAAGAGACCCCTTAGGTCTGTGGACTAAGGGAGACTATACCTTTTTGCCCCCGGACTTGGGGAAGTACCCCAAGTGCCTGTACTGGGTCGAGTACCCGTGGGACTTTAGGCCTGTGTTACCCCAAGGACACAGGGCCGCGAGACAGTCCATTCTTGGGGTGGTGGCGGCACGTTACCCCCAGACTAGCGAGTGTGCTCCGGGAGAGGGGTCGGCCGGACATAAGGCGCCCCTAGGGAGGCATTTGGAGCCTGGAAGGTGGTCAGGCGCAGGGAGGTGGGTGGCTCAATGCAGGAGCACCCCCTACTGGCCCGCCTCACGTGGTGGAAACAGCGGAGGGATACGAATACCCAGCTGTGATCCTGAGGTGGGATCTGTGCACCCACCACACTCACTGCATACCAAAAACAAGCGACACATTTGAGAGATACAAGTTTCACAAAAGATTGCCAAAAGAGGATGAATTTGTTGAGGAATTCCTAATAGACCTGAAGCTGATGAGCCAGGACAGCAACTTCAGGCAGCTAACTGAGTCTATCCTATGGGATCAGATTATGATAGGTACTGGAGATTTGAAACCACAGAAAAAGCTCTTGGAGGATGTGAATTTGACCTTACACAAAGCAGTGAGAGTGTGCCGAGCAGCAGAAGTTATTCTCCACACTCTACAAATAATGGAAGCAAAATCAAAAACAGCTACAGTAGACCAAGTAAACAGCAAGCAAAAGGACAAGCAAGAAGAAAGCAGAAAACAGAGCAGGAAGATTCACAGGTAGCCCAAGGGATGAGGCTACAAGCAAAAGAGCACCACGTTGCAAGAAATGTGGAATCAAGCACCCAAACAGGCAATGCCCTGAACTAGGAAAACAGAGGAATGCATGCAAGCAATATAACCATTTTGCCAGAGTCTGCAACCAGGAGCAAACACACAGAAGAAGTCAAAGCATGTGAACTGCTGCAGTATATCATGACAACACTGATGAAAGCACTGAGGAGGAATTCTATGTGGGGACTGTGGCTGCAGAGCTGGGAGATGACTGGACTGTTGCACCAGAAACTAATGGAAGGGTCATTAACTACAAAATGGGACACAGGTGCACTGGTAACTGTGCTTCCAGAATGAATTGTTAATACATTAAAACAAAAACAAACTGGTCCAAAAGTAAAAATGTAAAACTAAGCACTTACAATGGAGAAATGATTCCCACTAAAGGAGCATGTGAACTAGAAGTAAAAGTTAAAGATCAAATTGAACTGATAACTTTTTAAATAGCTATAGGGAATTAGGGTTGCCAATTCTGACTGAAGCTATTCCAGGGCATGGAGGGAGGTGGGGCAGATTGAGGCCCCCATAGAGAGGGATGGAGGGGGGCTGGGGCTGGGGCAGGGGCAGACGCTACACAGCTGGGGCGGAGCACAGGAAGGAGCTGTGAGTAGCTCATCTGGGGGACACGGGGATGGGGGGGTGACTCTTGTCACTACGTGCACCCTGGGAGGGCAGGGGAGGCATGTGCCCCCATATCTGCATGTGGGGTGAGGGCAGGCTGCCGCTGCGGGGTGGCACTAGGGCGGTGCCAAGCTCTCCCCAGCAGGAGGCTGGGCTGGCCTGCATTCGGGGTAGGTGACGGCGGTGCTGGGAGGAGGGGCTGAGCGGTGGTGGGGGCTGCAGCCACCCCAAAATTCACTGTAGCCCTGCCCACCATAGCCTCTTTCATGAAGATAACAAACGAGATATGCTTTTTTCAAGAAGTTGTACTTCTTTAACATCATTGCAAGGCCTACATTTGATCCAGATGGACTTCTGCTTTCACCACTGGAGATGGGAAACCTCCAGTTACATTGGCCTGCTCTTCTATAGTCTTTATTAATAAGAATTCTACAGGATGTCATTAGTATTTACTCTTCAGTCTTAAAGCAGATGTTTTTTCAGAACAGTAGATACATCCTAATGTTTGTGTAAGGCTTTTCTGTTATAGCTGCTCAACATTTATGTGGGCCTCATCCCTCTCCATTTACACATTGCTCCTAGGTGTTACCTAATCTGACTCCCTGCTGTGGTTTAAAAACAGTTCTCACTGCCTCATTTTATTCTTTGTTTCTGGAAAGGAACCTCTGCCTACTTGTGTGTGCTGGTCTCAAGAGAATAACAAAAATTATTATAAGTGATGCAGCATTCTCCAAGTAAATGACTTAGTCTCTTATATACAGTTGAAACAATTTATAGCAGAGAAAAACAAGCCTGTTTTTACATGCCCACTTTTAGTTAAGATAACATGTGCCACTTAAAAAATCCTAGTGCTGCTTTGCCTTTTCTTTAAACTTCCTTTGAAAATTACATTTTACAGCTAAGGTTATGACAAAATGCATTATATTTAGATAAACTTTCTTTGTTTTCTCCCTTGGAAAGAGCTGAAGTTGGTAGCATCTGAAAGCAGGTAGGCAAAACTGACATGCAAAGCTGCAACACACTCAAAACTCATGTATCTGGCTCTAAACAGCATTGCTTCTAAAAAGATTCAAATTGTTTAGAAATTAGAAAATGTTTTTTAAAGGAACAGAATGCCATTTAGAAATTAATTAGACTTCTTTTTCTCCTGTACACTAATGGCTTTCACTGCCAAGTAATTCCCAACGGGAGCGTCTAACATGTCACCGCGCAGTTGTTACTGCGCAGTCATTTAGTACTTGCTACTGCACAGTCCTAGTGCCTCATGGATCATTTCTGATGCTACTGTGCAGTAGCACTGGCATCATGGTTTGTGCCCACTGATGCTACATCATTAGTGACAAGCTATGGCACCATAGCTTGTCACTATGGTGACCCAGTCTCTTGTGTAGATGTGTCCAGTGTCTCACGGAAATTAACAGCTGAGTGAAAAATTATGCAGCAGTTGTCTAATGGTGTCTATCAAATATTTAATGCTACTTCCTGTCAGGTCATTCCTATAAAAGTAGTATATTTAAACTGCTGTGAGTTTTGCCTTGGACAGAATTATTTGCAAATAACAGCTGAAATGACACAGTGCCCTGTCCGTGTTCAAGAACAGCTATGCTTATTCCCAGACACAAATAGTATCCACATATTTTACAAAGAATAATCCATGTTTTAACTTAAGTTATGAACAAACATAATCAATAAGAATGTGTCTTCTGCAAAGGGCTCACCTGAATAGGTCAGCAGATGGACCTTATTGCCTCTAGACAGTAGAGAAGTACACAATAATGGGAATTAATTGTAATCAGTTAATATACAGCAGTAGGTATATAGAGAGCATTAGGGTTATACAGAGCAGGTCAGAAAGTACATACTGTTTAAACAGGTCAAATTCATCCCTGGTTATGTTCCAGGGAAGTCACTGATAGTAACTGATAGTACTTTTCACTCCTACCTTTCCCCCACTTAGAATTTTCTGTCTCTGAATAAAGTCTGAACAACTGATGCACTACCTAGCCAGCCTGTTCACCTCTTGTAGTCACTTCTTCTGGAGCTTGGAAGAGCTACAACATTCATTTTCTTTACCATGCTGCTTCAAGATGAACATCCAGAATACATCTAAAGTAAGAATATAGTCACCAAGTACTTAAGTGCCCTCTTATGAACAATGTGGAATTATGATACATTACAAATATTTTAAAGTCTTAAAATGGCAAGGAATTGGCATCTAAAACTTCACTTCTTAGAGCAACTAATTAGTTTTATATTAGTGTCATAGCACATGAAGCATATTAAGTAAATTTGAAGGAATAAAAGGCTAGGCTACAAACAGTATATGTACATCTAACTTTATCAATTTAAATTTATGGGAATAAGCTACACCATTTAAGCAACTCCATACCAGTATAAATGGGTCAACACTAAGGGGTTGTACCACTTTCACTATACTGGTTTCTAGACTTGTATAAACCATTTACAGTAAACAAACAATCAAAACAACACAAAAATTAGGAACCCTTCAAACATAGGTCATCTGAAGTAATTTGATCTAGCTGAGGATCAAGCTCACTGTATTGCACCTAAAATAGTAGGGAGTACTGCCCTGGTAATAGGAACATCACCATGAGAGATTAGGAAAAGATGATCAATCACAAAGAATTCCCAATAAAGCAATAATGATATAAACTAATCCCTTGCGATGAGCAGTATGTAGCAGTTTAAACAGCAGTAAGGGAGAAAAATGATGAACAGAACTTGCCATCTGTTGGAAAACAGGAAGACACATGCTGAATATAAACTCCTCAAGGAACATATAAATGACTTCATCATACATACTACTGAGTCTTGTTTCCAGGATAGTGTCAACTGTATAAAATATATTTAGATATCGAAAAACATAAAAAAGGTTTTAAAGGCAAAAACCTCACAACCGTTTTACCAGAGCCTTAGTTAGCATGCCACAATGCTATTTTTTGGCCTGACCAATGTCGCATAGAGGGGGAGTATCACCTCTCTGGACCGGCTTGAGATGCATCTTTGGATGCATGACAAGGTATGGTTGGCCTTGCTGGCTGCAGTCTGGCATTCGTGACTCATGTTCATCTTCAAGTCGATAATGACTCCGAGATCCCTTTCCACCTCTGTGCTTTCAAGAGGGGAACTCCCCAGCCTGTATGTATGCTGTGGATTCCTTCTCCCAAGGTGCAGCACCCTGCATTTGTCTACGGTGAACCCCATCCTATTCTCATCTGCCCACTTTTGTAGTCTACATCTATTTGCAGCCTCTCTCTCCCTTCCACTGTGTCCACCTTGCCCCATATCTTAGTGTCATCAGCAAACTTGGACAGCGTGCTTTCCACCCCCTCGTCTAAGTCACTGATGAAGATATTAAACAGTGCGGGCCCGAGGACCGAGCCCTGGGGGACCCCCATTGCTCGCATCTCGCCAGCTTGAGTACAACCCATCCACCACTACTCTCTGAGTGTGCCCCATCAGCCAATTTTTTACCCATCCAACTGTGCAGGCATCAATGCCACAGTCGCTTAATTTATTGATGAAAATAGGATAACAGACAGTGTCAAAGGCCTTCTTAAAGTCTAGAAAGACTATGTCCACAGCTACACTATCATCCAAGGATTTAGTTACTTGGTCACAAAAGGCAACCAGGTTGCTCAGGCAGGACCTGCCTTTGATGAACCCATGCTGATTGCCCCTGAGCATGATCTCCCCTGCTGGCCCCCCACAGATGTGCTCCTTGATGATTCTCTCCAAGATCTTCCCGAGCACCGAGGTGAGGCTTACAGGCCTATAGTTACCTGGGTCCTCCCTCTTCCCTTTCTTGAAAATTGGGACCACACTAGCCAGTTTCCAATCCCCTAGCACCTGGGTTTAAGGGTGCTCTGCTTTGGAGCATCTTCATTTGAACTCTCATACAATGAAGGTTAATTTGTTGTGCTATTGGAGTGCTTTGCAGCCATGCTCTTCTGTTTGGACATGGCTTTTCAGTGCTTTCAAGGGGCCAATCACATGATAAATATAATTTCTGTCTGTGCCCTTGGCTTAGCACATGACAACCTCAATTCCTGTACTGATAGCCAGGGATCCTGTTTTTTTCTGTTTAAAAATTGCAAATTCTCCAATTTTAAACCCCCAAATCCATATTTTTCTGTGATTAAAATGAAATGCCACTATATATACATAGTTGAACATGTATCAGTTGAACATAATGTTTTACTGATATATTTTAAAGCAGTTTGGAAGCCTACCAGTGCCTCAGTCAGTATAATAAAATAAATGATAAATCCCTATATATTTTGGCATTTGATTTTTTTTTGAGCGGGGTTATCATGGAAAATCAGATAACCCCCAGCCCTGCTGGTGCCCCTCACTCCAGACCTATAGCCCCCTGTCCCACTAGGCCCTGCTGGAGAGGGCCCCAAGCTGCCCCTGCCCCTCCCAGCCCCACACAGACTACAGGTTGGTGGTCTGTGGGGACATGGTGGGGACGGTTTCCAGCATGACATGCATGCAGTGCACCTCATGCAGAAGCAGAGGCAGCAGCTGAGGCACTGCACACTGCCCCGTGGCTGGAGCTGGGGCATGGTGGGTAGCACCAGTGCTGCGCTCCACAGCACCAGTGTGAAGCAGAGTGTGGCTCTGGCCTGGCCATGCTGAGGGCAGCAGGAGGAGGGTGAGGGGCTCCAGGCCCCACCTTGCCTGGGCCACAGTGTGATGGCTCTCAGCTGCGATGGATCCAGCTCATGTAGGCAGTAGCAAAGTCTGACCACAGCATGGGCTGGATGGTGGATGAGGGGACACCTGTGGCACTCCAGCCACAGGCTGGGCCTCCTGTGCAGTGCCAGGCGGCCTGGCCATGACCTCCCCCTGGGCAGCATCTCCTGGCCACCCCACCCCTGACAGCCCTCAGCACGGCCATGCAATTCCTCACTACCTCTGAAGGACTCCCCATCCCACTCCCCTCTGGGCAGGCTCCGCTGGCAGCACTGAACACTGCCTCAGACCCCCTGCCCTGCTGCAGCCCTGGTGCCCAGACACCTTCCCCCACTACATACACCACTGCCACCCACACACAGCTCCCCTGGACAGTCCCCAAACCTTGGTCCTCCAATCACTGCCCACCCTGCCTGCCCCACCCCCTGCCATGACTTACCTGCATCCAGCAGCTGGAGCTGCTCCCACCACCATGCCTGGCTGTGTGCTGGCCACGTGTGTGTGAGTGTATACACATACATGGAGCCCCCTGCCTCCAATGGCCCTCCCCTTGCTCCTCCCAGCTCCAAGCAGTGCCTTGCATGCTAGAAGGCTGCCAGCCTGCAAGAGGAAACCCATAGTTTCCCCATATTTTTCTCCATTAATGGCAAAAATCCACATTTTTCCTCATTAATGGTGAAAATCTGTGTTTTTCTACAGCAAACAGAGTACCTAGATCCCTGCTGATAACACTTGCTTCCAAGGAAGCTGCCCAGCTCTGTTACAGAGGTTGCAATGGTAATATTTTTTCCCCCCCTCTCACATTTATGAATGCAAACTAAGATCTGAGCAGGCAACTGAGGAGCAAAGAATTTTAAATGCTAATACTAACACTTTTATCAGACAGAATGGCAGTGAATGCTGAATGACAGTCAATTAGGGAACTGAATAAAAAATGGCACTGACTCAGTTAAAGTGATGGCAAAACAAAAATATGGGAAAGATTAATCAAACATAGTGAAACAAAGGTTGTGTTCTCCTCTCTCAAAAACTGAAAGAAAAAATAATATTTTCAAGAAAAAAATCAGAACTTAAACACTGTGAAACAGGAGTTAACACTTAAAATGAAGAGAATACAAGTTATTCCTTTAAGGATTTATGTCAACAATGTAAAAGAATACTCTGTCTTGCTAAAGATGAGGACTAGAGAAAGATAGAGAAGGTGAATTATGCATAAGGTGGAAACAGATAATACCTTTTTTGCTTCCATAAGAATTTAAATGGCAGCACAGAAGCCAAACAACTAGATGGCCATGCTCCTGGTCACACCATAAATGATGGGGCTGGGGTACTATGGGTGCTAAGGTGGTTGGTTGAAAGCGCAGAGGTTGCAAGTTTGCAGCCATAGCAGAAGTGCTCATGGCGTGGCCCTGCCAGATTCCAATGAATCTGGAAAATGTGCTAAGTACCTTGTCACAAGGGCAAAGGAAAAGAAAGGACCATAAAAGCCAAATGTTTGTGACTGCAAAGTAGGTGATATCAATTTGTGATCCTATTTAGTAGCAGATGACTGTTTGCTTGAAGACACAAGAGTACGGGCAGTCCTCAGGTGCCCATGCTCTCTAACTGCCCTTGGAAGATGCTTTTGCAGCTTGTGGGCTCTGAACCTGCATGTCCTAGGAATTCCTGCACAGGAGTGGGGCCCTCAAGCTGAGCGTCTGCTTAATTTTCCACCTGCTTGCAAATATGCACCAGTTTGACACTCCAGGTGGGGTTCGACATTCCAGCACCATCCCATGGCAGCACCATCTTCAACCATCTGACTGCCAGCCCCAGCCCCAGGACTGCACCAGAGCCAGCTTTCCCGGTTTATAGAGACATGGCCTAGGGCACATCCCTGTAAGTGGGGAATACGTCACCCTTTCTCCTACAGTATCAATGGGCAGGACAATGGATAATGAGTGCTTCACTCAATGAAGCAGATATATCCCAGCACAACTGATCCACTTCATTTGGAGGCATCTATATCTAGCCTTTGACCATAGCTACATATAGCAGACTGGCAATCATAAGCCTACTGCTGACTTACAGAGATGTCTAGTTCTTTAAGAAAGACGCTCAGAATACACTGTCCTAGAATGCCGGGGACACTATATCAATACGAACTGTAGAATGATGAAAAGGAGTATTTACCCAGTAAATTCAATACCAGTTTTGCTGGGGATTACAGCTGCAGTACGGAATAACAGAATATTTAATGATATTATACTTTGATGTGCTTCCCTAGTGAAAGTAGCCTGAACTGAAAGCATATCATAAAACAGGACTGAAACAGCTGGGACTGTACAAGAAAAATGTACAAACTGTGGAATTAGTGGCAAAGGAGATGCATCTTGGGACTTTATTAAAAATGTTTAGCTTTAAAATCTCTGAGTATGGAACAGAATCTCTGTGGAAAAATATCTTCAAGCAAACTCAAAATGTTACCAATTACTAGGAACCAATCACATAAATCGTTCAGCCAAAAAGCCATAATGGACCCAGAGATGGGATGAACTGATTGGAGTAAGAAACATTTTACTAGAAGATATCTCTGACAAAGCCTAAGACTATAAATGGGCTCACACAGCAAATGTTTCCCAATGAAACAATATTTTTCTCTCAAGTCATAAATTCTGTAGGGCAAAAAAGCCAAAAAGGGAAATGGAAAAGAAAAAAAAACAGTTAATTTTAATATAAAAAAGGACTCATTGCTTTCCCCCCTACTGTTATAGAGTCTTCACATCAGAGATTAGAAAAAGAAAAATCTTACCAAAACAGTGCCCACCCTCTCCAGCAACAACTAAGCAAGACAGGATTGGAGAGCTGAGACGTGATGTGGTGCACATCTCTTCACATATATTCGCTCATCTAAAGAATTTATTACCTTAGTATGTATCCATCTATCCTGAGATAAAAAAAGGCCTAGTTCTAAAACCTTGTTGAAATTTCTATGTGAAAAAGTGATGAAATCTTGCTGTTGTTTTAAAATTTTCACATTATGAAGGGAAACAAATCACAAAGTTGTGATTTTACTGTGACTATTTTGTGCAATTTTCACAGCTTTGCATTTGCAGAAGAAAGAAGGATGGGGATGAAAGACCTCTGGCATCAAGAGCACGTGTTAATGACATATCTGGGCTAGGCTGCAGTTGACTAAGCTGGGAGGGGAGCAGCTGCTGTTCATATTGAACCTAACAGAACGTGAAGACAAAGACATTTAATTCCTTCAGTATTACTTCCATGTACTCCAAACACTCATTTACACAAAGTTTCCTTAAATTCTGTGTTGCCTCAATCAATCCTTGATAACTGCTGCTGAGGAACAGAAAATGAATAACTTTGGTAAAGAATCACATTTGTGGGAAGCATCATTGGTATATTGTTCCTAATTATTAATCTCCGTCTTATGCTTGTATATCCAGAATTATTTCACTGCATTAACAGTTACTTTGTATTTACAATACAAAACCATATCTGAGAGAAGAATCTTCCTACATAAATCAGTATTATAATAAGACCAAGAAAGAGTGCTTCAATGCTGCGTTATCTACCAGTGATGGATTGATTGATCGTTGCCATTATTAAATAATGCAAATAACAGAATATCTAAGATTCAGATGTGTAAGCTCTAGATTTGCAAATTAACCTACAGACAAAGATGACTTCCCACATTGCATTTTTGTTAGGATGTTTCACTGGATTTGGTTTTCTTCATGTTTCTGACAGGAACTTCAGTGATGCATTTGTTGCAAGTGACAGAAATCCAGTTCTCCTTTCCCATCAATTTTAAAAACTGATGTAAGTCCAGTGATTTGAGTAGAGATATGTTTTATTCACACACCAGTGCACATGAAAGACTAACCAGGTCCAACGTGTTTGATTCACTTCAAATATAATTTCTGAAACACAGTTCTCCTTTTTCCTCTTACTATTTAGTTTTCTTCAATAACGTAATGAATGGCTGTGAAAAGGTAGCCTACAGCTTATAAGAAACAAGCATAATTCCCTAGAAAATTCAATTGCTCCGACAGCTTTATTACAGATATTCCACCAAGTCATAAACTCTAACTAAGCTACTTAAAAAGATCTTTTTGAAAAGGATAAATTTGTACCTAGTTTTGTTTCCCACCCCACCTGAGATGAAACATACCAAATTTCACTCTCATTATGTGAAACCAAATTATCATGTCTGATTATCCACATATATTATCCAGGGTTTGCTTTTAATACCCGGCTGAGCTATCTCTGAGGACGTATTTAGGCTGCAAGGGAATTCAGTTACACACATTTTTATTTCTAAGAGAGTATCTTGACAAGTAGAAGAACTTTGAGATGAGCCAAATGGATTTGATAAAATTTGGTGAATGGAAAGTTATCTATACACTAAAAGAAAAAAAAAACAAATGGCAAATGATATACATACAGGTTGCATCTACACAAGTCATTTACTGCAAGGGACCTAATTAGCTTTGCAGTAAAGTCTCAATGTCTACATGTATGCACATGTAGACGCATACCAATAACACACATTACACTAGGCTAATGAGCATTAACGTGTCTTCTGCAGAGTTCATTGCTCCATGCTAATAGCACATGTAGATGCACCCACAGGATTCAAAACAAGATTTAAAAAGTCCAGTACAAGGATATCAATGTCACAATACTTCTGTATAAGCATTTCTGTAATCAAAGGCCACACTTACTTGAGTAACTTAAAGATAAAGAATTAAGAACAATAAAGTTCAAAACATTAAAATGATCCCAACAGACCATAGCAGCTGTATTTTAAAATGTGAGCAGGGACATTAGTGGCCTAAGTTTTCAGACATATGGAAAAGACCTCATTCTTTGGAGAGTGGTGCTTACTACTTTTTGAAAAAAAATCAGATGCCTCTAAAGTTGGGCACCCAAAAGTGGAAGTGCTACATATTTTCAGTCATTTTCCACACATCTGAACATATTAACAAGTCAAGGAAAAGGAGTGAGAAAGACCATTCTAACTGCTAAAAGCGAAAGTTGTCCTTGCAGTTCAAGGCATCTTTTATTATACCATAAAGTTTGGGGTTCTACTACTCTATCTTCTGTATTCTGGTGTTGACATTAGACTTGGCACTTTTTTCAATTTTCTGATCTATAAGCTTTCTGTGGGATTTCATGTTACAAGTTCCCTGCCCTAGAAAGTTCTTGTTGATTTGAATATAGATTTTTGAGGGCCTAAGCCTAGAAGAGAAATAAAAAAAATCCTTAACTTTGGCATTATTGATTTAAGATGCGTCTTCCACTTCTTGCTGTGGGATAAACAGAATCTCCAATGATTTTGAAAGGCTTTGCATTGCAGAAAGATATTGTTTGCAACCCCTTGTTCTTTGGAGCAATAGCTTTTTCTACTTTGAGGTTATGATCAAAAGATTGGGAATTTTTATTTTGTTTTGAGTCAGTCTACCTAAGCAGCACTAAAGAATGCTTACTCTCACTGTGCATATTAACAAAAAGATGTGAAGGAAAGGCTTGTTTTCTTGAAGTATCTAAGCAAGAAATTAAAGGACATATTGGATACAATACTAGTTCCAGTGAAGTCAGTAGAAGGAATCACATTAACATCAAGAGGGCCGTGGAGGAACAGTGTCTTAATGTATTGACATACGTTACTGATTTGGTTTACAACTCTGTATTTTGTGAGATTGCAAAACATAGAATCTGTGGGCTAAATTCAATGGCAGTCTGAATTTATTCAATTTATTTCTTCTGTCCTCTCAATAAATATATTTATTAATATTACATTAAGACTACACTTTCTGTAGACTTAGATTCGCACCCATTTTCTAACATGTACATTGCATTCTTCCTTGCACATGCTGGACGGCATTCTCAACAGCATGTAACCATAGGTGACACATCAGGGGGAGCACTGGGGGGCATGTGCCCTCCCAGATTTCTGTGCTGATGGTGGGACACAGGGCTGCAGCACAGCCAGAGCCAGCAGCTGGCAGCAGTGGGAGTGGTGGCAGTGTAGAGTTGTGCTCCCCCATTGTCAACTCTATGCACGCAACTCACTCAAGAGGATTTGGAGTCCTAAGGCCCTGATCTGCCAAAGGACCTGGGCATGGAAATGCTTAGTACTGCTGCCCAATCAGAGCTGAGAATAGAATTCACAAACTTAAGTGCTTCAATTTCCTGCATGGTGAATGGGGAGAGGTAGGTGCTTAGGACTGGGATTTATACTACCTGGAACTATGAGTGGGAGGAAAAGAAGAACTATAATCCAGTTGGTAGGGAGTACAGAAGTAAAGGTAGCTGCCCAACATCTTACTTCTCTCCTGGACGCAGGAGCACCCTGTGGTGACAATTTTAATACGCTCCAAGTGATGTGGTGTGATATAGCCTTACTCCACCTTCCAAGTAGAGTAGGACTACATTGCATTGATTGCACATAGAGTGCTCACATGAAGTGGTAAGTGTGCTGTAAACTCACACCCTCATTGACTGTGCTCTAACTGCCTTGGCAAGGCCTACTGCAGTAATCTATACTTTTCCTTTATTGCTAGCATATGAAGGAACGTCTGAACATGGCAACAGTTCTAAGGGGAAGTAGGAACCTAGGTCTCCAGCCACTATTGGAGTAGCTAAGAGAAGTAATTGTTTTATGCAGTTAATTTATTCTTAGGAATTTTAAATATGGAGCATGGGTTAAAGAAAGTTTATCAAATGGGGTATGGCTATACTCTGGCACCAGCATGCTGAAGATGAGACACCTCCAAGCATGTTCTGCCCATCTCAGCTTGTTGACACCTCCAAAGCCAGAAGTCTTCCAGTGAGGTCATTTGGGGGCATCCCTCTGTGGCAGCTCTCAAGACCTCAGGCTCCAGCAGAATTGAAGCAGCCACTGCAGTGAACCTACAGTGGTTTCACAGGCATACTTTTGGGTTTGTAGAGGACACATATGAGCAGATGGGTAGAGAATATTTGGGAACAGGCTGGTTGGGACCTGCTACTGCCACAGTGTAGATGTTCCCAGAAACTCTAAGAGAGCTAAGAGAGGGTTTTTTCTCCCCCATCAAGCAAGTTTGCTTGACTTTACCACTGATCTTTTTACAACTCAGGTTTAAAATGCAAGTGAAGTGATTTGTCTCTGATCCTGGTACTACTAAAGTCTTAAAAATGTTGACTGATTTCAGTGGGAAAACAGACCAAAAACAAAACCCCTTTGTTTCCTAGTAGGCATATTTTTATGCCAAATATATGAAATGATTTGCCAGTGTTTGTTATTATGATAAACATTTCAGCTTCTGAGTTTTAAGCGTCTACAGATTTTTAAAAAACCCAAATTACCATGTGGCAGTGGATAATGTCCTTTCCCCGATTCAGCTTCTTTACAGGCCTGCCAATAATACCATCTCATTCCCGATCTAAATATACTACATTTACCAGGTTTTGAGATATATTACATTCATCCACTGGCAGAGAGAACAAAACTCTTGAATAATAGGGAAACAATCAGTAAAGGTTTCTGAAGTCAAGGTTTTTATGGAGGAACTGTAAATTGCACTATTTTTCACGCTTGAAGGAATTTAAAAATAGTAAATATATTTTCTTCAGGAATGGTTACAGTTATGTGCTGAACACTAAGTTGACTATTCCAAATGCAGTCAGCACAGATGCAATACATATCACAGCCTTTCTTCTTCCTCTGTTTGATGAGCATTTGAGTTATAGACCAATATATTCTGCTTGAACAGCTCTCTCATATTATTTCAAAACATGACAATTGGATTTCCTAGCCTCTCTTCTTTCACCAGGATGTCTGTACATCATAAGCTAATAGAGCCAAATTACTTTTATGGTCATCTGTGACTGGACACACAAAAATAGGGATCCTTCTATGGTATTTAAATATTTCTATAAGGGCTAGGGACCATATAATAGATAAAAAGTTAAACTTATTGGGCCCATTCCATAGGTCCTTGATCTCAACTGGAGTTTTTGCTAAAGCTAGCACTTGGATTCCTGTACTTAATCTTAGATACTCCATCCTATAATCCTTTACTCAGACAAATCCCTAAGAAAAGGCCTTAAGGACTAGGTCCATTCTTTTAAGATACAAACTTACTCATTCTGCTTTCTGAATAAAGAGTCTAAGGTCGTTGTGTGCCTTTAATTGTGCATGTCATATGACAACTAGCATTTCTTTTAAATTTAACCTCTGAATTCCCTGGGATATGTGTATGGTTATGAAATCACTACAACATTCTTGTAAGGTATTTTACTTTAAGTTATTGAAAGAGAATTAAGAAACATCAAGTTTGAGAATACCTATCTTAATGTTTCTTGCCTAGGAAGTTTATGCACATGCATGCACATGTGTACAATCATGTATGTGTATATTAATTACATATATGCAGATCTGGTAGTGCATCCCACCTTAAGTATCAGTCAGCCTTAAATATTATAAGATCCTGTCTCCAGGTCCTTGCAATTCTGCTAAATTTGAACAATACAGGTTGAACTTTCTACACCAGATGACTGCCTCAGGCTGAATTTCTCTGGATGTTTCAGTGCAAGTGATCCAGCTACTTCTAACAACAGCATTACAGACAAAATGCTGTTTTGTTCTTCCTAAAAATACTTACAACTCATTGCATCAAAATCTGTATTACTTCCGCGCTGTATACCAGTTATCAGAGCCATCCTTAGGGGTGTGTGGGGAGGCTTCAGGGGGGGTGATGAGGGCAGGAGCCAGTGGAGTAGAGCGCAGTGGAGCAGGGTGGGGGGAAAGGGGGGTGGCCAGCAGCTGGAGCAGGCGGAGCGGTAGGGGTG
>NW_017729033.1:23247441-23299750 GCF_001723915.1 Gavialis gangeticus
GTCCAGGAGCCAGTGGAGTAGAGCGCAGTGGAGCAGGGTGGGGGGAAAGGGGGGTGGCCAGCAGCTGGAGCAGGCGGAGCGGTAGGGGTGGTGAACAGCCGGAGCGAGGCGGAGGGCGGGGGGAAGGTGGTGGGTGGCCAGAGCTGGTGGCTCTCAGCAGCAGCAGCATGTGGCAGCCATGGCAAGGCCTATATGGCACTGACCATGGTGCCCCCCCAAAGTGCAGGGCCTGGGGTG
The DNA here is from genome assembly GCF_001723915.1 of Gavialis gangeticus. Taxonomy (NCBI): domain Eukaryota; kingdom Metazoa; phylum Chordata; order Crocodylia; family Gavialidae; genus Gavialis; species Gavialis gangeticus. The sequence goes on from NW_017729033.1 coordinate 23,247,679, forward strand.
GTCTCCCTAATTTGCCCCACCCAGGGACGGCCCTGCCAGTTATTTTATATTAAGGGGACAAGGAGTATCAGTTGGGTGCCAAGGACAAGTCTGTTGCTATCTATGGGAAAATGTGCTCAAATTTAGCCACATCATAAGTGTCTGAAGACTCTCAGTATGCACATGTTCAGTAGTGACTTGTTAGGGTTTGGCAGCTAACTTTTCCAAATACAGAATCCATATTGAGCATGGTCCACCCCAAGGACACAGAGTTCTTAGCAGGATATTTCCAGCAATTGCTGTTCTTGACCGTTAGACTAGGATGCCAGACATGAACAGCAAGGTGGGGAGACTTTCTTCAGTCTTTTAATGGTCCCACTTGCTATTGCCATGGGAAGAGGTAGATGGGCAGCATGGGTGCATATGTAGGTAGGGAGTTGACTGAGACAATAAGCCAGAAGAAGGAAGAGACTATAGCTGGGAGCTCTGGTTTCAGAAAAGAAAGAATAAGACTGGTAGATGGAGAGCAGGCTGAGACTAGTTGTGGGGGAGGACACTTGGATTGACTGGGCAAAAAGCCTGGGGAAAAAGACCGAGCCCAGGTATAAGAAGGAATGGGGCAGACTGGGATAAAATGACCAAATAGAGTGAAAGATGTATGAACAGCTGGAAGAAATAGACTGGCAAAAATAGCAGAGGTGTACATAGAAAACAGAGACAGGGACAAGCTACAGGGGTCTGACTTTGGGGAACAGGAGCAGAAATCATGGTGTCCCCTAGGCCTGATCCTCTGCAAAAACCTGCAGGCAAAGCTGTTGGGTAATGAGGGTAATATAGAAGGCTGTTGTCTGTAGGGCCACTGCTTTTTTTCACTTGCAAAAGATGTGCAGTGAATGAGCAGGATAGTAAGGCTGGTCAAGGCTGCTGAATGCCAGAGTTTCAGTGGCTATAAATGGACATTGCCAAATGAAGGGGACCAGCTGTCCTGGGATATGTCACCCATATCTCCAGCAGGGTTGGAGCCCTGCTATTTCCAGGAACAGAACCTCAAGGGGAACCCGAGCTTTTCTCCTTTTACAGAGATGTGCCACTAGTCTGATTTCCTGGTGACCTCTGCACTCCAGGAACGTTGAATTTCCCCATTAAAGAGGCACACCACCCCTTCTTGGGGTCCCTGGGCAGGACTGTGCAAGTGGAGAAACCTGGACAGACAAGCACCCCATAGGAGAATTCCTGAGGTGTGAAGGATCAGGTCCCTGGAGCCCCAAGAGCATCTGTCTGGTTCAGCTGAAAACCATGTGCAGTTCTTGGCTCCTGCCTTAGACAGCCACTGCAAAATTGTGGCACAACTTAATGCTACCTTTTGCTGTGGACACAGATTTAGTCATTTGTGGCATGTGAAAAGGCACTGACATTTGTTTGCTTTTGCTTTGTGTCACCAGACTAGGTACCACACTAGAAGCATTTTGGATCTGATTTTTTTCAGAGTATTGACAATTAAATAGTACTCTCTATATTCAAGCAAAAGTCCTGTTGCCTTCAGTTGCGGCTGAAAATATTCAGCCATTTGGCAGATCACCCCCAGGTGCCAAGATGGACACTCAAGAAATGAGAAATATAGTGAGTGAATAAGAATTAATAGTGGTTTAAAACAACTCATATGTGACCCATTAGCACAGTTGAATCAATGAGTGTGGTTACAGGTTACCTTTAAAACATTTAAAATCTATGGAATGGTATGCCATCAAAATTAGAACAGTTTCAGAGCAGTCAACAGGTTAAGGATTAATGCCATCTCAAACCTGCACAACTATGGGCCTAGAGAGCAGGGACATAGACAGGATCCAGGACTCATCCCCTGGATGCTGAGGATACATGGGTGGGGGAGGGTGGCATATATTTTGGAAGCAGAGAAACCACCTTGGAGCCTCCACAACCAGCAGGAGCCAGCTGCAGCCATGGGTGGGCAGAGTCTTGGCGGGGACTGTTTGAAGTGAATGGGCAGGGGTAGAAGTAAAGAGAAAGAAGTGAAAAAATGGATTTTTTAAAACAGGAAAAAATCTTGCATGTGTTTCACTAAATAGACATTAGGTCAGGGTTAACTCCTGTTGGGTTAGTACTCACACCAGGCCAGAGCTGAGGCTCAGCAGGCTCACTGCATGCAGCACCAGACTAAGAGTTGCATTAGCATGCACACCAGGGCAGGGCCAAGGCCTAGTGGGCTTGCTCTATGTATGTACCTCAGCCCAGGCCCAGTTTGTAGTTTGCCTTGTGGTTTCCATTCTCTGGCTCATTCTCTTCATGCAGATAAGTAGTAGGATTGCTGCTGCTGTTTGCATGGAGGTGCTAGAATAAGCAGCAAACTGGTAAGCTGCACCAGGGTGCTCAGAGTGGTCATGGTGTGCTGGGGTGGCAGCTGCTAGGGGCAGGAGGGGATGTTGACTGGGGGCCAGCACCATCTCCCCCGGCAGTAGAGATCAGGAGGGTTGAAAGTTTGCCCAGGTACAAAGGAGTGGGAAGGGCTGGGAATGGTGCATCCTGTTGGACGAATGAAAATAAAGCATTTTATCTCCCTGGAGCAGACAAACACAACCCTGAAATGACCTCAGATGGCTCAAAAATAATCTGCCTGAACTGGCATAACTTTAAAATGTTCAGAGAGTACTTTGCATGGGTTGACACCCTTTAAGGGGTGAAAGTCATTTTAAGTGACTTTATAACTGTTAAAAAGTAAGCTGTAACACCACCCAGAGAAGACTGTGGACTGACTGGCTAAGCAGCAGCCCTGCAGAAAGGACCTAGGGGTTACACTACACAATAAACTGAATATGAGCCAACAGCGTGCCCATGTTGCGAAGGCAGCTAACAGCGTACTGGGCTGCATTCATAGGAATGTTGCTGGCAGATCAGAGGAAGTGATTCTTTCCTTCTCTTCAGCACTGATGAGGCCACATCTGGAGGACTGCTTTCTGTTTTGGGCCCCTCACTACAGAAAGGACGTGGGCAAGTTGGACAGAGTACAGCAGAAAGTAATGAAAATGGTTTGGGGGCTGGGGCACATGACTTATCGGAAGAGGCTGAGGGAACTGGGCTTATTTAGTTTGGAGAAGAGAAAGCTGAAGGGGGATTTGACAGCAGCCTTTAACTACTTGAAGGGGGTTCCAAAGAAGATGGAGCTGGCTGTTCTCAGTAGTAGCAGATGTCTCTGCTACTCAGAGATGTCTCTGCACTCAGCTGCCTTATGATCCTGGAGGTGCCTAAGTGCCCAATTTTTCATTGGCAAGATCCCTTAAGCAATGACATTTCTGCTGCTGGGCCGACTCAGAACTACCTAAATCCAGATAATGCTGGGTAGCTAAGCACTTTGTTAAAAATTAAATCCCAGCATTCACAGAAGAGGCATTCACTTATTTCCTTTAGGATGTAGCTAGTGTTTTCAAAGTGTTCTTAATCACACATCAAAGGCAACAGTGTGAAGCTTTTATCATGTAGTTTATCAGTTATTGTTGCGCGATGCAAGTTTGCATTTCTCCTTCCCTGCCTGAAGAGGCCTGAACACATCTGTTACACATCCCAGAAGATCCTACCCAGAAAGCTATAAAGTACTCTGGGGTGGGTTTCACTTAAGCTCTTCTATTGAAACTCTCACTCAGTTTAATACTAACAGAATGTTTCCAAAAAATATGCAGCCTGAGGCAAACACACAACATATAAACATATAAACAGGGGGATATAAGGGGATGTCAGGCAACTTTAATAATAAGCAGTGCTACCAAACTCACCTATAACATAACATATGCCCATGAGTTTGTCTTATGATTGTTCTCCTCTATTTATATAATTATTTATGTTCTCGTAATGCCACCAAATCACCCAAGTGCTTATGTTTTTATTATATAGAAGCTAATTCTACATTCTACTTTTACATTAGTTTTGTATAGGAAAAACCATAATGAAATATGTTATTCCAAAAACTAGCATAAATAAGAATTAAACACTTAGCTGATTAGAGTATAAATCTTTACATGATTTAACTAAGAAGTCTCCTGGGTGTCTAGCAGTAGTAATATATTGTTCTATTCCCGCAACAGGACTTTGATGTTCCACATTGCAATTGTAATGTATTTATCAGTGTCACAGTTAAAAGCTATTTTATATTTGGCAGTTTCAACGTTAACTGTGCAAATCATCAAGTAATTTGATTAAAATTAATCTGAGTTTTTTACCCTGTCACAAAAAATGCTGAGAGTTTAGTTTCAGGCTCACAGAAAAAAAATCCCCAATGGCAGTGTTTGGGAACTAGAATTAATGAGGCAGTTACCTTCCTTATGACATTAACTCATACCTATTGATTTGAATTTAGCAGTGCTTATTTCACTGAGTCTTCTGAGATTTCTAGAAATATTTAGTTTTCAAATAATTTTCTCATTTTCAATCCCTTGATTACAATGGGCACAACTACATATGCATTTGATTTGGGATCAGTTTACTTGCAAGTAAACTATTCGTGAGTAAATGCTACAAATGCAAGGAAGCGGGAGCAGATTTGCTGCTAATGGCAGCAAACTGCTCCCATTTCCTCCGGCCCTGCAATGGGCCCCTGCTGCCACCAGGATGAGCCATATCATCTCAGGATGACCCATGGGCTGGCAAGGACCACTGGGCCAGGAGAGAGCTGTCTCCTGGCTAGGACAGAGACATTACAACCTACCCCCAGGGACTGCCTGCTGTTGGAGGAGAGGGACCCTTATCTCCCAGCACCAGCTCTGTGACCATGGGGCCAGTGCTGGGAGACTCTTATCTCCCAGAACCAGCTCTGCAGCTGCGAAGCTAGCACAGGGAGATAAGGCTCTCCCAGCACCCCACTCTCGAATGGTGATGGTGGAACAGGGTCTGGGAGATAAGGATCTCCCAACCCCTGCTTTCCGATTGCAATCTCAGAGCAGGGGGCTCCGACCTCCCTGCTGATGGGGTAAGGGGATATAGCCACACCCGGGCTCCAGTGGCAGAGCCAGCAGGCAGCTCCTAGGGGCAGGGAGAAATCTCCCACCCTGTGGTGCATGGCTGACCAGGAGCAGATTTGTTCCCAGTCAGTCGTCTACATGAGTGTTACTGTGCTGTTACTAATCAAAAGTAAATTTGCTACTTGCATTTGCAGGCAGCAAATTTAGTCATGATTTGTGAGGCTTACTGTATATTAAGCACACAGACATGTAGACGCACATGCTTACTTTGCAGTAAACTATGCTACTACACAGTTAAACATCTTGTATAGATGTACCCACTGACTCCTAAATAGCTCCATGAATACTATCTTTTGTATCCTCAGCTAAAGTTTGTAATTATAATGACTTAAAGTTGCCTAATTAGCTCTGGAGTAAAGTCTCAGTGTGTACACATGCGGTCCTATTAGGCAATAGTAAACTAATAAAAACCTCCATAGGTTAGTATTTATAAAAACAAGCACTACCCTGTCAGGGTGTTATTTAGTGTGCTGCAATGCATGTGTAGACACTGATTGTGCTAGTTGGGGCATAAGGGTGCTTCAGTGCAGGGGGTGCCTGCCAGCTAGCCCTGCACTAGAGAACCCTTGTGACCCAGCTAGGCCCTCTGCAGCATGTTGAGCTGGGTTGGAGCAACCCTGGGCTGGCAGGCTGACCCCCCAGCCTCTGGACAGCTGGGGCTGCTCCAACCTGGTTCAACATGCTGCGGTTCTTGGAGCATGTGTAAATGCAGTGCTCAGGAGCAATAAAATCTGGAGCGATATACACTGGAGTTTATTCAATCACTTTAATAGCATATGCAGACATGTGCAGGTAACACAAGTTATATGTAGATACCTCCTAATGATTTATAATTGACACACTTCTGTGTGGGAGCCTGGCTGGGGCCTGCCCCCTCTGGGAGAAGCTGGCACTGCTGGCAGCTGGTAGTGACATGACCAGCCATGCTTCATGGCTGGGGCTGGGGCTGGGGCTGTGGAGCTGTTGGGACAGGTGCTGGCCTGGGTTCCTTGAGAAGCTGGTGGAGGCTGTGGCTGGACAGCTCAAGGGGATGGACTGCTGGAGGCCCAAGGGGCCCTCTCCCAGTGAGACATCACTGCGGGTGCCAGGCCAGGGCTGGAGCTTGGACAGATCACCTGTGCTCCTGTACACAGCATGGCTGTGGCCTGGGTCCCGGAGTGCAAGGATTGCTGTCAATTACCGCATAAATGGTATGGACTGACAATTGTGGTTGGTGATGCTGACCCACTGTGCCTGCAATGTCTTGACCTTTATGTGGCACTGCCATGCAGACCAGACATTTCTGCACTGTTGCCTCCAGCCTGACAGCCCCTCACAGACATAGGCATTCAAGTGCCCAGACTGTGTGAACTGGTGCTGAACCTCTACCTTGCCCCATAGTGCCATGAGGTTGCCAGTATCCTTTATGGACCAGTTAGGGCCCTGGGTGGTGGGTACAGGTTTGGCAAGGATGAGGCCACTGGAGCTCCTGTACCAGCTCTCTGGGCCTCTGTGCAGCTGTGCCTGTGCTACTGGGCCTGAGCAGCTGCCTGAAGTGGTGTGAGATTGAGAGCTGCATGGTGAGGCACTGCACTACAGCACCCGCAGGCTCCAGGCAGGCTGCTGGGGGTGGGCTGCGGACAGCTGGAGCTGGCTCCAATGGCCAGGAGCTGACGCATCCTATAGGCCTGGACAGTGTGGATCTGGCAGCCACATGGCACTGCAGTGCCAGGCAGAGCCACCAGGGTGCAGACAGCCTGGCACAGATGGTCTTCAGTCTGTCCAGGGGGACACAGCAGCCTGGAGTGGTCACAGGTTGCTTGCATGTGCCCCAGGGCTCAAAGTGCCTACAGGCTTAAGGGCCTGAGGCTGGGGCTGCCATACAGGCAGCCAGCCCTGGGGCAGTAGAGACTCTCAGCCCAGAGCCCTAGGCCTAGCCTTAGGCTGGCCCCCTAGTGGTAGGGATGAGAGGGAGGAAATTTGCTCCCATAAGTGTCCACACATACACTATTGTGCAGTAACTAATCGTTAGTAAACCTGCTACTCGCATTTGCAGGTAGCACATTTATTTGCAAGTAGCATCATTTACTGTGCAGTAAGTGAGTGTGAATGTAAATAGGCATGCTTACTGCACAGTAAAGCATCTTGTGTAGATGTGCCCAGAGATTCATAAATAATAACTCAGGTGGTCTTATGAGAGTTTGCTTTGGTCTCATCAAGTTTTTCTGCAGATTGTGCCTTTCCTATTGCTGTATGCCTGTGAGTCAACTACTTATCCCTGAAGTTACTTCCAAATGGATTGTAGGGATGCAGGGAGGGGAGAGACTGGCCATATCTACATTTGCGTTAATGTGCCATAATTATGGTGCAATAGGTTTAGTACCTGTAATAACAGGTACTAACTTAACATGCCATAATTGGAGCTATTGCACAGTAGCACCTGCTAGCTGCCCCACCAGCAAATTGGGGCAGGGGGCTGGGACCTACCCCACCCCTGCAGCTCTTTTCAAGACTCATGCTTTGATCACCTGGCCTTCAGCATGGATCTGGGTGGGGAACAGGCTGTGGATCTCCTAGCACTGGTCCCGCTGTCATGCAGCTGGTGCTGGGAGTTCATCTCCCAGCTCCCCACTCCCTGACTGTGATGGTCAGCTGATTTGCCTGCCTTGTGATGTACAGTGAACTTGATAGTTTTGTGGTTGCTGTCACCCAGGTTACCCTCTATATTCAAATCACTCACCAGATTGTCTCCTTTGGCCAAGACCAAGTCTAGGAGAGTGTTACCTCTGGTTGGCCCATGTACCCCGAGTCAGGTAGAGGTCTTCAATACAGGTCAGGAAGCAATGCAAGCAATCCGACTTAGCCGAGTCTCTCTTTAATTATCCATACATCTCTTAGCTTGTCCCAAGAGATATATGGATAATTAAAGTCACCCGTGATGACTATGTCCCATACATACAACGCCTCTGCTGGTTCCCTAGAGAACTCCAGATCAAGCTCCTCCCCCTGGTTTGGTGGTCTGTAGTATACACCTACAGTTAGGTCTCTGTTGGTGCCCCCTCCCCCCCCCAGTTTGACCCAAACTATTTGCTTTCACTGAGATCGGAGGTATTATACCAGAAACTCTGCTTGTGCCAGCTTGCCAGTAAAGACACCCTGATGTTGTACAATGTTAGCTTTGTACAGTGCCTGCCACAGTCAGGCAGCACTGCCCCCTCTGTGCTACACATTTTTCAGCAAGCTATGTTATAAATTGAGCCCAATAAAGTGATCAACTCTGAAGATGGTCTCAAGAGAACTGAAGAACCAGGGACACACAAAGCCACACTGACATTTTTCAGGTAAATGCTGTTAACGTTTCTATTAGCCTGACACAGAAAATACTAGTTGTGGAGAATGACACTTTAAGAGGGTCTGGCACAAACGAGTTATGCTATTCTGAAGCTCATGTTACATAAGGCTGATCAGTTCAAATGCTGATACTGAATGAAGCAGAGCTCTGCCAGACTCCTTGGCTCTAGGTGATTTCTGAACAGCATAATGGCATAAATGAAGCAAAACCTCATTTATGATTCTCCAGCACATGTTGTAAGTTTAAAGCCTCCATCTCTCTCCATACTTCTAGCCCCTTTAAGTAGAAGTCTCTCTTAAGTGACAGACTCATTATTAATATGGCATGTGAACTGATGCACTGAAATCTACTGAGCAGTAACAGTGATAAAAAAATAAAAAATAAATACCTGTGACACTCTAGGACATTAACTTACAAAATGGAAAAATTTATTTTTCTTAAAAATTTATCTGCCTATGCCCAGTTCTCATTTATAATACTCTTCTTGCAGCTTGACTGTAAAATAGAAAAATAAATCAATATTCAATTTAGTTGATTTTCTATTCATCACTCCTTCTCTAGTAGAGGTATTCATACTGGCTATTATTTCCTTCAACCACAGGTAGAAGAGACATGGAGTTTTACATCTGCTGCTGATCTAGATCCATTGGACAAACCTGAACAAATTAGTATTTGGCAAAAATGTTCTAGTGAGGAACACATTGTGTCTTACAGCTTGGAGAAATTACTTCTTCCCACCAAAGCTAACCAGTAAACAAATAATCCTAACAGAGCAGAGCTTAGAGTTATCTGGCTCTTGAATTATTTTTACATTTCAAATATACAGGAGGCCTGATCAAATGCTTTTTCACAATTCAGTAAATATCAGGCAGGTTTCATTATCAAAACTTTGGCTTGGATCCAGTCATACCTAACCTTTAGGAATAGTAGAAGGCACAGAGTCTCCATATATTTTGGCCAGTGATAGAGACAGGAACCTGTTGATGTCAGATTACAAAGGGCATGTATAGATGTGCTCCAGGAGACAGGGAAGGACACTTTAAATTACTGCAGCTCTGAGAGCTGCACTAATTAAAAGGGCCCGGAGCGTCACATCTATCAGTGTCCCCACATTGAAAAGTGGCAGTGGGGCACTTTGAACTAAAGCTCAAAAGAGCTTTAAAGCACCCCACTACCATTTTTCAGCACAGGGATGCTGATACATATGATGCTGGAGTCTGTTGGAGCGTGGCAATTACTACACTCCTTCAGACTCAATTAATCAAGTCTGCTCCAACATGCTGTAATTACAATACATTGGAGAAGCCTCCCTGCACATGTATAGGAGCTTGTGAGTTCCCAAATGTTCAAGGATGTTTGGCTACAAGCTAGATTTTCATTTAAATGTAAGCAGGCATAGCACTATTGATTTCAGGCAGCTACATTAACATACACTAGCCAATGATCTAGATTAGCGTTTAAGTTTGTAATGGCTTGTAAATTAAAAGCTTTTATCTTTTCCTTTTTATAGGATGTGGAAATGCAGAAGTCTCAAAGGAAAAATTATTTCTGCACCTGAGGAAAAATTCTCATTAAATGAATGAAGGCATATTCCATCTATGACACCTGCTGAAACTATAATTCCAACAGGTCTATATAAGAAAAGCTCTTTGAATTCTATGGTGATTATTAAATGTTGCAGCTCTATAGAAGAATTGTGCATGCTCCTGGCTTATTTCCCCTGCAGAAAGCATTCACTTCCAAGAAAAATCTCTTTCTTGCTGTTGCAGATATATTTCCTCTAGGTTTCCCTCTCTAAGTCTCTTCTTATCTGCTGCTGCTTTGTTCCCTGTTCATATATGCCTATATTTAAGAATGTGGTGCATACAGATGTCCTTGACTGCAGATGTGCATCTGTGTCAGAGGGCAAACTTTGTTTTTACAGATTTCTGACTCTAGATTCAGAGATCATAAAAGATAGGAGAGCTCCTATTTTGAAAATATCAAGTATCCATCTCTTGATTTCCTACTGTTTATGTGCTAAAGCCATCTTAGGACTGCTACTCTGCATAGGCAGGAGCTGGCGCTACCCAGTCAATGTAAAATATAGTGAGATTTGTAATCTGGACATAATGCCCTTGGATGAGGCATCTGTTTATACTGAGGAGTGGGAGTGCAAAGAGCAAGTCCCTGGCAGACATTCATCAGGCCCTTCTACCAGCTCAGGGAGTAAAAGTTTAGACTTAGGCATAATGACTGATATCTCTACCCAGCCTCTCCCCAGAAGACTACTGGACCAGAGGTATGCTAAGGTGAAATTTGTCATGCAGCATCATAAATGTGCAGGCAGCCTTGCAACTGAGCAGACAGACAAAACCTTAGACTTCAGTCTGGCACCTCTCAATTGACAGGATAAACTCCATAAGGACTTGAAAGCAGTCATATGGGAGATAGGTTCTTGCAGAGTTCAGGTAAATGCCAATGAACATGAGCTGAAAGAAAGTCAGATTTGACATCTGATGGTTGACAAGGAGACAGAGACTGGAAACAGCATGTCATTCAGGTCTGCTGATACCCAGTTGGTTGAAGTGCTATATAGCAACCAGTCATTGGGGTATGTATAAACTAGGGTCTCCTGCTTATGGCAATGTGGAGGAAAGCATCTTACAAGCCAAGAGGCATGAACCACTCTCCTTGATGTAATGAGGGAACTATGGCTGCCAAAATGATCACTATGAGCTTGAGCTAATGAATGAACACATTCAGCTTTCCAAATTCCAGAACTGGTATCCAACTCGCTTTCCTATTTCAAACTATGAAGAAGCCATGACCAGACCTCTCTCCTCTTTTGTTTGGGTAGGGGTGGAGGATGGGGAAGGGGATCTGTGCTATGGCCCCTATGGTCAGCAGGCAGTAGACCTCTTTCCATAGCAGACTTTCATGAGGAGCCCCCAAAAAGGCACAGGGGAAGAAGGTTGTGAGAGGGCAGTGACTGAAACTATATGGAATATATTTGCTTCCACAGCCAGAATCTCCACCAATCCAAACTGATGTGGGGCAAGTACAAGTGAACCAAGCGATTTGAGAAGGGAGGGCAGACAGTACAAGATTTGCATTTCCTGAGAGCACCTTCAAACTCTATGGTTAGAGGCAGAAGTGCGTGATAAAGGGTGAAATGAAGCTGGATGCCTTTATTTGCTAGGGGACTCTCCTTGGTGAAGGAGATTTTCACTGGTTGCACAGTGGCAAAGAATGATGATGGGAGCCAATATTTCCTCTGTCATTTGTTCAAGTGGTGCCTGAATTTATGCTTGTCAGAAGTGGGAAGAAGAATACCCACAAGAAACCAAGAACTGGAATTCTTTAAGGTGTGCAGAGTCTCACTTGTCTTTTAGCACTAATTATTTCCAAACCTTCAAAAGGAAAACCCTCCATAGTAATCTTGGAGATTGAAAACTGTCAGGATGTCTCCAGACAGAAGAGGCACATCTGTGACTGACGTTAACATGGTTAACTACCTCTCTCTGCTGTTATCAGGCCATTACATGAATGACATAGCTTAAAACCTGGAGAATGAGTGGGCAAGGCTATGTTGTTGGGGGAGAAGGAAGGGAGAGAAGAGTGGTTCCCCCTTACATCCACCAAAGGAGAAAAAGGAAGAAGAGGTGAATTCATTTCAGGTAAGTGGGAAATGCACCCCCAAATTGTCAATTAAACCACAAAATGACATTTCCAGTTGCCTTGCAATAGTAAGGTGAAAACTTTAGTAGGCTCCCCAGAAAGAAAGAAAAGAAAAAACAACACTCATACAGGGTTCATAGGGTGAGGAAGGTATTGGGAGTGTATAAAATATAAGGCTGAAGTTCTTCCTAAGGATGATATCACTGGAACACATAAAGGCCCCATTTCTAGCCAGAAAGTTAAGAAGAACTGAGGAACAGTAAGCATGCAGCACCTTTCATTCCTTTGGAACTGGGGATACAGGGAGGGGCAGGAAAGGGAACTGCTAAGGCAAAAAATTCTCTGGTCACAACACAGGACATGAAAGAATCTACAAATAAAAAAGTATGCTGGCAATTACTTGGAGGATCTTAAGAAGGGAATTCTACCAAAAACATAACTGTTGTTTTGTAGCTCTTTTCTATACACTTTTCATTTATTAAAAAAAGCAGTGGAATACACAGTATGTATTGGAATAGCAGCTGCATTGGAGCTCAATGCAGAGGTAATATAGCCTCTCTAATCAAAATTCCCTTTGTTCACCGCCAGTGATCACTGCTGCAAGTTGGAACTGACCACACTAATCACTATCACACTGTTGCCAGATCCATTTAGCTTTAGTGTCACATTGGAAATTCATGTCTAAGTGATTATTCACCGGGACCAAACCTAAAATCTTTTCAGAGTCACTGTTTCCTAGGATACAGCCTCACATCCAGTAATTATGGCCTAGATTTTAGACATAAAATGATGTTTGGCCATCTTAAATAATATCACTTGTGCTCAGCGTATCAGGAGATCCAGACTACTTTGGATCAGTGACCTGCCTACATCATCATTTACAACCTTTGGTTTATGAAACATCCACAAAATTGGAGTGATGATTTTGTGCATTATTCCAAGTCACTGACACACACACACAAAATTAGAGTTTGGAGAAGAACGAATCCCTGCAAGACATACTAGAAATTATCACTTGATAACTTCCCAATTCTATCTGAAGATCAGTTAACTAATTTTCAATCCATTTAATACTTCTCATTTCTGCAGAGACTGATTAGGTTTCACAGGAACTCTACTATTATTCAGGACCCAGGAATTTTAAAGGCCCAGAATTGCAGTTTAAACATATACAAATAATGCATAAAAGTACTGGAAGAAACACGGAAGCAAATCATAATAAACTGATTGAGAATTATAGGGGGCTGAAATACTAATTAAACCCTTTGCAATGTTCTAATTAGCACTTTGCAAATAAGTCTCTGATGATCTAATGATTTACCCTGAGACATGCCTTCCCAAAAAAGTAGTCATAAGACACTACACTGTTTAACAAGTAATTCTGTTACCTAAAATACCAAGGGTATACTCAAATCAGCCAGTGCAAGACAGGTCCCATAATACTTTCACAATCAGAAAGCAAACCAAACCTGCATTCACTGATATATACAGACTCTAACATCATTTGCCATCTCCTCTGCATAGGATACTTCCCATTGTGTATAAAACTAAAACCAGAATCTGGTCCTGGTAAGAATGCAGCAGAGAAATAATTTCAAATGTAATTTGTCTTTTCAAGGACAGGTTCTCAGTTTGTTGCATCAAAGATTCCTTACTTGGTTGGCTCTTCTCTGTGATGTTCTGTCAAGTTCACTGGGCAAAGACTGCTGCAAGTTGAAACTGATCACACTAATCACTATCACACAATTGCCAGTTTGGATTGTGTTCTATGGAAATCAGTTCATACAGAAATTGGTGTCATAGCGGTGAACCATTAAGAAGTAAACTGTTCTTGTGAGCTTAGTTAGGTTGGTCTACTCTACATGAAGGTTTTGTACAAATGTAAATATTTGGATTGGGATGTTACCTCTACAAATACCAGATACATCAATTTGTGCAATCTAAATTATGGATACTTGTATACTAGCCTAAAGATACCTTACACCAATATTACTTATTTCTGGAAAGTTAGGCCCTTGGCAGACAGTCATTTGGTTGTGTAAGTTAGATACAATGCATTTTATTTCTGATTCCAAAAATAGTGTCATGCCAGGACACATGATTTTTGGGATCTGGAATAAAATTGTCAGATCTCAATCACACAGTTGTGCACTAGTTCCTGATACCAGGCTTCCCAGATGCTCTTTCAACTTCCTGGTGCGTGGAGCCCTTGGACTCTGCTTGCTAGCAAGCTAAAAATCTCATGATGTATTCCGGCCTCAGGCTGCATAGCTTGCAGCTTTAGGTGCTGGCACCCAGGGTGCTCATCACCTAATGGTCTCCCCACATGTCATTTGCATGGTGCAATCCTCTATGGGCCTATACCATGTGCCATATACAAACTGGTCCATGGGAAGGTCATCAGCTGATGAGCTCCCCAAGTTATAGCACCTATAGTTTGTACAGCTCTGTGTGGGCTACATCATGTATGGTTTTACAGGGGTGTAGCAAGCTCATGGCCACTGGGTTGGCTGTGATGCTCCCTCATGGCTATGCATTCCCTGCCTGGCTCAGGCTGTAATGCAGCCCTCCCTGTTCACTCACCGGCCACACCTTGTTCTTACTACAGATAGTATAAGGGAGGCTGACCATGGGCTGTTAGAGAGAGGCTGAGTCCATTCAAATCACTACTGGGACCCTCCTCTGGACCCACTTTGCTACAGCTTGGCTTGCCTATGCCTTTGCTGGGCACCTGTAGCCTTAAGGGCAGATTGTATGGCTCCATTCCTCCTCTATGGCATGCCCCACATGTCATGAGTGCTGATGTACCATTATCCATTCTGTAGGGGTCTTGGCTTTAGCAGCCTTCTCCCTCTATGCTCTCACTGGGCCCTTTAGCTCAGGCTCATGATACAGTACTCGACTTCTAGGTTTTAGCCTAGTCTCTGTCTAAAGCCCCTCTTGGGCTACCAAGTCTCTGATGAGGCCTTGAGCCTGCCCCAGCAGGGCTGAAGGCTAAACCACCAGTGTAACTTTGAAACAAAATACCTAGGCCTTTTAGCAGATGCCCAAACTCTTTCTGGGCTTAACACAAAATATGGAACTCCTGCATACACAAGCTGGCTTTTCACTCTGCCCCAGGCAGCTTTTTGCTGCTTGCAGACCTAAAGTCACTCACCCAGTTTCACTGTGACTTCAGGAGCCCTGGTGCTCTGTTGCCAGGAGCTCCTCTTTTCCTGGCTCCCAGGGCTAGACTGCCTGACAGGTGAAGCCTTGGGCTTATATAGCTCCAGCCCAGAATCTCTGCCAGTCAGGTGACTCTCCAATTACCCCTCTCACAACCTGCAAACTGCCTCTCTGGCTGCTTGACCTTTTAAACGAGCAGGCAAACCCCAGCACCCTGCTACAAAGGGGTCAGGCAGACCCTGGGATCAGGCAGGGAACATTCCTGGACCTGGCTGTCATGCATCTGATCACACAATGCAGTACTGGGTTTCAGGTTGGGACCTGATGCTGCCCCCATTTAATCCCAGGAGGCAGCACAGAGTCCTGGGTCTGGCACTTAACGCTGCCTCCTGGGATTGGGCAGGGGGATGCATCAGGTTTGGGGATTAAAACCTTGGGTAATCAAATAAGGAAGTGGCTGTGTCCCAAATCCAAGGGCTGCCTTATACTCCATCCCAATCCAGAGAGTCCCAATCCAGAGACATCTGTCATTTGTTCACTTTAAGACATGATACAAACTAGCCACAAAGATGTTCTACATTATATATGGAACTTCTTTGTGGCTGATTTGCCTTTTATCATGCCATAAATTTGTTGAATGTGTAGCATGTTAATATTTATGGCTCAATTAACTTGTTAATCATACCACAAATATAAAGTCTTCCAGAGGCCTTAAAGGGGAAAAATAATGGTAGTATAATTCCATTTATAGTCAAATTAATGTCCAGACTAGGAACTGTACCATTTGAACTATATATGTTTCAAATAGGTATAGTGATAGTAGTACAAAATTGTGTATAGACAACTCATGTCCATTATATTAACAGTCTCTGTATTTGTACCACTATTAGCACAGTCAATGAAACAATCAGTGATATGAAACTAAAATGGTGGATTTGAACAAGTTATTTTAAGAGAAATGTCAGATTCTAACCTATATTTTGGACCTTTGGCCTCTTTCTCCCTCCCTCATTCTTTGAGAGATTGGCTTTGAGCGACAAGTCATTTTGGTGATTAAATCTCATTACTACAAAAACAAATGTAGGCACTCAGGTCAGATATTGCGAGTAGACCTACCAGTGTAAATGAATTCATATGCTGTGTATAGTTTCAAGTACATGCAGGACTGATGTCTTTCAGAGGTTAAAGTTGGAAATTTGTAGAAATGAGAAGGAACTTTGTATTTTATGCAGTTATATATTTCTACCCGCTATTCTACAATATATAGCTGCAAGGAATAATATTAAGTGAACATTGGCTTTGCTAGCAAAAGCTTTCATTCTTTGCCGTTTTAACCACCTGTACTCTAAATTAAGCCATCCCATTCCTTCTCAACCTGTTCTATTACTCTTTGGGAGCCTGAATGCAGCTATGTGTCATCACCAAGACTTAGCTTGATCATCAACCCACCCAAGAACATGAGCTTAATAACAATGTTCAGAAAAAGAATGTTCTTTCTAATCCTTAGCTGTTAAAAATCTATCCCATTCATTTAGTAATATATTATATTAAAATATTTTTGCAGTGCTAGAAATGTACATATCACTTAACAAACTAAGGCTAGATTCTGATATCTGTCATAATGAACAAAATATTTCATAGATGTAGCCATGTGAAAATCAGTGGGAACACTCCTGGAGAAAAATTCTGTTTAATGAGAGTAAAATTATATAAAACCTTTCTTATGCTTTCTCTATAAATGGCTTCCTTTAAAGGAATGAGAGTGTTCCAGGAATAAAGCATGACATGTCTTGAGTAAGGGTGGCAGATTGTAGTCTGGATGTTTCCTAGTCAGAAGAAATAACAACAGATAACTTCACAAATTAGGAAAGCTACTTCTTCATAAGCAACAGTTAATATGGACATTACTGAAGAAGACATTGACCAGTGAATAAATGTATGGATTATTTCAAGACAATTATATACTATAGAGAATATGATAATTAAGAGAATCCTTTACTGTGTTATGTTACAACATCTACCATACTAGAATAGGGTCACCTTTGTTTATTACTGGTGTGCCTCTCTTGCATTTAAAAAAAATAGCAATAAAAGAAAATAAATAATGAAATCTAGTTTGAATCAGGGACACTTCAATTTGGCTTTTCAAGGCCAAATCCTGCATTTTGGTTATTTTATCTTTTTTTCTGTCCATTCTGTATAAACTCCTTGTCACAGGCAAAAATTACCATGAAGCCAAGCTTCTGCATGAAAATATACGTGTATTAAACCCCCGAATAACTATATACAGATTAGCTGTTACCATAGAAACAGTTGTTGCAGTTGTTGACTAGATGTTTGGGAGCTATACAATTAAACGGAAACTCGGAGGTGATTCAGAAAAGTTCTGGTCGTATGGGTATGAAGAAATGAAACACTGAGGAACTCTATACCACTGTGAGAAACCAATAATATACTTCAGAACTGGGTATAGACTGGCATTTGTATTCAGTTGAAGAGGAAGGCTCTTCTGGCTCCCAACAGAAGCTGTGATCTTAGGCTATATCTATCTACTGTCTGAGTTTCTTTGTAGCTTTTCATTATTTCCACCAGGAATTCCAATCATTCAGAAGGGCTGACATAAAGAAAGGTTTTATATGCAAACGCATATTCTTTATGTTCCTTCAGCTATTATAGATATTGCTGGATTTTCTCCTTATTCTGATAGCAATTACTGTTGTCACACAATCAAATAACTATGCAAAGAATAACAGGGAAATGCTGTAAAATTTAATTGTTACCCAAGTATTAAACACTTTGGTAGTGACTCCTATAAGGGGGCAACATTAACATTTTAAAGAGATTGAATAACAATGCTGGTAAATCAGTCAACCGTATCCTGGAACAAAATACATAACATAAATTAGAAATAGGTCTTGGGACCTGATACTTTTCCCAAAGCTTGAATTCAGATTTATAATAACATACATAGTATATTAGAACCCAAATAACTCTGCCAGCAATCTTCAAGTAGAAAGCAGGGTAGACGTGTACCTTCTAGATTAACCAAAGTAAGTGCATATTTTGTATTGAGGGAGAGACCGAGAGAGGGAGCATGTAAATGAGCACGTGTGAGTGTGCCCAAGCTTTTGTGAGCTGAAGTTTTAATGTAGGCAAGGTTCTTTGGGTAGATGTGATATCTTTTATTAGACCAATTAAGTAGTTGGGAAAAAGGTCTTTGCAAGCTTTCAGGCGCACACACCCTCCCTCAGGCATAGGGAGATTCTGCTGGTATTATGTGTTCTCCAGGGCAGACAAGAAGACAATGTGCAAGGAGGTCTGTGAAAATGCAAATGAGTGGAAGTTTGGAAGACAATGGGTAGAGATAGGAGGTGGGGAGAAAGGAAGGAAATGTGTGAAGGAATGCAAGTGGTCAGCTGGGGGCAGGTTACCTGGGGTATTAGAAGTCAGGCAGATTGTAATGTGTCATAAATCCGATGCCTATATCAAGTCCATGATTGTTTGTATCCAGTAAATTTATGAAGTGAAGTTTGTAGGCTCTTCTATGAAAGTTGTTTTGTAAATTCCCTTTGAGGTTTAGAACTGAGAGACTGGAGGGGGAACAATTGCCTCGTGAGAAGTGAGCACCCACAGATAATTGGATATTTTTGTCTTTGATAGATTTTCAGTGTGGATTCATTCTGGTACTGTTATCTGTCAGCTCTGTGTTTCTGGGAAACTCTGGCACAGCACCCAGCCTGTCTGACTCATGAAGGACTTCCCCCCGACCCCACCTCATCTCTGGCTAAACCAGAAGTGATCAGAAGAAAAGCTTACAAAAGGAAATGAAGATACATTGAGAAACACACCTAAACCCCTTCAGATAAGGGTAACAAGGTTACAGCAACTTCCCCCAGTTTCATTTACATTGAAGATGGGACAGGGTGGCAACTTGCCCCAGTCTCATTTACATCGGAGATGGGAAAAGGTAGGCATCTTCATTAGCATCAAGAGTGAAGAACAGAGTTCCAAGGCAAGGATCACATTGAACCCTGGGACCAGAGAAGCAGAGGAGTGCTGCATGATGGGGGATCTCTGCTCCAGATGTTAATTAACCCATGCCTGTACTCACCCAGCTTAGCATGTGTTAGATCAATTCTAGTGATAAATCCTTTATTGGTATCCAATAATACACTGAATCTGCCAGTTTGCATTATGAGATCCCTCAGGGTATGCTGCCCATAGCCAGGGATGATCAGCTCCCATTGTCCAGCATAGCAAAACAACTCTGGTATACTCCCTTGAGCCATCATTTACCCATAAACAGATCTAGTGTTCTACCTTGAACCATTGTTATTTCCCTACCAAACCCCCTATCCAAGCTCAAGTTTCTGTCCTGGTGCTTGGATTCAAAGCTGCACCAGTTCCACTGTCAACAAATACCTGGGAACCTTGAAGTGGTGAGGGCCCCAACTCCCTCTATCTATAACTCTCTTTTGTTTAAGTGCACTTCATAAGCCTCAGACTTGATTTAATCTCTCCCTCTCCCTCTCTCTCATTCCAGGCATAGCTTTCTAAACCTGACTTTCATGGATCAAACTTGAGCTAGATTTCCCCAAATACCCAATTGAACCTGTGTGTTATTGTAAATATTTTGTTTGTTTTTAATTGTATGGCTATTACAACTAATATCATCATAAGTTTCCTTTATCTGGAAATAAAATAACTTTTATGGTCAAGCTGGTCGCCATACTCTCTCTGAACCTTGATAACTTTTCCGTCTCCTGTACCTTCTCACTTGCTTTGTAGCAAAGCTTCTTTTACCTAAGCCAAAGATCCTTATAAAGTCCAAAGATCCTGTGGGGTCTGCTCATCCAGGGAGTTACTACCAGGACACTTGTTGCAAGAGATTGAGATGTGCTGAGTCTAACGCACATAAGGGTATCAGCTGAAGGTACTGATCTGACCCAGCCTGCTCAGATGTGCCCCGCTAGCCTGCATGCACGTATCTGACTGCATTTATTATTCGCCTGCTGAAATAAGTTCTGTTCTGGGTTGTGGCACATAAGGGTGTGTGTGTGAGTGTGTTTGCCTCACTGTAACTGGAGGAACCCAGTCCTATTGAAACTAAGCCCTGCAATGTAGCTCCACTGGGAGTGCAGACTTCCAGAAGGAAGAGATAGAGCTCCATATAGAAACACAAGTGACACAAGCAGCACATTGACAGAATTACAGAGACCCCAGAAACATAATTCTAATAAATGAGTGCACCCCAAAGTGACAGGCAAATCTGGTAACAGCATACATTTCTTTGGTTTATCTTACGTATTTTCCATCAGGGCATTTGGTACGCTGGATAAGATATATTACATTTCTAGAGGTGTAAGATCCAGGGATGGTAATGGTTCTGTTGTGGGGTGTAGTTATTGTAGGAGTGGTGGAGCTGTGTTGATAGGTTTTACATTCCTTGTTCTGGCGGGTCTGGATCCATTTGGTGTGATCTGTGTCATAGGAAGTTTGCTTCTGGTGATGCGGTTAGTGAGGTTCAATGCTTGTTTAAAGGCTAAAATGGGTGGTTCTGAAAAGATCTCATGAAGAACTGGGTCTCCTTTAGGGCTGTGCGAAACAGCACTGTTTCATTTCAACTTCCATGTCACTGTTTTGAAGGGACAGGGTTTTGTTTCATTGTTTCGTTTCGAAGCACTGTTCTGTTTGGTTTCGCTGAAACGCTTTCACTGTTTTGCCGCGTTTTGACGTCTTGCCCATAGGCTATAATGGGTAATCATGAAAATGCCTATAACTTCATCATTTCTTGCCTGATTTGGATGAAAATTGCAGGGATGGTAGCCCCATCTGAGGGAATGAGCCCTGACAAGTTTCAAGAAGATAGGTGCAGGGAGTTCTGGGAAACTACACCTCAAACAGCTGACAAGCAAAACTCGTATCACTTGCTGGCAGTGGCAGCCTGCTGTCATCCTGCATGCAGATCTGGGGACACGTGTCCTCTGGGAGGGCTGTGGGACTGTGCCAGACTCCTCCCAGGGTGTGTGGGTCCCCAGATCTGCGTGTGGGATGACAGCAGGCTGCCACTGCTGGCTGGGACTGGAGCTGGGCACAGCTCATGCCGAGCACTGGAAAGCCTGGTGCTGCCGGGGGCCCCAGCTGGCAGTAGCAGCATGCTGTCATCCCGCATGCAGATCCAGGGGCCTGTGCTGCAGCAAGTCCAGCTTCAAAACTCAAAATGTTTCGAAACTTTTGAAACATTTGAGTGCCCTTATTTTGTTCTGAAGCCGTTTCAAAGCCATTTGTTTCATTTCGATTTTGCTGTTTCAAGCTCAAAATGTGTCGAAACAGCTTCGAAACAAAACACCTGTCAAAATTTTGCGGAGCCCTAGTCTTCTTCTAGTACGGGTTGCAATTGAGGATTTTCTGTATAGGTTCCAGGGAAGGATAGTATGTCATAGCTAATGGTGTGCATGTTGTGGGGATTTTCCTTCTGTATTGCAGCACGTGGTGTCCAGGTGGCTCTTTCAAAAGTGTGATCTCTCTTTCTCTGGAGTAGTGTCCTTGTTGGGAGAAAGCCCTTTTGAGATTTGTGAGATGACGATCACGGGTATTATCCACAGTGCAAATTCAGTAGTACCAGAGAGCTTGGCTGTAAACTACAGCTTTTTTGGTGTGTTTAGGGTGATTACTGATTCTGTGCAGATATGCATGTTGGTTTGTGGGTTTCTTGCATATGATGGTTTGTATTTTAACATTCTGGATATTGATCATGGTGTCTAGAAAGGAAATGTTGGTGCTGGAGTATTCAAGCGAGAGTCTGATGGAGGGGTGATGATTATTGAATTTCTGGTGGAAATCAATCAGAGACTGCAGGTTTTCAGTCCAAATGATGAAGATGTCATCTATATATTTTAGGTATAGTATGGATGTAATGGTGCTGTTCCTGAGGAATTCTTCTTCCAGGTGGGCTGACTATATCTCCTTGAAATCGTGAAGCCAGCTCACCTGTCAAATTTTTAAATACTCTGACAGTAAACTCTAAGTTCACTAGTGACTTCTTCTATTCACTAGCTGTGTAGCTTCCTCTATCTTCCTGTCAGGGGAGATTTTAATTTAGTAGGTCTTTATGTTGGCTTGGAAACTGAGGTAAGATGATGAATCACGAATAGTGAATTTTCCTTCATCCAACAACACTGATTACATTATAGGCAGATTTATAAGAATGTACTTGGAAAAAATTAGACCTCCTTACATTTTGTTCACCCTTTGGTGAAACTCTGGCTTCCTGCTGTTTCAATACCCAGTACAGATCTTGCAGCTCTATTTCTCAGTAAATTGGTGACAGCCTGCCAGGTATCCTGGCAGAATGATGGAGGATTGTTTGTGCATGATAATGAAATTGGGTAGTTGATAGGAGCTTATTTAGGTCCAAAACCCCCCTCCTAATGTGAATTTTATTATAAAGAGAGATTATAGAGTCCAAATGAAACAGGAGAAGAAGCAGAAAAATAATATTCACCACTTTAAAAATAGCTCCAAGATAATACATTGTTTTGACAAGACTATTTTGAAGGGAACTGTGTTCTCTCTTGCTCCTCCATTCTAGAGACCCAGACAGACCTTAACGTTATTAGAACCTGATGCAGGCCTAGGACAGATTTTTTATATACTTTGCCCTGCTATTTGGCATTCATATATGGCTTGTGATGCACAGAAAATCCAGATAGGACTAACTCAAATGAAAAAGAACAGAAGCAAAAAAAGGAAACAAGGCATTAAAGACTGAAGTAGAACATGTAGCATATCCGGCCTGCCACTCCTGAAAATTTAAAAAAAAAGGACAGATTATGAAAAAGACCAAAGAACTCTGAGAATCTTGTAGAAATTCAGGACTAATGTTTTCAATTCACAAAATTTGCTTTAATTTTAAGTTTTTCTGAAGTGACAGTGTCAGAAATGGCTGGCTGCTTTTATCTTTCCTCACTGTTCTGAGTTATTTTCTATGGGTACAGCTTCCTTTTTCTTCTAATTATCTCTTGCTACGTTTTTGTCTTGGGCTGCTTACAAAAGATTTTGTAGCCTTTCCCCAATAAGGATTTAACAATGCTTGGTTTTCAAAGTACAACCATGTTTCTTCTCCAATAACATAAGCCAACAGATCATGTAAGGAGGTGCTCAGTTCCTCAAGGGCTCGTAAGTCAACTGCAGGTGGCCAATGTCTGACTGGGAGAAGAGAGCCAATTGGGGCTGATAACCAGTTAATGAGTATGGAGCAAAAAGAGCATTAAAAGCTCTGGGCTGGAAGTGCAGGGAAGGAGAGGGCAGGTTGCTGTGTTGAGAAGCCCATAAGATTTCACCTAGACACCACTGATAACAGTAAAAAGACAATTCAGGGATTTGCATATACATTTTTCCATTTGACAGGTAAAGCTCCTGAGTGAATGTATCACCATAACTAGGTTCATTCTTATTTTCTAATTTTGAAGTTTCATTTACCTTATTTGGTGCACCCTTCATTGCTGAATAAAGCATTTTGTTACCCAGGTTGCTTAGGGCAAGGCTTTTCAGCTTAAGTAGTAGTTCTGCTTTCCCCTTCTAACTAAATAGGAAGGGTATCACAGTGTGGGTGAGGCTGAACTGTTTGTTAGTTTGGGCCATATTTTCTTCCTGTCCTATTTTAAATATTGTCTTCTCATTGTCAAAGGTGTTTACATTCATTATTGTGCCATAATAACATTTCCAATCTAAGTCCCCTTTCCCATCTCCAAGACTACTTTAACCACTAACAATCATTTTATTAAGTCCTGGTGATTGTTAATGTTGAACATATTATCGTTTTAATATTTTGCTGACTTTCTGCCCCTTGGGCAGGGAGCTGAACCTGATGATCTTGTGAGGTCCCTTCCAGCCCTAATGTCTATGAATCTGGGAATCATCTGCATACACTCTGCTGCTTTACATCTGCAGAGTACCTTACAAAGCTCTATCAGTCCTCTGTGTAGTTCCATATTTTAGAGATATGTAAAGACACAGGGAGATTTTGCAACTTGCCCAAGAGTGCACAATAAATCAGGGGTTGGACCAATATTGGAACTTCAGAGCACTTGGTTTTATGGTATCTTCTAATTTAGTGTCAAGCTTGCTTGTAAGCACTCTATCTACTTTCCACAGCTTTCAAGTGGCTAACTATTATGGGGTACATCCCCAGTAGATGCTGCTGTACCATTAGCATGCTGACAGTTACCACACTGAAGGAGCCACTCTTCAAAACAACAGAGACACAGCAAAGACATATACCCTTCTCTTCAAACCTGGTTGTATCAGGTTTACTTACCTAGTCTTCTATCAGATTATCTTTGCCTCTATTTTTCCTCTGTGGCTCACCATCCTCCCGCTGGCAGGATTTCTATTAAGATACAAAATATTTGTGTGGCCTGCTTCAAAAAGGTGCTCCCATTCAAGAAAAATAAAGTCCAATATACATATACATATATGTTGCCCTTCTTGGGGTAAGCTCTTGCCTGTCTCTGAGGGTTTTCCCCTCCTCGGGCCCTCAGCCCTGGGCCCAGAAGTCCTTTATACTCTCAAAACTATTTTCCTTTATCTGCCTACCTGACTTAATCCTCTATTTCACCCTTTTTACTTGGCTCATGGAACAGTATTTTAACAAACAAAACAAGGCTGCCTCCCAAAAGCTCTTCAACAGCCTATTTTAAGTCCTCTTCTTTAACCCTTTCTTGACTCCTTTTCTAATCAAAGTACCATTGTGGCAGGGCACCTTTGGTGCCTGCCACTTTAAGAGCAGCAAACAGGCAGCAGCCAGGTTCTTGATGAGGGCAGCCATTTTGGCCCAGGAGTATAAACTGGGCTGAAGTTTGCTGCAGCAAGGAAGGAGGAAACATCAGGTTGAGAGCCTGCTCTGGGTGCCTTAATAACCCCAGCCCTACAGCCCTGGTGGTTCTAGCAAGCAGGGGGATCCCAGGGCTCAGTTAAGAAGCCCTGAGGTAGAGCCCAGGCTGGAGGAGGGACCTGGGGCTGCACCCAGGCGGCAAAGCATAGCCTGGGGGGTGTGAGCAAGACTCCATGTGAGAGGGGCAACAGCGAGTGAGAACCTGTGTGAGAGGGGCAATGAATAGAGCAGCCCCGGGAGTGTGAGCAAGTGAGGTGCCCTGTTAGGGCATAGTGACCTGGTGAGGGACTAGGAACAAAATAGGCCTGCAGTCATACAGTTGCTCAGTCGACTCTCAGGTGAGGGTAGCAGGAGATACGCAACAGACTGCGCTGGTACTGACTGAAGCGAGAAGAGCTAAGCCTGAGCCAAGCGAGGTCGGGTAGGATGAGTGTGGGCCCAGAGAGAAGGCAGTATGAAAGAGGGTGGGTGAGAGCCAGGGGAGTGAGTGGGACCCTGGTGAGAGTGGGGTAGCATGCAAGTGACCCTCTGGGGCTGTAGAAGAGAGAGAAAACTGTGTGCCCAGTTTGCTATGGCTACAGGCTACAGAAGTAACCTCAGAAACACCTGTGAAGCACGGGACCTGCCAGCAGCCATCCAGCTGCTGGCAGCCAGCCTGCAGCTAGTTTCTCCTAGCAACAGGCCCTCCTCCCTACCAGCCTCCAAGGTGTCTGCAGAATGGGAGAGGGGAAGGGAAGTGGAGGGAGCTCATTCAAGGGGTTCCCCAGCCAGTGCTGGAGGATGGGGTGGGTGAATTGGAGTCCACCTCCCCCCTTGCCGTGTGGGGGGAGGGCTCCAACATACCCCCCCCACCCTCCAGGGGCAGCTAAAAAAACCCACACTGAACTCTCATTGCTCCCTTCCCTCCCTTCCCATTCTGAAAACAGCCCCGAAGCTGGGAGTCAGCAGACAAGTTATGGAAAATGCTACGTTTTGAAATGTCTTCATCTGAACCCTAACACAATGAGGGTTCAGATTTTGTGGGATCAGGCCCTTTTAAAGCACTTTGCAGTTCCAAATTTCAAGATTCTGAAGTTCAAACTGCTGAATTTTGAGCATTTAGGAACATCTGGATGCAATCACTCCTCCAATGTTTTATCCACAGGGAGCAGAACAATGGGCAGTCTGGTTCACTAGCTGTTGCTACTCAGTTACTTACTACAAGGAAAGATCTTTTTTTTCTTCATTTTGTCTTTCAGAAACAAGGTGTATATATACTCTGGGCTGTGTTATCTGTGAGAAAATATGGTAAACAGAGCCAGAAGTACTCAAAATAATGCAGGAAAAGTCCCAGAACGCTTTCCCTGTAGAGTTGGCCAGAAAATGAAGATTCCTGTTCTTTGGATAATTCTAAAACAGTAACAAAAAAAATTGCTCCAGAATTATGAAAACAAGGTCTAAATAATTTCTGGCTTAACAGGAATTCAACATTGTATTTCTCTTTACAATGGTGTCACACATCCAATTTAACACTTACTAAAGCGCCGCTAAGGCATGTCCAAGCAGTTAGCATGTATTAAGTGCCATGGTGGTGTTGTAAAATTGTTCCCTTTCAATGGAGGGTTATCTTCTAACAAGTACTAATTTGAACAAGTCACTACAGTCCAATGATTTGCAACTGATTCAAGCAAATGTGGGACACCTCCTTAGCATTACATTATTAGCACCTGGGCAGAAAATAGTAAGGGAATAACAAGTGAATATTTATCCATTTGCTATTGAAAATCTATCTAATCTCAAAGTGCAAAGAATTGTAATTATTATTCTAAGAGTTGGGAAAAGGTGAAGAGTTTGAAATTAACCTTTAGTTAACTGGACTCCTTTAACTGTACGACTACCACTGAAGTGAATGAGTTCTGTGAATGGTCACAGGCTTCTGTAGCATCAGATATGGTTGGGGATCAGGGTTGATATTAAGTAGCCACCATAATCAATAGCACAACTTGTACAAATAAAGTGTAAATGAAGCCATGATTGTTTGCATAGAAAGATTTGGGCAGGGGGAGGTAAAGCACCAGGAGAAAAAAATGGCTAGTTTCTTCTACTAGAAACTGGAGACAAAAATCACAATGGGAACTGAGGCTACACTTTTTTTGTGATCAAAGTTGAGCTGTGCCATACTACACTAATGGCATGACCTACAGCATAGTGTTTGATGGGGGTACTAACTTTAAACAAGCTTATTATAGGCCTACTCTAGTGGCCCTAAGCACCTCATCTTAGGACAGCATTTCATACCACTAATATTCAATAATTCTGTTCAGGGGAAGGGGATTTCAGACCTAATTCTGACTCTATAAATGCCCGTAGAATCATTTAATTTCCTTTTTGGGGAACAGGTTTTGGTTCCTTAGGTTTCCTTTCCCTTCTTAATAACCTAAATTGTGACGGCAGTTTCTCTACCATGTGATGGTACCTTGTCCAAACTAAATACTTAAAATGAGACTGTGTGAGCACTAGTAAATGTGTGTAAGTAAGTTGCTTACCCTTAAACAGGTGAGTCAGCACTGCTCTCAATTTCTTGGGCCAGTTTTTTTATTTGCCACTATAACCTTCACAAAAACCAAAACCAAATCTCTGTCCTTCCTGACATTAGGAGGAGGACAACTTAACTCTGGCTTCTGTCCACACACCCTCCTGGAAACCTTAACCCTCTTTCTAGCTTCATCTAGGTTAACCAGTCACTGCCTCCAGCTGGCCCTCAGCCTCTCAGCCTGGGAGACTATTATCCTCTGACCACCTGCATCTGGATTCTAAGCCTTCGAGGGGCCCAGCTCCTCCTGGCAATGTGCAGTAGAGAACAATCCTATGGTCATGGACTGCACTCCCCATGTCCGGTAAGCACAGTCTAAGCATGCTATCAATTCTTTCCTAAACACATAGGACCACATAATACTCCATCTGTTTTAGCCACCTTAGACTTCATTTAACCTTTCTACTAAGGCACAAAAAGCAGAGAAGAGGAGGAACATGCATCTTCTTTGTACTAACAGTTTTTCAGGGTTGAGCAGGGTGGAATAGGATGACACGTGAGTGCCTAAGTCCACTGAGGCACCTAATTAGGGTGGCCATCATAGAAGACTATCTGGTTGTCCTCCATCCTCTATTGATATGAAACCAGACACCTTTATATGTCCTCTATTTTTCTCTTAAAGGTGTTAGGTTTCATATCAATAGAGGACAGGGTAGCAGAAAGTAGAAACTGGGATGTCCTCTATGATGGCCATCTTACACCTAATAGGTGAAATAGGATCTGGTGATAAAATCCACACCTGAGAGTAACAGCAGCCACATTCAGGAACAGAAGATCTGTGCTCCATTTAGATCAGTATCCTGCTTCTGACCAAATTCAGGATCAGCCGCTTCACAAGAATGTGCAAGAAGCCCCACAATAAGCAGATACGAGGTAACTACATGTCTCCTGAAGAAATTGACTCCTACATCTTAATTATTAGAGATTGGCTCATGAGATTTATATCCTTTCAAGCCGAGGCATAATGAAACTACTGAGTCCCTGGGGTGGGGGGAGCGTGGTATGCTGACCACTGTGAACCAGGGGAAGAGGGGGCCTTGGGTGAGGGGAAAGAAAGTCTTACCTGCCCAGGGTACTGCTGCTGTTGTAGTAGCAGTAGCAACTGCAGCAGCCCACTGGCTGGGCTTCCTGGGAGCCAATCCTGTTTCCCTCCCTCCCTGATGTATACATATTGGGTGTGAGGCTGTCCCTGCTCTGCCAAAAGTTCCCCAACGGAGCGGGTGGCAACATTTAATTTGCCTCACCAGACAAAACTTTCAGTCCTTTAGCAGCATCTTCATTTTGTGCCAGTCACCTTCTCAAGTCTGACGGCTCCCCATCTCAAACCTACTGACCTCTCCACCCGCTCTGCATTCTGAGTTTCCCATTGCCACTGCTGATGCTTTATTACAACAAATATTACTGGAATATACTTGGTGGTAGATTACACGCTCACTTCACCAAACTACAGCCAACATTAAAAATACCGAACAAAATATTGCCTCTGTGTACAACCTTGGTTTGATTCCTGTAATGCTTTTTCTGCCTGTATTTGTCACAGTAACTAATTTTCTCTTTTAATTATCCATTACTGAACTTGAGCTAATCTTATGGTACTGTGATTTGCTAGCTGTTTCACTTGACATTTTTGAGTGATGTGCAGCTTGTTGTTACAATCCTGTTAATTTTCACACTTCATATGCAACCACAAAGCAGAAAGTCATTCTGTAAACAGCAAGCAGCTGCTCGAAGTTTCATTCAGGACCTTTACAGAGATGCTTTTTTCCTTAATGAGTTGTGCAATTGATCCTGGGTCCATCTAGTTACTTAGGGAAGGGCACAATCCTCAAGCCTGTATTTAGGCTCCAACTGTGTTTTTGGCAGAAATCCCAAGGAGGTTTGTGAAACTATGGGTTTTCTACCATCTGCTCTATCGTTTGTCAGGGAGAAGGGAAGCTAAACAGTAAGCCTAAACAGAACTGCAGTGCGATGGTCTCAGATGTCAACAGCATAGTTTGAATATCTGGATATAAAGGCAGTAGGCTGTATTGCTGGACCTAAAAGTCCCAGTAAACCAAGGGGCAGTAGCTGAATCTTAAACTACTATATGATCCAAGGACTAGAGGAGGACAGAGAGCCACTCTTTCTGTTTTAGGTTCAAGTGGGGACATTCAGTCCTTACTGGTTTTCAAGCAGTCAGCCTTAAAAGAGGCACAAAAACATACACACTTCTCCTTTTTTGTATTTTGATATTATGGCACTCAGGAATGGACTGGCAGAGTTTGCCTTGTGTTCATTTCCTGTAAAAGCATTGCATTGCTTCATGTTTCTCAAATGACGGACACCAGTAGGTAGATAATTATTTGGATGCCTCTAAAATCTGACACCAGTCAGATGAAACACACTCTTCATCTGGGCAGTTTGCATTTCTGTTATCAAACACTGCTCTCTCACCCAGCTGTTGGGAGGATTGATTTAGAAACTCCTCTGTTACTATAGAGATGTGCAAGTGTCAGTGTACACTTCAATGGGACTAAGAATATGTTGACTGCTCTTTCTCTATGGCAACAGATGAATGTCTTTTTTTTTCTCTGAACGCCTATTCTTTTAGAAGCCTACTTTGAGAAAGCATGGTGTCAGCTGTACATCCACATTTTCGCCAGGCTCTCTAAGTGGAGCTGATTAAACACCCAGGGGCCAACTTTCATGGAAAACTGATGTGTGATGGATGGGGAGGTGATATCTTTAATCACTAAGACAGCATGGAGAAGACTTCCACTATAACTTCTGCCAATCATGTGGAGCTGATTAAGCACTTGAAGGCAGAAGCAGTTGGTGGATATGAAAATACATATATACACTGGCCATTTATCTGAGGTGACACTACGCTGGCACCAGGCCTGCATGGTGAAAGGATCCTTTAAAAAATTTTTTGTCTGCTGCAGCTGCCTGCTAAGTCCAATTAATTGATACAGAGGGGTACAAGATGTCATTTCTGATGTATGGTTCTTTTTTATAGGCTAGTAGAGAGCTCTAAACGTGCTTTGGCCATGGGCTATGCCTCAGTGACAAGAATGAGTGGCAGTAGCTGATGTGGTAGCTTTCTGTTCTTTAGTTCTGGCATAGAAAGGTTGAAAACATGAATCTCATCCCATCCCCACCAATGTGGAGATGAGTAATTCCATCACTAGCCCTTTGCATACTAAGGGTTTTTTGGTAGCAACAAATCATGTTTAAAATACAGTTCTCGTGAGCAAACTTCTCATATGGTTTCCAGTCCCAGTGAAGACAGACTAACTTTACCAAGGACATGGGTGCTATACCTTAGCTATAAGATGCCTGCATGCATTCTGAAAATGGTTGCCCCCCCCAAAAGTTTTCCTTATACTGATAAAGGAGAAATGATAGACCTATGTTAGCAATGGCTGTGTCCAAGTACAGTTATAAAGTTTCAAATGTCACATAGTCTGGCACCTTACGTGTAATTTTTTTCTCAGATAAATAAACCTAAATAATTTGTAGAGTTTACAATACCACTTGCGATGACTCTTCTCTCCCCGACCAATACTATTTATATTTAGTATAGAACCATCTTTCTATCACTTTAAATCAGTCTGTAAAAATGAACAGAAGGGAATATTTCTTAAATTTGTTGAAATATTTCCTGGACTTCCAGAATTCTGTAGAAAATGTTTAAGTACTCTTTATCTTAATTGTAAAATGGCCTGAGCATGAGGGTTTTCTCCACTTGCAGATGCATGCCCCAAGTTAAGGTGTGGCACTCAGAGCTGTATTCCCATAGGACTAGGTTTCTGAAGACCTGGGAGCAGCTGGGGTCCAACCCTGTGGGGACAATAGCCCCAACAACATTTGTAGATGTCAGTGCAGCAAATCCACTGTGCCATGATGCATCACAACACAGCTGGTCACCCTCCAAAGACAGCCTCTGTTTCCAGCTATACTCTCTCTACCTCAGCGTCACTCCATACCTGCTCCTTTTATTCTGTTTTCCTCTGCCCCTTCTCCTTCCCTTTTCTTTGCTTTGCTTTTGCTTTTAACTTATCCCTTTAACTAGGGAGGGGATGCCCTATCCCCAAACCCCACAAATACATCTTACTAATATGCCATTTATTACTGTCAGACTCTTGTCTTTCCCTATATGTTATACTTCTTTTCCAAGTGATGTAACAACACAACTGGGTGCCTACGGCAACAGCACTTTCTGGCTTCTGCTGGCACGATTGTGTGGCTGTGGCACCGGCTGTTCTTTTCTGCCACCCTCCCCACTTAGTTGGTGCCCAGAGAAGCTGCCCTGGTCATTCTGCCCTAGTTACGCCACTGCCTTTCCACTTCTAAGTCTGTCTTGTTTTTTTAGATTGTAAACTCTTGTGAGCAGGGACCATCTACTATCTGTGTTTATACAGTGCCTAGCACAATGGGGACACACTCTTGTTTGGCATTCAGACACTGTAGTAGGAAACTTGATTGATTATAACAAGATCATCAATCAAAGGAATAAATCTGCTTATTGCTGGAAGATGGGGTGCAGACAGCTCATATTCCTGCTGCTGCTATTACTGTCACATTCATGCTTCTCTCGAAAGCAGAGGAAAACACTCACTCAGAATTTTTTGGAGCCAGGATCCCTTTTCTATCGGAGGAGCCACACACTTGAGAAGATGTTTCTGCCAAGAAACACCCACCCTGCCGGCAGAACAACAATTTTACAGCACTGAACAGATCTGTGATGGATTTAAGTACTAAGCGCTGATTTCTGCCTTCAGATGTATGTGAGTCTCTTGCTCTCCTAAATTAGATGGATCTATGCTTCAGCATCTGAGGGCAGATTCAGAAAACTCAATTATCCAGAAATCAGGCTATTATACAACATTATTCCCAGTTTCATACTGAGTTCCTTGTTACTAAGATGGGATAACTTGACAATGGAGCACAGAAATCAGTACAATTTTAGAGCCTTATTGAGCATAATTTGTCCTTGAAATGTGAAGATGATATAATTCTCTACATAATACAGACTAGACCTATTAAATCATTTCTTTTGAACTCAAAGGTTTAGAGTACTAATCTTCCCAGCATGATCTTCATTGGCATATGTGGAAGCCAAGACAAGTACTTCAGAAGATTCATCATTTTCCTTATAGATTAACGTAAGTAGACAGATAGTTTACTAGGCATTGCTAACTATAATGCTAACCATTTATTGCCACATCATTGTCATACAAAAAGCATTGGTCATAATACACAAGATTAGGAAAGAAAATAAATAAGAAGCAAAAGCAAATCATTTATACCACTGGCTTTGGTTGCAAGATTTTAAAGAAGCGGGGGTGGAGGGGGAGACGCATAAAATTTATGTCAGCATGGTTCAAATTCCCAGTGTACAGAACCCCTATGATTATAAGTCCACTTAATTCCAGTTCTTGGAACATTATTGTCTTTATTTACATTTAACGGTTTGAGAAAGGTTCTTATATGTGGTATAGTCATTCACTAAGCAATCTAATTCTTTTTTTTTTTAATTGATCCAGAGCACTGGGTGCTTAATCACTCTGAGAATCAGGTGCCAAGTGTATAAAAGCTTAATATTTTAATTTATATATTGCATTTTTTAACCTTACATCCAAGAAATTAATTATAAAGAAAAAAATCAAAACCAAAAAGTAGAAAATATAGTACATGGTAAAATGAGGACAGATTGCAAGTAGTTCGGAAAAATCGCCCTTTAATTTGCCTGCCACTCCAAGAAGTGTAGTAAGGCTCTTTCTGCTTAGAAAAAGTATTTTAGTCACTTTCAGCATCATGAAATATTGTAGTATGGAAATGAATGTCCCACCCCATCTTGCTTGCTTATTTTCCTTCGTTTTCCAGGCTTGATTCACCGCTATGTGATTCCATTTTTCAGTAGAGTTGCAATGAAGTTGTACTGGCATAAAACCAGAGGAATGATGTGGAGTATTGGACCTAATAGCTTGAGAAGTGGCTAATCTTATACTGCATAGCACATCCATTAAAGAATGCTACACTATTTCTATTCAGAGTTACAGTCCATTTAGACATAGGTGCAATATGCCACTGCCTATCTGCATTTGCAAGGATACTGTTTAGATCAATCCACCATAAATTATTGCACCACATTGCATTGCATAAAACAAGGTACATTTATGTTTAAAGAAAGCAGTTTTCAGAATTGATTGGCAACAAGAGATGACCAGTTTAGATGAAATGCTCATTCTCCACTTAAAATGTAGCCTATTTTCAGGCAAAAACTTGAACAGAATCCATTCTTTTGATCTGAACAAATATATTTTCTCTGGTTTCTACCTGGGCTACAATATTCTAGATACAAGATGTTTGCAGTGTTTCCAGCTGATGTGACAGAACATTTATTAGAATGTTTGTTCTTATACAATTTACAACCAAAGGTCGTGTCCCCACATCTAGAGGTGTGCACACATTTGTGCTGCTGCTCTGTGCCCCAGGGCATACTCCTGCATGTGAGCACCAAATTGTTCTGGGTGGGGTAGAGGAGGCTGGGGCCAGCACCTATGTTGGCCCCAAGAGCCTTACCCAAGGTCCTGGGGTCCCCTGAGGCAGCAGTGGTGCTGATCCAGCTGCATGGAGCCTGGTTGGCAGCCAGATGGCCAGGCTCCATGTCTGGCAGTGCACACTGCTGCTGCATGTGCCATGCTGTTTTTTTGGCATCTTGTACTGGGACAACCTGATATCACATTTTGGCACTACACTGCAAATTTGCAGTGTAGTGCACAGTTTCACATTCACCATATGTAGTTTGTGGTGCAGCAAACCACACATGAGTGCTCATCTGGAAACGCCCACACTATTCATCTTAGCACTTGGTTTAGGATCATGATCATCAGACTAACAGGCCACGCAGTGAAACCAGGAAACTGAAATTCTTCAGTGACATCACAATGGTCAGAGTGAAGCCACGGCTCCTTATCCCATTACTGACCCATTTAACCATCTAGTCACTTCTGTACTAGTTTACTAGAAAACCTTTGAGATTTTTTTTAAATTAAGAAATGCTTAGATATATACATTACACTGCTAACATACATTATTTCTGTTTAGATGGATTTGCACACAAATAGAGTTGCAATAATAATGAAAATGTGGGATAATTATCTAGGTTTTCTTTTTCCAGTTTTTGGTGGTCCTGTTTTTGTGCCATGTTGCAAACAACCTCAGTTTTTTCTGATGAACTAATAGAAAAAGAAATAAGAAAGAACATCATCCAAGTGTAGGACAAAAGAAGATCATTGCCAAGTGAATCTGATTTGAACACAAACTTCTGGATTATTTTGATATTTGTTATGCTTTTTTTTCCCTCTGACCACAGGACAAATACCAACACTATATATAAACTACTAATTAGGCTTCCCCTTATCATTATACAAATAGTAACTGTATTCATGCCGACAGAAAACACAGATATAGAAATGTTAATTTTGTAAAAGTTCTGGTAGGAGGCTGCATTTCAAACTCTGTTGCAGTGCTCCTGTCCTTATTTGCTATGTGCTCAGCTGTTGGTAACTTCAGAAAAAGTCTCCGATATGATAACAGCAGTTATCCAAATGTTGTTTGTGTTTTCCATGCACGAATCCTTCCATATTGCTAAATCTGTCTGGAAACAGCCCCTCTTTTGTTTAACGATCCTTTCTCCCTGTAATTTGTCTCTTTTCTTGGAATTGGTATTTATAATTCAGCAGTGCCTAAAGGCCTCCGCCAAGACAGTAGTCCCATCATGATAAGCATTGTACAAACACATAATAAAAGGCAATCCTTGAACTCTAGAATTTACATGTTAAATAGACAGGACAGCTAGAGTGCAAGGCTAACCCATTTTTAGAGAAGAGAGGAGGGTCTGTTTATATCCTCTATCAGGTTTGCTTTGTAGCTTCCTCCTATGCGAGTTGCCGTCTATTTGCCTGCTCTAGAGGACAGAGTGCACATCAGAGCCCTGCTCAACTTTGCGTAGCCTTATGCTTGCATCAATGACAGGAGTTACAATAAGCCCGACACTTCTATTGGGATGAGGAAGAAAGAAGGATGCCACCTGCAGCTGCTACTCTCCACAATTTCTGACTGCTCTTCTGACACAACAGAGAATTTTAGCTGAAGTAATCTGTGCAAGAGCATACTGTCAGTGGCAGTGGCAGTCATTCAGTATGAGGACTACAGTCATCTAGTAAAGAGAAGAGTCACTGGTTAGTCAATAGGTGACTGAGGAAGCTGTTCTGAGATCCAAACATTCAATTGCAAATGTGGCAAATAATTCTGGGAGAAAGGAACAGATCCTGGTGATGCTGGGTCACAGCTCTTCCCCTTTGTTTCTCTAGTCTACCTACCTCTATAGTGAGGCAAATATTTTCAAAATGATCAATGCCTTGTTGTACATCATGGAGACACTGGAGACCATTCAGTGTTTGAGTATCAATAGTAATATTGCATTTCTTTTAGATTGGCCTTCAAGGTGTCCTTGAATCTCTTCTTGCCCACCTCTACAATGGTGACCATCACTAAGTGGGTGTATAGCATCTATTTTGGGAGCCAGTTGTTGGGTATCCTTATGACATTCCCTGTCCAACAGAGCTGGTGCCATATAAACATAGTTTCCATATTGGTGGTTTTTGCTTCAGTCAGAATGCTGGCCAGAGGGTGGATCCGGTGGGGGTGAGCAGGAGGTGGTGTAGTGGTGTGACTTCACCTCCTTTTCATAGTGAAAGTCACATGCCAGTGGCTACGGTTCTCCACAGCACTGAATGTCTTTGTTCCCTCCAGAGTCCAAGGCATGGCTGGAGCCCCAGGCTAGATTGGGACACCCAGAGGGACCAAATGAGGAGCAGATAAGGAAAGAGGAGGATCCACTGCTGCTGCTCTCCTCAGCTAAATCAAGGATGTTCCAATCAGAGGCTACAGGGAGTGGTGGCATGAGGTGTCAGGTCCTGCTCCCCTTCTTTCACTGCATTTCATCCACTGGTCTGGGGGCTCCTGCTGTGATTAGAAGTTGCACAGAGGGCCAGGCAGGGCTGGGGATGGTGTCATTACTGGGTGATCCCCCCTTCCAACACCTGCTTCCAGGCCAGGGGCAGGCAGGGAGCAGGACTGTCTGGAAGCGGGGGCTCACCCAGTGACACCTTCATCCATAACCCTGCACAGTCCTTCACATAGCTGCTCCCCACCGCTGGAGTCCCCAGGTCAGTGGAGGAAACATGCTGGAGCTGGGCAGAAACTGTCCTGGAGCCTCCCCCATCTGGTTCAGGTGGAGACAGCAGTGGCAGAAGGCTATCATGCACTCCTGCTCTCTGCTCCCTGCCTGCCACCTGGACATCCCCTGCGGTCCAGAAGTAGGTGCTTGAAGGGGAGACATTCCCACCACTGCTGCTGGTCTCTCCCAGGTAAGCCTAGCACCCCACATTGCCACTTACTGAAGCTCAAGCTGGAGTGGGGAAGAGCAGCCTTGGAGCTCCTCCACCCCTGAGCCAGCTGGGGACAGGGATGGCAGTGTGTGCCCCCCCCCCCCCACACACTTCTAGCACCCAAAAGCAACCCCTAGATAATCCCTGCTGAAAAGGGGGAGATGAGGAGGGGAGGTACCTGCACTGAAGGCAGGGTGACAAGAGTAGTGTTTTGGGGCGTGGGGAGAGTCTTACCCCAGGGACTCCAAAAAGTCCCCAGCAGCTGCTGCCATGGCAGCACTGACAGAATTTCCTCCAATCCCCTTTTTGAATTCCTGGATCTGCCTATAACACTGGTGTTTGCTCTTTTTATTCTTCCAACTGATATGGAGGATTTTCCAAAGATACCACTGATGGCAACATGCCTAAGCTCTGGTGACTAACTCTGATAAGACTCTTGGCAGTCCTTGATTCTGGTCCTCTGCTTGTGTTTCTGGTATGAACTTCAGCTTCTGATCCTGGTTAACCCTTGGCTTACACTGTCTCCAGCTTCAGCTTCTGATCCAGGCTTGTTCTGACTTTGGCTATGTGATTTTGAATCCAGTTTCAACACTAGATTTGCACCTTATATTATTTATATTGCCATCATATAATTATTATATTTAATAATATAATTGTAATATATGGTATGTTATGTGACTGTATATAATATAATAATTAGTATATAATTCAATGGATAATGTTGTTATGCACCGACACATGGGCTATCTAGCCTAGGTGTTTCTGATGTCATCTAAGTTTCATACATGCAACAGGGTAGGAATGACAAAAGCCTGGTGGATGAGAAGTTTGCTTTGGGTCCTGATGTTATGATCATCAAAGACACAAGTTCAGAGACATCCTAAGGCAGCACTAGTTGAGTTTATCTGGTGTTGAGTATCATTATCTATGTTTATTTGCGGGGAAAGTTGGCTACCCAGGTACGGGAAATGCTCAACATTCTTTCAAGATTGCCCTCTGCTTGCAATGTATGAAGGCAGAGCTGGTTGCTTGGAGGTGGGTTAGTAACTGTAGTGGGCTGCACATCTCAGGGGCTGCACCCCAGCTGCATAGGAGGACTGGGCCAGGTGATGGGATAATTGGCTGGCCCAGAGGAAGTTAAAGCTTCCTGTGGAAGGGACCTGAGGTGGAGAGAAGGCTGTGAGGCTAGAGGTGGCAGCATCAAGCCACGATGCTCTCTCAAGGTCTGGAAAAAGGCCGCAGGGTGTGAGTTAACCCTTTATTATTTATGCATTGTTTGTTTGGTGATTTGATGCTTTAAGTTGAATTCTGTGGGGTAAGTTTGCCCAGGGAAATAAAGACTGTGCTATGTGAACAGACAACCTGCTACAGTAACGTATCCTTATTTTTATGAAGTTGATAGTAAGTCTAAGCATTTCATATAGTTCACAGAATCAATCAAGAGTGATTTGGAGCTCTTCAATTAATTAATCACACAACACAATCATCAGTGCATTAAAGATCAGTAATGGAGGTGCTTATCTTGAATTTGGAACATAACAGGTTGATATTAAAGAGATTCTGCTCCGTGCAGTACTGAATACTGAGTCTACATAGAAGTCTGTCAGCAATAAGTTGCAGAATAGCTGTGCTATAGATGAAAAAGAGTGTTGGTGCAACCATGTAGTCTTGCTTCACTACAGTTTTAATAATCAAGGGGTCCATTTCTGAGCTATTTCTTAGGATGGTTACTATCATACATAAAGTTTGAGAATGGTAAAAAATGTTGATGGTCTACTTTGCCTGGATTTGCTCAATACTAAGAAATAGCAGATCCTTATGTTTTATTCTGCTAAAGGAGATATTCTTAATTGTTGGCTATATTTTGTGTATTTTCTTTGTCTTTTTTTTAATACTTATGCAGGAGCAGTAGGATTGGCTGGTTGGGACATTACCTGTTCAGCAATTTCCACCTTCAGCTCCAGCTTGCTAACTGTGATTTCAGCAACAAGACAAAGGCTCCAGGCTGCCTAACTTGCAAATTAACATAAATTGTATTATTTTACATTAATTTTAAATTAGTATTTATGATTTAGTGATTTAAGATAGGAACGGAAGTATGAATTATATTGAAAAGAAAACA
Organism: Gavialis gangeticus; assembly: GCF_001723915.1. Taxonomy (NCBI): domain Eukaryota; kingdom Metazoa; phylum Chordata; order Crocodylia; family Gavialidae; genus Gavialis; species Gavialis gangeticus. Next base: position 23,286,867 of record NW_017729033.1, read on the forward strand.
TAACCACCAAACCATAAAGTGCTACGAAGTCAAGTAAGGCTAGATTTCCGTTTCATAAATTTGCCAAACTCCTAACTCTTTATGCAAATAATTATAAGAAAAAAGGTTAAACACATTTAAAACAACTGCTTTCAATACTTCTGATGTCAAAGGTATTATTCAATGAGAGTATAGATGGCAGAATCTGCTATACATGTTTTGAAAACTGATTGTGGGTAAAACTCTCATCTGCTTTTCCTTGGTATAATTGTCACTGACTCTAGTGCAAGTATTTCAGATTTGCAGCAAACAGGTTAAAATCAGAACTTTCCCATTCTTCCTAACAAATACCAATAATGCTTTTAAACCAGAGCTTATTGCCCCAGGCATGCCTTTTGCACGGGCACCTGGGACCACAGCACGTTGAGCCAGGATAGAGCAGCCCCAACTAACAGGGGATCCTGGGGATCTCTCTGCCAACCTGGGGCTGCTCCCCCTCAGTTCAAGATGCTGTGGAGGGACTGGCTGGGGCAAAAGGGTGCTTCAGAGCAGGGCGAGCCAGCAGGCAGCCCCCACACTGAAGCACCCTCATGCCCCAACCAGCCCTGTTCACATCTACACGGGTGCTGTTGTGGAGTAAATAACTCCACTGTAGGATAGTACTTGTTTCTGGCAGTACTATCCTATAACAGCGTTAATTAGTTTAATCCAGCCTAATAGTACTGCACATGTAGATGCTGACATTTTACTGCAGAGCTAAGTAGGCAGCTCTGCAGTAAACATCTCATTTAGATGTGCCCACAGTGATCTAAATTCAGATATCCTGTTCTCCCTATACTGATAGTGATGGGACTTATAAAAAGATAGTGAGGGCAGAGGAAAAGCTGTTTTTATGATGGAATGGAACACTTTTGCCCATCATAATTGTATTACCGGGGCGGAGTGCTACACACTGTTCCTTTTTTATATAAATATCAACTGTCATTTGATAATAGAAGGACAACAAAAAAGAATTCAATAAATGTTGGTTATTGATCCAGCAACAATTAGAAAAATTTAAAAAAGACGCACACACAAAGAAAGCAAAAGAACCCCCCAAACCCTGAACACTGACACCACACAAAAGAAACACAATAACTTTAAACATGTTTAAAGTGTATACCACACACTAATGGTTTAATATAAAGGAGATTATTTATTTAACTAGTCTTCATACCCTAAGTGTGGGAAAAAATAATAATGAAGGTAATTAACCAATAGAATGATTGAGTTGGGGGCATGACATATTCTGTATTTTTTGCAGTCTTTAAGTCAAAACTAGATCTCTTCCCGAAAAAGGTGTTCTAGTTGCAACTGAAGTGATAGGCTTAGTACAAAACTTAGCAAGTAAGGTTCTGTGTCCTATGTGATACACAAAGTCTGAGGTGATGATCATCCTGGCTTCTTCACCCTTTAGAATATCTTTGGATCAATTATACCTGTTATCTTAAAACATTGAAGAATGATAAATTTAAAAGGATGAGGAAAATAAAGTTAGTTTTTTCTGAATTATCTGAAGGTAGATGTCTTCAATTCTCTTCAGCATGTGCAAGGAAATATGGGAGAGCAAACCTTTTTGTGTAAGGGTTTAGTCAAGTTTTCTCCCTTTCCCAAACTGCAATTTTTGAGATAAGAGACCATCTGAGGAAACTGTAGATGATTTGGGAGTATGCCCACACATATATGAGAGAGAGAGAAAAAAGAAGAAAGGAGAGCCTTCAAGATTTTGTAAAGCACTTGTGCCTCTAAAGAGAAAAGGCAAAGAGAATGAAAGCTTGAGCCAGAATTTGAGTAACACAGACTGGAATTGCAATTGGATTTACTTTTTAAAAATGTTCAGTCATGGCATCAGTTAAGACAGCCCAAATAAAAATGCATGTAGAGCTATATGACTCCTGTTAAATTGCATTGTGTGGACTCGAATAATTACTCTCTTAGGGCATTGTTACACCTTATGCTGAAAGCTTCACAAATATTAATCGGCTTAGTGTTTGGCTTAGCAGAGCAGCCCCACCTTAAGGCAAAAAACCATTTCTGACTGTCCTTCACCTGCACAGCTGTGACTTCCCACTAGAGTTGTTCTTTCATTTTGAAATGGCAAGCTATGGGGCTATTCTTTCAAGACTGACTTTGTCTCAACTGCTTTTCTCTTGCTGTACCTGAGAGTAATTCAAATTAATGCTTGACAGTATAGCACAAATCATTCCAGAGCCAAAAGGTCTGCATTTAGGGCTATAAAACTTTATTTGAAGAAGGAAAATTTATATTCTATTTGGTAGGGATATTGCTGTCCATTTACTTACAGTGAATAGGTCTTATTCCACAAGTACTCTTAATGAAATCAGGCAGAAGATTGGCCAGGGTGGCACCTTAAAGACTAACTGCTTCAGAGAGGCATGATCTTTCACAGAAACCAACCTACTTTTTCCAATGCTATTGATTTCCATGGGACGGATTCACTTTATAATTATTATTATAATATAATATACTGTTTAATATTGATAGGATGAAAACCTGTATAAGAAAGTATAAGAAATATTATTGATAAGTTCTATGTAAAATTACGTGTTTTGCAGTTAATTAAAACATGGTTATTATTATTATTGTTATAAAAATTCCAGCCTAACCTAAAGGACTTCCTTCTGCTTGTCCAAAAAACTGTTAACTAAATATCCATAATTTATGACCATTTCTCTCTAAACAGCAGATGTTATCCACTGTCAGTACATCCTATATTCTAGATGTCATCACCATTCAGCTAATAATTAAATAGAGATGATAGTACTATACTGAAGTCTGATCCTGTAGTCCTGCTGATTTTGACAAAAGGGCAACCACAACAAAGACAAAGAGTATCTCCCATTTGGATGGTAAAATACTATAACTGAAACAGTGCTTCATCAATGATCATAAACTATAAAGTTCCTGGAGTACAGAAAGCTACTGTCACATGGTATAAGCTATGGCAATGTGGGTCAACCTTTTTTGGCACACATGCCACAAGTTAGCCCCACACCCTTCCCAAGTGCCACTCCCATCTTCTTCCCCTGCCTGCTCTGCTGCTCTGCTTTCTGGTCCCAGCCGTGCACTCCCTGCCTAATCTGATACTTTATTTTTGGCCTTTTTCCCTGTGCTGCCTGCCCAGTTTGCTGCTTTGCTTTGCTCCGAAACCAACTGAATAGTATTAAAATGTTAAGCTCACTGGAGCTCTGTTGCTCGCATGTGATAATGCATGCATTAATATACGGAATAATACCTTGCACAAAAAGATGATTTGTAGCAGCAGGGATCAGCTTGTAAAGTATATTTTATGAAGAAGGCTCTTTGTACTGTCAGTGCAAATGCTCCATGAGAAGGTACACTTTACTTAAAATTCAGGTTAATGTATCTTAGTTTATGTGCTAACACTTTACACTTCCTCAGATTGAGCCCCCAGGGTTCAGGGCCTTCCCTGCAGTGCCTCTATATACATGAAGGCAATCATGAATTATGTTACATTCCATTTTTGGAGGAAGGAAAGGTAACACATTAACATTTCCTGGAATCTTTAATAATCACTCAGGAACTAGGCCTAAAAGCACAGCACTAGTATTTACTGAATGGACATGTGGCTGAGCCTTCCAGATATAACCAGTTCACAATACACTTTCTCAGAAGTTTAGGATGTAGCTGAATTATATCCCACAGGAATATATTGTGAAGGCCACCCTCATTTGACTCCACAGCGAGGTAGGAGGCAATTAGGACTGAACCTCTGGTTAAAAGCCCCTAAATTCAGGGAACCACATAGGCCATTTCCACTGGTCCTAAAACCTGGCCACATTCTCTCCACTTGGCTCCTTGATTTGATGGGCATAGCTCTTAATATGTAGTTTCTAGTGTAATACTCACTGGAATGCATTTGACATTTATTTTCTATGGGCACTTTACACATCTTTTAAAACGTGCAGCTTGGCAAGCAGTCCTATCTGGAAATTTGTTTGCTAGGCTTTTTGAGGAAGGTGAAAACAGAAGAGGTGTGAATACAATCAGAGCACACATTCTAATGAATGGTAAATTACATTTTTGGGGGTGTTATATCCACTGCTGTAGTGCAAAGTCTAAGCCTGGGTGTGATTAGTACATTAGTAGATACACATGAAGGTATATTAGTATTTTCCTCCACACATCATTTCACACCACTAGTTGGCCCACTTACTAGAATCCAGTTAGTTAGCTTAGATTATCTGAGCTCCCTTGTCTATTCTCTTCCAACCCTCTGTCTTCAAGAGACAGAGCTAGAACCACAAACCTACAGTTTTTCTTCCTTTGTTAGCTGCTCTTTTTGATCTCTCAAATCCTGGTGGTGCACATGAGGAGTGGATGGCACAAGTAAATGAGAACAGCTTGAAACCCTCTGGCTCAAACTTTGTGGGGGAGAGGGACATGGTGAGAGTGACCTAACTGCAGGCATTTGCTACGGGCCACTGAACCAGGGGAAGGAGCTTGATCTGGAGAACTGGCAGAGGCTGCACATATAAGGGACATGATAGTCATGGGCGACTTCAATTACCCCAACATAGATTGGGAGGAACTCTTGGCTAGGTTGGATCAGTCACATAGCTTCATAACCTGTATCAAAGAGCTTTCTGACCCAGAAAGTTAAAGGGCCAACCAGAGGCAATGCTCTCCTAGACTTGGTCTTGGCCAAAGGAGACTTGAACATTGAGCCTGGGTGACAGCAACCACAAGAGCATGATGTTCACTGTCTGCCACAAGGTATATTGAGGTAGACTAATTTCAACATGCTCAGAGCATTAGTAGGGGAGGCAATGCAGGACCAGGGACTGAAGGCAAATGGCGTACACTGAGAGTGGTCATTCCTCAAGGACACAATTCTTGAAAACAAAAGAAGACCATTCCCATGTGGAGGAAACGCAGCAGGAGGGTTCTCAAGCCCTCTTGGCTCAATAGGGAAATCATGATCCTCTTGAAAAAGAAGAAAGAGGCATATGCATAATGGAAGCTAGGGACAGTCCTTAAGGAGGACTATATGACAGCAGTCTGCACCCGTAGGGAGGTTAGGAAAGCTAAGGTGGTGACTGAATTCAAGTTGGCAATGGGAGGCAAGGACAATAAGAATCCATCTTAAGTTATGTAGAGAGCAGAAGGAAAACAAATGAAAGCGTGGGGCTCCTGCTGAGTACCTCCAGACAGCTGGTAACAAACACCCAAGAAAATATCGAACTCAAGCCCACTTTGCTTCAGTTTTTCACTGGACCAAGGGGAAAAACATGCAAGATAGGCTTGCATGGGGCATGGTGGGAATGGCAGCCTTCTCACTGTTGATGCTGAGCTGGTGCATAACCAATTAGAAAAGCTAGACATTTAAAAGTCAGCAGGACTAGATGAACTTCACCAGAGAGTGCTGAAGGAGCTGGCTGAGGTCATTGCAGGACTCCTGGCAAATCTTTTTAAAAAATTGTGGTACTCAGGGGAGATCTCTGAGGATTGGAAGAGGGCCAACATTGTGCCCATCTTCAAGAAGGGGAAGAGGGAGGACCCGGGTAACTATAGGCCAATCAGCCTAACTTCTATCCCAGGGAAAATCCTAGAAAAACTCATCAAGGAGTCTGTGCAACTCACTCGTAGAGGGTAGGATTCTGAACGACAGCCAGCATGGCTTTATTGCAGGCAGGTCCTGTCTTACCAATCTCATCTCCTTCTATGACCAGGTATCTTGCCACCTGGACACAGAAGACAAGGTAGACGTTATATACCTAAATTTCCAAAGGGTCTTTGATCTAGTATCCCACAATATCCTCATGGGAAAATTGGAAGTAAGTGGGCTTAACTGCTTAACACTTCAGTGGGTGTGAGGTAGGAGAGTTCTTATAATGGATCTATGTCATCCTGGTGAGAAGTGGCCAGTGGTATCCCTCAAGGGTCCATGCTTGGTCCAGTGCTTTTCAACATCTTTATCAGTGATTTGGATGTGGAGGTGAAAATCTCACTGACCGAGTTTGCGGATGACACCAAGTTATGGGAGGGTGTGGACACACCTGCAGTTAGGCTGCAGATACAGGAGAGGTGGGCAAATCGGAACCACATGAGGTTCAACACTGAGAAATGTAAAGTGCTCCATCTGGGGGTAAATAATCCCCAACATACTTACAGGCTCGGTGGCAACAATTTGACTTGCACCATGGCCAAAAGGGATCTAGGGGTAATAGTTGTCCATTGCATGAACATGAGCCGTCAGTGTGATGCTGTAGCCAGCAAGGCAAACAACCCTCCGGCATGCATCAACCTGTGCATCTCACGTAAAACCAAGGAAGTGATTCTTCCACTGTCCTCAGCACTAGTGAGACCGCAGCTGGAGTCCTGCATCCAGTTCTGGGTGCCACACTTCAGCAAGGACATGGAATAACTTGAGAGAGTCCAGAGAAGAGCCACCTGTATGATCAAAGATTTGCAAGGCAACCCATATGAGGAGAGGCTGAGGAACTTGGGCCTCTTCAGCCTAAAGAAGAGAAGGCTGAGAGGGGACTTGGTAGCAGCTTACTGCTATATCAGGGGAGTACATCAAGAGCTTGGTGAACAACCGTTCACCAGGGCACCCATGGGGAAGACCAAGAGTAATGGATACAAACTCTTGGAAGGCTGCTTCAGGATCAATTCTAGGAAAAACTCCTTTGCAGTCAGGGTGTCTAGATTGTGGAAAAAATTCCCTCTAGAGGTGGTGCAGTCACCTACCCTGGAAATCTTCAAGAGGAGACTAGACAGTCACCTCACTGGGGTCACCTGACCCCCAGTTGTCTTTCCTGCCTAGTGCAGGGGGGCTGGACCCAATGATCTTGCAAGGTCCCTTCCAGCCCCGAACAATCTATGAATCTATAAACAGTAAAAGTTATGTAAAATGTGAAACAATGTAACAACTATTACACTGCATCTTCTTCAGCAGAACAGGTGTATTCACTTGTCAGCAGTTAAAGTTAGACTCCAGCCATCAAAAACACAAGGAAACAATTAAAAAGAGTATTCCCCAAATAACTAATTTTGTTTCAGTCCTTAGTAACAATACAACACTACCCTAACTGGACCCTGGAATACATTCTTAATGGACACAACTCATTACACAGCATTATGTTTTCCACTTTCATTTTTCACAAGTGTACTGTACATAAATTTGGTTGTTGTAATTTCTTTCTCCTCCCTGCTCCTTCAATTAAAACATTTAATTCATTTCAAGTATGATACTTGGTTTGAGAAACTGTAAGAAGGATACATACACTTTATTCAAGAAAAAACTTCTGTTGACATTAATGGGAAAGTTTGCTGAGAGCTGGCCTTCCAAATTATAATCTTTTGTAGTGCTATGGTGGATGAGTTATGGTGACTACTTCCTGACGATGGAACAAAAGTCTTCAGTCCAGCTATCCATAAACTCTTTATGTATAATCTGAATTGCCCTTGTCAATGCCATATCCCCTTGGTGCTGCGTGAGCATCAACCCCTGAAAAAATTCAAACAAGCAGAAATTCTGATACTTATTTATCTCTTTGTGAACTAATTACCTCTACAGTCTTCAAATTCTCTGGGAAATCTAATCACAGTGTTTTAGTAATATTTTAATAGCCTTTTTCTAAGTGTCTTGGCATTTCTGGGTTCAGCTGGGATAGGCCTTAAGAATGAAGAGGACTAGTTTCCAGACATGTCTTTATCCTTACTAAAAAGTTTTAGTTCATATTCATTTGTAAAAATTGGCTTCAAGAAGTGTTTAGTTGGTGAAGCCAATTGATTCATCCTTTGCTTCCCTCAGGGTATTAAACTTTATTCTGCTTGGTGATGTGTTTGGAACTTTAGTGCATTCTCCTCTCTTGCTTTGCACAGGGGACATAGCCCGGAAATAGAAGGGGTTGACTTCTGGCTGCCAGGACATCCCTTATGAGCTGTTCAGCAGCTGGCAAAAAATGGAGCAAATCCAAAGGGCAGAAGGGCTCTTAGTGCAGCTTCATTATTGTGGAACACCTGGGCCCCAGATTACATCTTCCCCATACATATACAGAACTTTTATTCAGGTCAATGGGGGGGTCAAATATAATGAAAAGTAAATTTTAATATATTGTTTCCAGAATAAATTGTTGCTGTACAGATTTGACATGTAGATTTCACACCAGTTCTATTACTGCTGGTAGAAAGAATGATCTAGCAACAACATTAACAGTAAAATAAGAAACTCGTACATTTTCAACACAAAATTTCTCCACCGTCTGGTGAGTTCCTATAAAGCACTCTGCAAAAGTCAGTTGTCAGACTTGCAAAACAGTGGTGATGTTGTTAATTATTATTATCAGAGACTGAAAGAAACAAGAGAGCTCAGGAGGGCTTCAGTTTCCAGTCCCTCGCCTTTTATTAATGCTGAAGATATTCTTTTTCCACAATGCTAACATATAGCTATCTTTCTAATATCTGAAAAGTCCTTGGAGCTATTTTCATATTCCATTTGATGGACTGAAACAAGAAATTACTTTAATACATTATTAATTGCTACTTGTTTGAATATTGTCATGTGCTTCCCATCAGAGAGATCGCTGGCATGTGAAGTAGCTCTTCCTAATGCAAGGAGCTAGGAGTAGCATTTACATGGTTCCTGCTATCATAACCATTTTTAGATTGACCATGGGCAAGTCTACACAAGATGCTAACTGCACAGTAGCCTAATAACACTGTGCAGTAGCAAGCAGGGCAAAAACCATGCTAATTAATATACTACTACACAGTGGTATTAGGTTACTGTGCGATGTCACTAAAAACCCGTGAGCCAGTGCTACTGTGCAGTAGTGCAAGTTGTTGCGCATTGATTTAACACTCAGTTAACCAAATACTAAATTTAATGCATGGTAACTATGATGCATTAGTGAACATGTAGATGCACCCACATTAATGAATGTGTAGACACACTGTAGTTACTGAGCATTAAGTTTAGTACTTGGTCAACCAAGTACTAAATCAATGCACAGTAACTTGGACTACTGCACAGTAGCACTGGCTCACGGGTTTTTAGTGACACTTGCTGTGCAGTAACCTAAAGCTACTGTGCAGTAGTGTATTAGAATGGTTTTTGCCCAGCACACTAAAGTGCAGTGGTATTAGGCTACTGCACAGTTAGTCTTGGGTAGGCCACTGCACACTTCATGTTCTGTGTAAGTGAGTACCAACCAGTAAACTAGCAATCTCCATTTTACTGAGCCTGTAAATAACATTTGTCTCATTATGAAGAGCCCAACCCACAGGGTGAATCAACAACCCCTGTCCTAACAAATAGCGTTCCTTTTGTTTCTTAGATTTATTAAAGGTATGCTGAATTAGTGCCATTTTGCCGAATCCCATTATAAAATTTATCAGCTAGAAAACAAACTCCTTTGGTTCAACTACCTTTTTACTTAAACTACAGTCACTGATGAAAATTAGATTTAAAGGAAACAAAACCATTCTTTTGCCCTAAAGCTTGAAGCCTTTCATCTAAATATTTTATTGAAACCCAGATTCCATTTTGCAACTGTTGCTCAGAGTCTTTTTTTAAACAACAAATTATACTTAGGAGAAATGTTTTACATAATAGTAATTTGCTACTAGTCATCTTTATTCAAGAAGTATGTATTATGTATGAATCAAACAAGAATGAACAACATTCAAAGAGTCAGAACCTTATATAATATTGCTCCATCTCAAAATAAAGGAGTGCTTTGGTTCCCATAATAAGCCTTTTTCATCCTTTATATTTTTCAGTGTATGATTTATAGCCTGTTTATTTGCTAATGCATTCCCTTAACCTCTAGTACCTGCAATTCCCTCAGCTTCAAACTGGAGAAAACATTTTTTCTTTGCTGTCCTAAAATTTTTTAACACAAGTGGTTTGAGTTCTTACTAAAGATGGCTAGATCCTGTTCCACCCTGCTCTATGAGTTTACCTCCCCATGAAAGAATTTGAATCCTGACCTGTTGTACCACAGGACAGCAATCTAGCCACCAGGCCACAGGCTAGGCAGGACTAACAACATCTTTGAAATTACAGCACTGGGGAGCCAGAAGGGAAAGCAGTCTGGAAACACAAGAACAGGCAAGCTTGACTCTGTGGCTTAGGAAGGTGGATGCTGCCCCAGCAGGTTCAACATGACCCCCTGCTTCCAGTGTTTTCTGGACATTTTTTCCATTACAGTCATGGAGAAAAGTACGTAAACAGCATTGGAAGCAGGCTTTTTCATATGCTGCTACAACCTGCTTGAAATTCCTCCTTGGAGACTGGAACAGATGCTCAGACAGCATCACTGGGAAAAACTTCTAGTCCTTATTATAGTATTTCTTTATGCAGCAAAGGCCTGTTGGCCTTAATAGAAAGAAATATGTGACTATTTGGAGAAAGGAAAAGAAGCCTGGTGAGCTGGGTTTAGAAAACCTTACCGTCTCTTTCTCCCCAGTATTGATTGTAAGGAGCCCTGGAGAGGATGGAACCTCCTCTAATATTGTACAGAGATGGAAAACTGGGGACAGGTGTTCCTGTAAATAACACATTAGAGTCCTTGGCATAACAGCCTACATTTTGTATGCATCCTCCATTATATAAAGGTTGGAAAAAACTCTGGGTAATTTTGTATAGAGACAGGCTTGCAAGGACAGATCCCATGTTTTTGCTGATGTAAACACGAAAACACTGATGATTTGTTCCACCATAGTAACACAAACAAAGCAAGTGAAACCCATAACCGTAAGGAATAGCACTTGTCAGGAGTGGAAGCCTAACTGATAACACTTGAGGCCATGCTACATAAGCAGTTGTTAAATATTTATCATAAATTCTTCACTTAGCTGGGGAGGTGTCATAATGATCAACCCCTTTCATTAACATGTACCCAATCAAGCTGTAAACAGATGTGTATCCCAGGTGTAGTTGCCATACTCCAGGGTCCCATCCGACAAAAAGTAAGCTTCCAATTTGGGAATAGAGGGCTTCCCTTCACAGCTGTTCTAGGAACTGCTGACTGGGCCTGCATCTGGTGGGAGTAGACAGCACGGAGCTCACAATCCACTTGACAGGGCAGGATTTTCAGGATGTAGCTGTGCACTTGTACTCTGAAAATTAGGGCCCTTTAAGCATCTGAGATTTGGTCACCCAAAACTCAAGACAATCAGATTCATTAGTTACTTCTGAAAACTCTGTCTTTGCCGGCATATGTGTCTGCTTCACCAAGTTGTAGTTGGCACAGCAATCTTTCTTGCAGATAGACAAGCATATATTTTGTACTGTGTAGAAATAAACTTATGTTACATCTTGATACTTTGTGTACGAAAAAGGCCAACACTGAAAAATAGCAATGATACGGCTGAAAAGCCCAGTTAATCAGAAAGAGCAGTGAATAGCCAACACAGAAATGTCACACAAATAAATCAGAATGGGCTTGACTGTGCCTGTTTGTGGCTCATGTTTTTTCTTAAGTACTAAGATTAAAATATTGAACTTCCTGTTTCCATAGCAATGCTGTCTATGGTGGTTGTAGAAAACAAAAAGACCAACGTTTTCTTTCAGTAAAACAAATTCCCAAGGAAACTGGAGCAGATGGAAGAAAAAAGAAACATCTTGAAACTCCTCTTATAACTAAGATTGGGTGAATTTCACAAGCTTTAGGTGTTTAGTTTGGTTAACCACAAAATGCCTGTATTCTTACATATGTCTTATGCAAAGCATCCAGGCTCTCAGAATACAGCTTAACCCCATGTTCTGCCCTCTTGGAGAGAATTCATTTCCTATTCTTCCCAGCATCTCCACTGATTAGGGCTTGCTTACCAGCTCTCACCTGCTCCAGCAGCACATGAGCTCGATTTCCATTTTCAGGGATGTTTGCTGCTAGCTTTTCTCATAGTTGTCTGCCTCCGTGGCTAGGTGAAAGACCTAGTAAGAGGGAGGAGGAGTGAGTGGTGCTTTCATGCAGGGGATCCTTCCCTGAAGGATTAATTAGAACAATTACCATATGACATGCTGGATCTGTTTTGGATCACATGAGAGGCCTGGTAATAAGCAATTGCTTTTAGTTCTCATTTTCCTTTTTATATCTGCTCCCCCTATTGAAGCAAGCAGGCCAATCCAATCCAGTGGAGTAAAACAGCATAGCCAGAAAGTAATCTCATTTTCAGTTTAGTGCTTGGTGTCACTGATGCAATCTTTTAAATCCATGTTTTTCATTTAAACTCATCTGGAGGGGGACATTTCCAGATCCTAATTCACTGTCAGTGGGTGCATCTACACATGCAATTAATGTGGTTGAATAAACTCTGGTGCAGTTTGTGGTGGAGCTTATTGCTCCAGGGTGCTGTGTTTGCATGTGCACCCAGGATCGTAGCACGCTGAGCCAGGGCAGAGCAGATGTGACTGGCATGGGGTCCTGGGAGTCAGACTGCCAGCTTGGGGCTGCTTTTATCTGGCTCAACATGCTGTGGAGGAGCTGGCTGGAGCATGAGGGTGCTTCAGTGCAGACCTAGTTATCAAGCAGCACCCATACTGAAGTACCCTCATGCCTCAGCCAGCCCTGTCAGCATCTACACATGCATTGTGGCAGAGTAAACAACAACTGCCATGGGATAGTAGTTGTGTCCGGCAGTATTATCCTGTGGCAGAGTTACTTAGATTCATAGATTCATAGATTCAGGGTCGGAAGGGACCTAGTAGATCTTCTAGCCCGACCCCCCGCCAGGGCGGGAGAACAACAAAAAACCCCAAAAAGAGAAACGGGACTCAAATGAGTCCAGCCAGGTAGGCATCCAGCCTCTTCTTAAAGACCCCCAGGGTAGGGGCCAGCACCACTTCCCTTGGAAGTTGGTTCCAGCTCCTA
>NW_017729033.1:23300088-23303065 GCF_001723915.1 Gavialis gangeticus
GCCTTGCTGAAGTCCAGAAAGACTACATCCACCGCGACACCTGCATCCATGGCCTTTGTGACCTGATCGTAGAAGGCAATCAGGTTGGTCTGACATGATCTCCCCCTAATAAATCCATGCTGATTGCCCCTGAGCATCATTTCTGATGCCGGCCCATCACATTACTTAGTTTCCTCTGTCCTAATAGCACCGCACCTATAAATGGGATGTCTTACTGCAGAGCTAATTAGTCAACTCCACAAAAAACATCTCATGCAGATGCACCCAGTGAATCGTGCTTTCCACCAACATAATTTACTGAGCTCCATGGAATTATGCTGGTTTGAAGCTGGAGGGTCACTGTGCTGAGTCAGGCCCACTCTAAGAAAATGGATTGTATAGGTAAAGTAACCATATAAGTCTATTATAGCAACCCTAAGCAGAGTCCCTGGACAAGCCACAGCTTACTTCAATGGGGCTCACTGAGCTTACTATGGAAATAAGGCCTAGGCCCATTTATTTCTCAGCCACTATCAAAAAATGTTTATCACTTTCACTCTTCAAATCATGTTTTAAATTAGACTGTAAAGTCCTCAGGGCAAGGACTTTTTATTTGTATTTCAAACAACCAAGCACACGTTAGGTACTGTATAAACAAATAACAGTAATAAGGAGTTAAATGCATGATTTAATTGAAAATGATTAATTTCACTGCAGGTGCTGGAATGTCTGGCTGTTGCAGACATTGTGGTATTGAGTATAATGTGCACATACACAGTTATTGCCTACAGGTACAAAGGATGTCATTTTGCATTTCAAACTAAAAGAAAGAGAGTGGTTCTGATAGCCTTTGTATTCTTAGTCCAGCCAGGTGATCAGCTTACACAAGCTCACACAAAGAAACAGAGGGCTGCAGATAGTGTGTCTTTTGACTTTTTAATAATATATTAAATGCCACTGTCATTCTAGTTGGTAGGTAGCAAGATGACTACAATTTCTTTCTTTGACCTCGGATAAAAGTGCTTATTTGAAACTTGTAATCTGCTGGTTACTTTTGCTTTGTTATAAACTCCAGACTTAAGAGAAAAAAAATGCTCCTCTCTTAAAAAACAAAACAAAACCTCTTAAATTAAATTTGTATATTATCCAAGGCTCCAAGAAACCTGCAGGTTCAATAAACTTGGGAATTAATTTTTATTAAAGTCAATGTAGTACTCAGCAGAGATGCTGGATTGACAGCCCTGGAGACTGAAGCCCTGTTTATCCAGAGGAAACACAGACCCATTTGTAGCATCAGTGCAGGCTTCCTCATAGTAGCCCAACAATGGGCCTCATCCCTGAACTGGAAGGACTCCTGGGAGATGAAAATGCAGTCCAATTAGCCACGACCATGCTGCTGGGTTTAATGAACTGGATCTTTTTGTATTTCCTGTTTTGGGAAAATAAGAAATGCCTAGTTTTGGAGTAATTATTGTGAGGCTCAGAAATTTGACTGGTATGTGAACTCATAAGGAATCCTGATTGGGGTATCTGAAATGCTTTTTGCATCAGAATGAAAAGTTCATAGCTTCAATATGAACTTAGGGAAAACTCATGTATGATCTAGATTCATTTCTGGATCTGGGATTCACTCACACCTGAAACAAAGCAAAATTGGACTGGGTGGGCATTCTGATCCCATCCTGACTGAAACCAAAGAAAATGTTGCACCCAGTATTTGGTTTCACTTTGCCAAGTGAAAACTGATATGAAACTTGATAATGTGAAAAGGCACTACTGAAAACAAGTTATACAGAAAGAGCCACACATATGGATAATTTATGGAAGAAAGTTGCACCAGTTATGTGCAAAAATACAGTCTTTTGGGATGCATCAGATAAAGCACATGAGAGAGAATACTAATGAATCAAATGCAACCTGAAACAAACATACTGTATTTATTCGAACATAACATGACCCTGTCTATAAGAGAACCCCAATAATTAGATTCTATAAATGGAAAATTTATAAATTTGTTATAAATTTCCAGGTATACAACCTAATTATTAGAGGTTTGCCTTCAATTTGTCCACATTCCACTGCTACAGCAGGTAAAATAAATCTGAGGGGGGGCCAAGTGGCTCTTTTGCTCTCTTCCCTTCAACTTACTATGGCCCCTGCAGTTTCTTTCTCCCTGCAGGTCCTCCCCCACCACACCCCTCCTTACTGTCAGACCCTGCTCTCCCTGGAAGTGAGGGGCAAATTTGAAAACACAGGCCTTGAACTAAATGCACATGTAGTAATTTGCATATAGGCAAATTACTGTGAGTACCCACAGACTTAGTTCATCCACAATTGATGCATTTTACCTTGTTTGAAACTGCTGCAAGTTTTAGCACAGGTACTCCATAAACACTTTTAAGGAGCACTTTTATATCTCCTTATATATAGTACAAACTATGTGTAATATTAATTCAAAGGCTCATGATTTAACGCATAGTTCATTGGACTGGGCCCCGGAAGATTCAACAATATTTCAAGCCATGGTGATCCCACAGCTTAGCACTGCTCAGCACTGGGTGGGTGGTATCTGGAGTACAGACACATCAGTATGGTTTCTACCATCATAATTACATAGAAATCCAACATACAATTATGAAAGATCCTTTGTGAGGGTACCTGGAGTATACACATATTAGTATGTGTGTGTATTTGAGATACCCCCACAAAGGATCCATCTACTAATTAATCCCCACTCATGACTGGAACCAGGTGTCCTTGTAACAAGTCCTGGGACCCTCCAAAATTTATATGCAGATAAGGCATAGGGCAGCCTGATTTGTTTCCACCTCATGGAGGGTGAGGACATACTAATCATATGTGACAGGTTCAGAGAGGGAAAGAAAGAGAGATTCCGGGTGAACAGTTTGGGGCCCTATTTGGCGATATTTGCCAGACAATTATGGCTGGGGAAGAAACAGGAATTACTAAAATGGGGAAGAAAGGGACAACTCTGCCG
>NW_017729033.1:23308065-23319782 GCF_001723915.1 Gavialis gangeticus
AAAATGGGGAAGAAAGGTACAACTCTGCCGTGGGAGTGAAAAGGAAGTTAGATATTACGAAGAATTTTCTCACTAGGACGGTAGCAAAACACTGGAACAAGTCACCCAGAGAGGTGGTAGAAGCTCCATGCTTGGATGTTTTCAAAACCCAGCTAGACAAAGCTTTGGCTGGGGTGATTCAGTTGGGGATGGTCCTGGTTTGAGCAGGAGGTTGGACTAAATGACCGCCTCAGGTCCTTTCCAACTTTAATTTTGTATGATTCTATGACAATATCCTCATTAATAAGATAACAGCAGTTCCCAAGCTGTAGTATGGGTACCACCAGTGGTATGCAGACAACCTGTCAGTGGTGCGTGTTAACAGATTTATTATAATTATATGACAAAAAATTGCTGGTGGTACTTAAAGTTGTATCATTTTAAATTGGTGGTGTGTAATCTGTCAGAGTTTGGGAATCACTGAACTAAGGAAATACAGACTAGATGTAAGGTGGATTCTTAAAACGTTGGATCATTTTACTCAGCAAGTAGTCCTCAATGGCTTAATGTCTAGTTGGAAGAGGTATCAAGTAGGGTTCCTCTGAGGTCTGTCATGGGTCTGTTATTGTTCAGTGTCTTCATTAATCATTTGGATGATGCGATTGATTGCACACATAGCAAATCAGTGGATGACTCCAAGTTGGCTGAAATTGTGGACACTCTGGAGGACAGGGCTAGGATCCAGAATGACATGGAGAAATGACCCTATGTTGGATGTGGCCCATAACATGAGATCCCTCCTAAGCATGTGCACAGTGATTAGAGGTGGGAAGGTTCTAGAATACCTGAACTTTCCATCTTAATGATGTCAGTGACCCACTTACATCTGGGGAGCATGTGCAGAAGCTTGTGTTGTCCAGTCAAATGCCGTGTGCTGCACCTGAGTGCCACGAGCACCATAGTAGGGTGTTGTGTGCACATGAGTATGATTGGTGAGAAGAATGACGGGGGTATGGTGTGTGTTTGGTGAGGATTTAATGAATCCTGAGGCGTGATTCAGTGCACAAATGGAATATGGAGGCTTGAGAGTACCTGAGGTTTGAATGGTGTGTGAGTTTACTTGGTTGGTGATCGCACCTGCGTGTCTGAGACATATGAGCAGTGACTGTAGCAGCGTGAGAGAGGGGTGACTTATTGGATTGGATTATATTGGATACTTACCTGTAAAACCATTATTGGATTGGGACCTCGATCATGCATTGGACTGGTAATTATCACCCTTCCCTCACTCTCGGTCTGAGACTCTCTGAGGGAAAAGACTGAGGGCCTGACTGTCACTCCAGCTCAGTGAGCCTGTGAAGACCTGACATTGCCCTTTGCTGCCCCTTGGCAGGTCTGGTTATGGTGCATTGCAGTTAACCACTGTATAGAGTTCATGCTTGATGTTATGCATGTTTTGTACTGTTAATCTTGTTTTTGTTGTGATTGTGAGTTCATAAGTTACTTTTAAACTTTATTAGAGCCTCTGTGTATTTGTAGGGTATATGGGGGTGGGCTGTAGCTCTATGTATATCCCTGACCCCCAAATCCACCCCTAACAGAGATAACACGCGAAAGGCCCTGGCTGTCTGAGGAGGCCTAACAACCCTCTGCCCCTTAGATTTCTCATAGGTGGTCAGTGTCCAGGACACCCGGCAGTGCCCGCCTTTCACTTAGTCAACTAGACGAGAGTCAACAAGTGCAAAATCCTATACTTGAGGCATAACAAGTTATAACCACATGCAAAAATACAGACTGGGGAATGACTAGCTTGGTGCAGAGAAACACCTGAGGCTTACGGTGGAGCATAAACTGAATATGAGCAAACTGTGTTTTTACTGCAAAAAAAAAATAAAAAAATGCCAACAGCATCCTGGACTGTATTAGGAAGAATGTCACTTGCAAATCAAGGGAAGTTTTTCTTCCACTCTGTTCAGCACTGGTGAGGCTTTACCTGGACTACTGTGTCCAGTTTTGGGCCCCAGACTTCAAGAAGGATGTGGATTGTTTAGAAAGAGTCCAGCACCAGGCAACAAAAATGATTAGGGACCTGGGAGGCAAGACTTATAAGGAAAGGCTGAAAGAACTGGGTTTAGGCTGGAGAAGAGAAGGCTGAAGGAGGATTTGATAACCGTTTTCAAATACCTGACAGGTGATTATAGAGAGAATGGAGATGGGTTTTGCTCTGTGGTTGTAGGGGACAGGATTAGTAGCAACAGCCTCAAGAGGCAGAAGGTGAAATCTGGGTTTGAGATTAGAAGGAACTTTCTGACTATGAGAGTGGCCTGGCATTGGAATAGGCTACCTAGAGAAGTTGTGGATTCTCCATCCTTGGAAACTTTCAAAAGCAGGTTAGATTGACACTTGCCTGGGATGTTTTAGGCAGGGATGATCCTGCTTTGAGCAGAGGACTGGACTGGAAGACTTTGTGAGGTCCCTTCCACCTGTACTTCTTTATGATCCTATGATGCTAGGAGCTATCCTAGCTCCATGCTTGGCTAGGTTTCTCTGGTAACAGCAAGGGGTATGTGTACGTGTGTTGGTATATGGAGAGATCATTGCAGAACAGCAAGTGCCAAATGGCTCTGTAGGGATGGATATTAGATAAATAATACACTGGATACTTCATTTTGCATGGCTATTGTAAACTCACCCCCAGCTCACTCCACACTTGTTATGCAGGATTATTGTTTCCAAGTAAAATAAAATTCACCAGCTGGTATGTGCGAAAAAGTTTTTTTTCACTCCTTCACAAAACAAATGTAACGAAAATGTCTCTAAATATCTTGATGGGCAACATTTTTGGCACATCCCCAAATGCAGATATAAAAGCAAAACCTCATAAACAGCAACAAATAAACAAGAAAATGTAAAGAGATCCTATTTTGCCGCTTAACAGCTGATAATTGGCTAAAGAAAGTACACTGTGTCCTTTCTAGAGTAGTGCCCCGTTATGGTTATTTTAGGCCATATTCCTAATAAGAATTATTACTAAGAGCAGAAAAATATTGTACCATTAATCCCACTGAAAAATATGAGTATTCTCAGTTAGAAAACCTAGTAAAATGTTTATGTCATTTTGATTCCAATCATTTTTGTTTACACCTCACATGGTTTCTGTAGGCAAAAGGTTTGTTATTTTAGTAAAGGGTATAAAGGACACATACAATATATTTCCAAGGAAAAATGTAAAAGGTAAAAATACATTTATACAAAATATCTCAGTGATATATATGAAAACATGCATTTAGTGCCTTATTTGAGGCCCACTGAAATAATTGAAGGCTTGCTTCATTGTTTCACTTCATAGTATTATTCTTTTCTAAAACAGCAAATGGTTTTCAAGTACTATTATTTATAATTTCTATAGGTCCATAAATTTACCGAGCATGGAAGCACAAATTGATATATGTAAGACACATCTGTACAGATTTACATTTGGCTGCCATTGCTCAACAGACTTTGCTTTATTAGCTCTTTAACCTGTCATTATTTTGCAAACTGAATTGTTCAATTGAGCGTAGGGAAGTAGGAACACAGAAGTGGGTTTCAGAAAAGCTCTGCGTAAAACATTCGGATCCATGTCCCAGAGGGGTGAATTATATCTTTTCTTGTTTTATGATGGGTGAAACAATTTACAATTTTATTCTTCATTCCAGCACAACCACAAATATTATCACACACAGCCATGTCTGAGTAAATAGAAGAAAACCAGGTATATTTAGATTATTTTTTTTAAAGTCAGGATCATATTTTTCTATTTTTACTTAAAATATGGTAGAGAAGCAGTTTTCTATGCCTGGAAAAATGCTCTGATGACCAGTGCACCCAAGTCCTGGACAGAAAATTATCTACATCTTGAATCTTGTTGGTTGTAGTAGAGTACCACTACAACCACCCACCTGAGCCACATGCCCTCACCCATTTACCAATTCTGCTTGCGAAGGCCTGCCCGTAACATGGGTTTTACATTGAGTAAGGAGGGCTATTGTTTTGTACATTGGAGAAAGAAGCTAAGTTCAAGGGACAGCTGAAATATCTATTATAGCCTATTCTTTGGCATAACATTCAGGGCTGTAGCCCAGCCACCCAATTCCCAGGGCACATTTTAAACATGCAGGAAAAAGTCTTTTGAAAAAAATATCCAAATTTTTCAAAACTTGTAAAATTCTCAGTTGCTATTCAATTTGGGAAACTGGTTCCAAAAGCCCTCTGTTATACTATGTTGTGAGCCTTAATAGAGAAACACAAATCCATTATTGCTTACCGGAGTTGAGCTAAACAGCATTCTCTAAAATGGAGAAACTTTTGCCTATAAGTTTTCTTGATCGTAAAAAGGGTATGGGCCTAATGCTGAACAAGTGATGTGCTTTGGAAGTCCTTATGCTTATTGTGAACTGGATTTTTAAAATTTTGTTTCATAACTAAGAGACATGGAAATACTTTTCCTATTTTTAATCCTTGACTAGTCATTCCTGCTTTTTTCAATAATTTTTGCCATCCATCACATTTGACCTTTTCTGCAGTTGAAAAAGCATCATGTTCCTTTTTGTGCAGTGTAGTGCACAAATTATATTTGAGTTATACTGTTGCATATAATGTTTAATTACATTTAAAATAGAAGACATATATTTGCTTTCCAAAGCCTTAGAAATAAAAACAGATATCATCTCGTTAATAAGTAACAGGTGAAAGCAGAACCACGAATCCCTACATTAGATGTATAAAGAACAAATGCCATGCTGCCTCTTACCCAATTAGGATAACAAAGGAATCCTAAAGATACGATTGATAATCCTAGTAGTAAGTGAAAAATGCAGTTCATAGGGCTGTGCAAAATTTCTCCGGCAGTTTCGTTTTGATGCTGTTTCGACTCATTTCAAGCTCAAAACAGCAAAATCGAAATGAAACAGAGAGCTTTGAAACAGCCTCGAAATGAAACGAGGC
This sequence comes from Gavialis gangeticus, assembly GCF_001723915.1. Taxonomy (NCBI): domain Eukaryota; kingdom Metazoa; phylum Chordata; order Crocodylia; family Gavialidae; genus Gavialis; species Gavialis gangeticus. The sequence goes on from NW_017729033.1 coordinate 23,313,031, forward strand.
AAGTTAAAATGTTTCAAAATTTTCTAAACATTTCGAGTTTTGAAGCTCAAGCTGGGCTTGCCTGCAGGGAAACAGAAACTAAAGTAAAGAAAGGGAGGAGGAAGGGTGGGGGGGAAGTGCTCTCATTATTGACAGTGTAGCTGGCCAGTGACTGTCATCCTTTCCTGAGGTCTCTTCCAATCCCAGTGCTCTGGGGGAGGGATGGAAAAACTGCATAAAACGCGGCATTGTTTGACCTGCCCTGCTTTCTGCCTTGGTGTCAGTTGAGAGAGGGCGCACCTTAACACACACACAGTGTCATCCACCCATCTCACAAGTGTTACCTGTCAGCAGCTAGAGGTGCAGGACCCCAGAACCCAGACTCCCCCTGCATCTATCTCCTTGACAGTTGGCAGGATTCGTGGCCACAGCAGGGACTAGCAGGCCTGCAGTTTTCACCCGCCTCTGCCCCAAGACAGACACAGTCCCACAAGCACCCACATCACAAGTTTTGCCTGTCAGCAGCCAAAGATGCAGGGCCCCAGAACCCAGAAGCCCCTGCACCTATCTCCTCAACAGCTGGCAGGCTTTGTGGCCTCAGCAGGGGCTAGGACCCCTGCAGTTTTCACCCGTCTGCACCTTCACACACACATAGTGTCACCCATGTCACGAGTTTTGCTTGTCAGCAGCTTGAGGTGCACCTATCTCCCTGAAACTTGGCAGGCTTCATTCGCTTAGAAGGGGACTACCATTACCACAAGTTTCATCCAAATCAGGCCAGAAATGACAAAGTTATAGGCTGTTTCAAGCTTCCCCATTATAGCTTATGGGCAAAACGTCGAAACAGCATTGAAACAGTGAAACTGTTTTGATGAAACGAAACAGAACAGCAGTTTCGAATCAAAATGAAATTCAAAACAAAATGCTGTTCCATCGAAATGTTGAAACACAAGTCAAAACAGAACGGTGCTGTTTCGCGTAGCTGTAGCAATTCACTGTTTTATAAGGAAATATGTTCTTCATCATCATGAGAACCCTTAGGACTGTGCTGCAATAAACGAAGATTAATTTATTTTGGAATAGGACACTGACATTTTTTTTCTTCTACTGAATATCCAAAGGGAAAAAAAATCTAATCCTCCTAACCTAACTTGTATATGTATGATTTCTTACTAAGGAAATTTTTCATTTTTGTTAAATCTGTGGTTGGATGCTAACAATAATTGCCACTAGTATCATTTTTTTGCTGACTGTAATGTTATTATGTCTGTCAACTTTTCAGGCTTCAAGTCATTCCTGCAGATGTGATGTTATAAAATTAAGTATGAATATATAAGGAAAACAAGAAAAATAACTCAGCAATACAAGCTGTCATGTGACAGTATAGGGGAAAGGGTTGTTATGTGTAGCGAAAACAAATGGCTAAAATCGAGCATTTGGAACAAACTGACGGGAACAAGAATTGTGCATCTGAGACCTAGATCTTTGGCATATCTATAATTTTCTCTTTGACAAACTATTGCTCAGTAAAAAAGGAGAGTGCAGGGCATGTCATTGTTATAGATTTTTCACAAATACTGGCTGCTCTCTAAAGAGCAAGCAGTTTTGCTATGACAATAGGGAAGTGTGGCTAATCCTGGCCTTGGAACAAGTAATTGTTTGTGAGATCCTGTAAAGACCTGTAACCAGTGATTCTTAACCTAGGGTGCTGCCAGATCCTTGAAGTGTGAGGAGTTAAGCAGATAATTGCATGCTCAGGCTTGTCCCTGCCTGGCTGATCCTCCCCCACCCCCGCCACTGCCTGGCCCCTCTGCAAGGAGGCAAGCTCTGTAATATATTAAATAGGTTTTTGAAATTCACCACCTCCCTGTTCTGCACTAGGCTATTTTTTTTTCCTCTCTGGACCCTTGTCCTCCCCCTGCCCCCAACCAGCCCTCTCAACCCCCATCCCAGATGTTGCTCTGGGTGCAGCCACTTTTATCAGTGTTTGTTGCTGCTGGAGCTGAGCAAGTAAGTCCCAGTGGGGAGAGCAGTGTGAGGGATGGGGGGGTGTAGCTTTGCCCCACCTCACCCCACCCCATCCATGGGTCATGTTTGCCCTGTCCACCCCACCCATGGGTTACACCTACCCCCATATCCCCCAGTGGACCCCTGACCCCCTCCAGCCTGCTGGACCCCCAAATCCTCCACTAGCCTCCCCCCCAGTCCTGATTTCCCTGATACTGGGCAGCATTTTTGATCTGATTTAACCTCTCCCTAATACCCCTAAATGTCTGTACTTAGTCAATGAGGATTTAACCCCTTTTAGAACTTTGGTAGATCTTACCCAAATCCAGAGACTACCATGCTGGCCACCTAAGCAAGTCTTAAGGTTTGAAGATGTAGAGATTCAAAGTTGTAAGACTGCTTATTTCTGCTTGGGTTATCAAAATATATCTAGATATTGTGTATTCTTTATTTGCTAGCAATATTCATTATTAGAAGGGGGCTCAGATTACTGAGTTTCAGCCCCCACTGCCAGAACCCTTTCTGGATTTTATCCACTGACTATGGAATGTAAAATACAGAAAGAGTCCTGAGAGGAGACACAGGAAAAAAAAGGACTCATTCTTCCATTTGCATGTCCTTACTGGTAAGATGCAGAGCTGTGCTCCTTCTTGTAGATACTGACCCTTCCTGATGTAATGAATCTTGAGTTTTTTCCTATACAGTGCCCCAGTATCAGCTGGTGGGGTGCAGAACACCACCAGCCCAGAAAAGCCTATAGCCTGTTAGGGAAGGCACTGTACTAGTATGTGGAAAATGACAGTTTAAGACCTCTCTTGCTAAAATGGGAACTAAACCTGGGTGTCCCACTTCTCAGGGGACTACCTGATAGTGTATGATTTGTAAAGCAATTTAAGATCCTTGCATTAAAGATGTTCTACCAATTATTATAATTCTTAATTATGATAGATCAGGGTTTGATTTTTTTTCATAGAATCATAGAAAATGAGGGTTGGAAGGGACCTTAGGAGATCATCTAATCCAAACCCCTGCTCAAACAGGACCTTCCCCAAATATATGTTCCCAGCCAAGGCTTTATCTAGACAGGTCTTAAACCTCCAAGGATGGAGATTCCACAACCTCTCTCGGTAACATGATCCAGTGCTTTACTATCCTCCTAGTGAGACAGTTTTTTTCACCTAATATCTAACCTAAACTTCCCTTGGAGCAACTGGAGACCATTGCTCCTTGTTGTCATCTGCCATCACTGAGAACAGTCTTGTTCCATCCCCTTTATAACCACCCTTCAGATTGTTGAAGGCGTCTATTAAATCCCACCCCAGTCTTCTTTTCTCCAGACTCAGTAAGACCAGTTCCCTCAGCTTCTCCTCAGAAGTCATGTGCCACAGTCCCCTAACCATTTTCATTGCCCTCCACTACTCTTGCTCTCTAATTTGTCTATGTCCTTTCTGTAGTGGGGGGCCGAAAACTGGACACAATACTCCAGTTGCGGCTTCACCAGTGCTGAGTAGAGGGGAATAATCACTTCCCTTATTGACTTGCAACACTCCTAATGCAGCCCAGTATGTTGTTAGCCTTCTTAGCAACAAGGGCACACTGTTGGTTCATATTCAGCTTATTGTCCACTGTAACCCCCAGGTTCTTTTCTGCAGAGCTGCTGCTTAGCCAGTCATGCACTGTACCAGTGCATGGGATTGTTCTGTCCTAAGTGCAGGGCTTTGAATTTACCCTTATTGAACCTCATAACGTTTCTTTTGGTCTAATCCTCCAGTTTGTTGAGGTCTCTCTGACTCTAGCACTGTAATATTTACATGCATGACTATGAAAGTGGGAACATCATGAAGCAGATAGGAGAAGCTATGTATGCATTAGGAATAACAAACCATAAAAAAACAACCCCGATAAGGACACATGACATGCAAGCACTCTTGTTTCTGATAAAATATTTCTATAGTAAGTCAGTATAGGGAAACTGACAACCCAAAATGGAATTATTTATTACAGAATAAAAGAGGGAATACTTTTAAATGGCAATATTCTCCTGCAGTACACTGGTCAAAAAGCGATTTCTAATGCAGAAACATCCCTAAGGCTATCAACCAACTGAAATGAAGCCAGAAAATTCAATGAATGACTATACTGCTAGGGGGTTGAAGAAAATGGTATTATTATGTGAGCACCTGGTGATTCCTGTTCTAAAGGTCTGCAAACTATAATCTCTGTGCTCAGAGTAAAAACACTGTTAAAGTGGTAAAGCATACAGCAGTCAAAATAATCAGTTGTGGTAGACTGAGTAAAAAGGTATGGTTGGTACAGCTAATGGAAAGTATAAAAAATCGATAACATCATGACCTCATTAGAACAATGGGAATCAATCTGATAGAATAACCTAATGAAAAGATGTGACAGAAATGAGTAAACAAGCAGCAAAGAGAAACTTCAAACAGAACAGCCTCACAAGGAGGTTAAACAACATATGACTAGTATCAGCCAGCAGTTTATTGAGGCAAAAGTAAAATAAGGTAACTGTGTTTATAGATTCAAAAATCGCTGGAAATGTGGAAAAAGAAAATTGAATTGAGACATGCAGTGAGAGGCTTAAATGTTCCTGTTATAAATTAGAGTAAAACACATTTTAGACTGAGTTAATATTTTTGATGTATCCATTTAGCAGATGGCATGACATCAAAACAATGTAGTTACCGCATTACCTAACAACCAACAAGTCAGATGAATTTGGCAATATATAGTTCTACATGTTTGAAATGAGAAATAGGCTCTTAGACAGCATCTTGCAGGCTTCAATCTCTTTGGCTAAATCCCAAGTAATGGTTGCATATGTAAGGTCTCAACACAGAAGAAATTCATTGTTCCTTTGGTGCTGGAGGGCAGGAACCAGGAAGTGATGGACTTTCAGTATATATGGGAAGTATGTATGGTGCACAGTGACTCTGTGCTGTGTTGTGGAGAAAAAAACATGCACTGAGCTGCATCAAGTGACTCAGTGCAAATCTTCAGTTCACAGGGAGATTAAAGCACATATGGCAGGCAACTGCTGAAAACCCAGTTTAGAAAGGAACAACAAATTACCTCAAAGACCGCCCCCAACCTTGCCATGTTTTGCATTAGCTACCTGTGTATGTTGAATGCACATTCCATCCTTAAGCCTTTTTTCCATAGTGGGAGGAACTTTGCCTGTCAGCTGGCGATTCAAACTTTATAGCTTGGGATAGGATAATAGACTGCTTAGGACTAGTTATATTCCCAAAGATAGTGGCATACACAGATTTTTTTTTCTCCAATATCCAGGATGTAAACATTGCATACTAATTACCAGTGCATTGTGTATTATCCATCAACAGATTTTGGTAGTTATGAACATAGGAGTTTTTTATACTTTCATGCAACACATCATACAAACATTTATTGGCTTTTGTTAAGCTTTTGGCAGTTTTATAATATGATATTCTTATTTCTTTCTCTCAAGCTAGCTATGGAAATGGGGTCTAGTAGGAAGTACTAAAAGTATACAACTAGTTTGAAAATCATACCTAAAGGGCACATCTAAACATGCATTTGATCCAGGATAAGTTTACTCTCGAGCAAACTACTTTTGAGTAAATGCTCTTGGGCAAGGCGTCTACACATTCAGGGGACTGCAGTGGGCCCCTGCTGCCACCAGAGGGAGCTCTAGGGTCCCCCTGGGTGCTAGTCAGTAGGCCTGTGCAAACAGAGAACTATTTGATTTGGATTCGGATTCTCATGGGTGAGACATGGGTGCTTGCGCAGTGGAATTCTGACACACTGCAACCTGCTGGACATCTGACACTCCAGGTACCTCTGTACATTTACCTGCCCTGCTACATCTCACTTTCCCCTCCACCTCCCCCACCCCAGCCTGTCCCTTACCCCCGATACCTCCATTTCCATTTTTACTGACTGGCTTTCTTGCCTGCATTGCATACCAGGCTGGCCTCTAGCTCCTTTACTATTCCTTCCATCCAGGACCAGGAGACACACCAACTGCAGGTACTTCCTCAGCCTGACAAAGAGTTTTTCAACACAAAAGCTGGCATCCCAGGCAGCTAAGCTGAGCTCACCGGAAGCCTCACAACCGCACTGCAACCAGAAAGCATCAGGCCTGTCAAAGATATAACAGGTCTGGGCTTTCCCCAGTCAGGACCATGTGTGTGCATGCGTTAGCTGGAGGTTATGGCACCTCCTACCCACCTTTCACCAGGGGATCATTGCTTCTGGCATTTATGAGGCTGCTGTGCTGCTAGCAGTCCCACCAGGCCTCCCTACCTTGGCAGGGTGCAATTTTGGTGGACATGCCCAAAACCTAGGGCCTCCTCCTTCTCCAGAGCCCCAGTTCATACCACCAAGTTCATCGTGGCAGGGAAGTGAGCTCAGCAGAGGCATGTTCTTCCCTTCCTGGCTGGTGATGCAGTGAGTGCCCCCTCCAGCTGAGAGCGGGGCATTACCTGGTTTTTAAAAAAATTAAAAAAGAAAATCAGTGCAGACTGAGTGAGGAGGGTTGCACTCAGCCCGTCTGCAGGTGGAGCTTGGGGAACCCCAGCAGTGGGAGGTTCACCTTCAAGAACACCAGCTGCTCCACCAAACCAGGATCCAAGCAGGTGCAGTGGGGTGTCACAATATCCCCAACAATGCTGAACACTCTCTCGCTCAGAACACTGGTTGGTGGACAGGACAGATGTTCCCGAGAAACTGTGGCCAGATCCTGCCACATCTGGCTGAAGCTTGCC
>NW_017729033.1:23324782-23328267 GCF_001723915.1 Gavialis gangeticus
CTCCATATCCTCGGCAAGATAGGTAGCCACCAAAGCCTCGGTGCTATCTGCCCAAGGCTGGGGTCCTGTGTGTTTGGACCCCAGCTTTGAAGCCATGCCGTTGGCCCACATTGGCAGTGGCTGCTGTGGAGGAGACTGGCTGGTGCCGGTGCTGGTGCTGGGAGTGCTGGCATGGGAAAGTGGATCCCCCTCTTCCACATCCCGTCGCCTCTGCCCTTTGGCCTCCCTGACTTTGTTGACCAGCACCTGTGTCCAGTGATTGAGGGTTTTGGTGCTGTCAGTGCACATGCTCCCCTTCACCCTCAGGTCACACATGCCCGCCAGCATATAGACCATACCGGCCCACAAGGGATCCAGCCATCTCCTGAAGCCCTCCTTCAGCCACCTCACCAGTGCCTGCATGTCTGGTGACATCAACCTGCCCCAGCCAGGATCATTGATCCCCTGGAGCTTCTCCGTTTGGTTCTCTAGTTCCCTCATGATGGGGATCACCTGGCTGAGGAGGGCATCGCCAATGCTAGGGGTCTTGGTGGCTTTGAGGAAGGGCTTGAGGACCACCAAGATCTGGGAGATGATATCACACTCGGCTCTCTTCAGGCAGCCGCTGATCCCGATCTCCCCAAGCAAGGCCATCTCATGGATGGCCTTCTGTTGCTCCACCAGCCTCTCAAGCATCAGGTGTGTGGAATTCCACTGAGTCTTCACATCCTGAATGATTTTGTGCTGCAGGATGCTCAACTTTGCCTGTTTCTCCTGCAGCATCTTGCCCCCCTTGATGCTGTGGTGGAAGTAGCCCACCATCTTCCTGCATTTTGAAATCAGCTGGCTTGTAGCATCACTAGTAGCTGTCCCCCTCCAAGGCATCCCTGCCTGACTATGAGGTGCAGCCTGTGTGGCGCACAGTGGATACCAACTTTGTTCGGCGTGACCGATTGCACCAATGCCCTGTGAGGGAGAGGTAAGCATGATTGCCTCCACGGTAAGCTGCTCCAGATGTTCAAGGTGAAGTGCAAAGCTACCTGCAGCCCTGCCTTGCACAGCTCCTCACCCAAGTACTCCCTGCATGTCTCATACAGGGAGGGCACCACCAGCATGCTAACAGTGGTGTATGCGGGCACTTGGTAAAATGGGGCCTGAAGAGCCATGAACCGCCTGAACCCTGGCCGCTCAACTAGAGAGAAGGGCTGTCTATCCAAAGCAAGCATCTCCCTAATGCTCTGGGTGATCTCGCTTGCCTTTGTAACTCGCCCTGCTTTCTGTCCACCTTTTCCCTACTTTTCCAGGGTAGCCTGCCTCTGCTTTGGGGGGCACGGGGGCTTTGGAGCAAGTGAGGGGCTTCCCGTTGAGCATGCCTGCACTGGTGCCAGGCTGAGCAAGAAGAAGGGCAAGGGGGTGCTGCCTCCTGAGATGCAGCAGCAGTGCCATGGTGGCAGTGTTTCACATCCTTGCCCCGTCTGATCTGCCTTCAGCAGTGCTGGCAGAGAGCAAACCAGGGATCATCTGCCAGCTCAAAATGCTCCCACACTATGCTACTCGCCTGCATCTGGGTTGAGTGTGGGGATGCTGCCTTATCCCACTCCTCAGCAGGCTGAGGCACAACAGCAGGAGGAGCTGCCTCAGCTGAGCCACTTGCCTGAGCCTCCACAACCTCAACCTCCTCCGAGGCGCTGCTTTCCAGAGAAGGAGACCTGGGTCTTGGGGAACTTTGAGGGGTGTGGAGCACAAACTGATTCCCCCTCTGTCCCCAGAACTGCTTGTGCCAGGGCTCTCAGGTCCCCTGGCTCCATATCCAGTTCCTCCTCTAGCAGTGGGAGACTCACGCTGGGAGATGACATTGGGGTGGGGGAGACAATGATTCTGCTACTGGTGCCTTTTCTGGAGTTAGGGGAGGTGGTGCAGGTGCAGGGACATCAGGTACAGGTACTGCTCCCACCTCCTTGCTTCCACTGGCAGCAGAAGCCTCACGGCTGCTTGGGAAGAGTATGTGTCTATGTTGGGGGGTGGGACTTGTAGCTCTCTCTCTCCCACTATCCCCTCTCCCTCCCCTGCCAGAAGACCTGGCACCTGCCTTTCCAGCATGCTTCATATTAATCTTTCCTGTGCTGCAAAAGGTGTGTGTCTGTTGTGTTCTTCGATCTGGTCTTGTTCTGAATCTGAATGTGTGGTGGGCTGTCAGTGGCAAATTCTTCTGTTTGTGAGTGCTGTGTGATTTCTTGAGCGGTGTGATTATTGATTATTAATACCTATTGATATATATGTGATGCGTTTCTGTTACTGTTGTGTTCTTTGGCTCTCAGTGACAAGTTTTTCTGTTCGTGAGTGCTGTGTGATTTGTTGACTGTGGTGTGATTGATTATTTATTTTTAATACATATATACACATACACACATATATGTGTGTGTGTGTGTTGTGTTCTTCTTTGATCTGGTCTGAATCTGAATGTGTGGCTGGCTGACTAGTTCTTTTGTTCTTCTGTGCTGTTTCTAGTCTGCATGTAAACTAAAAACTAACTATAACTAACAATATTAATAACTAATGTAATACAATCTCTTCTATGAATATGTGATTTTTCTTTTTCTATGTGTGTGTGAATATGTGTGTGCAACATGTGCTTCCCTGCACAGTGATGGATCACACTGCCAGGGAAAACACTGAGCTTTTTTTTTAAAGTATTGCAAATAAATAAATAAATAATAAAAAGAACAAATATAAATTGAAAGAAATGAATTGGCTAGTAGTAAGTAAAGAGATTCTAAGATAAGATAAGATAAAATACGCTAAGCTAAGTCCCAATCCTTTCTAAAAACAAAAAGGAGCAGGCAACTGACTGACTGTGAAGCAAGCCAGGCAGTCCAGTACCTTTCTGATGCTGTTGCTCACTCAGAACCAGCTCACAAAAGGCCCAGCACGCCTGCAGACACAGATTTTTATGCTGTTTCTGTGTCCCTGCCCCAGACATTGTAATTGGAAGGGCAGTCAGAGAGAAATGCTCACTGGCCAGTTAGATGTGTCAGCCCTTCCCCTCCTGCTTCTCTCCCCCGCCCTTCTAAGTTTCTGTTTCCCCAGAAAGACAGCTGCCTCCTGGCCTGGGCTGGGACATTACACCCTGCCCCCAGGGACTGCCTGCTGCCAGGGTGGAGACAATGTCCCCCTGCCCTGGCAGCAGGGAGATCCTGGCCTGGGCTCCCTGATCTGAGCAGGAGACTTGGAAAGAGCTGCAGGGGAGGGGCAGGTCCCAGCCCCCTGCCCGGATGAGCTGGTGGGACAGCTAGCAGCTAGCTCACTGCAAGATGCCCCACTGGCAGATTGGGGCAGGGGGCTGGGACCTACGCTATCCCTGCAGCTCTTTCCAAGCCCTGTGCCTTTTGATCACCTGACTGGAGCATGGGGCCAGCCCCTGCCCCACATACAGAGCAGAGGCTGGGGAGCTTGTTACCTGCTGAGCTCTGCAAGCATGGAGTTGTGCAGAGAACAGGCTTGGGAGC
>NW_017729033.1:23328303-23331398 GCF_001723915.1 Gavialis gangeticus
CCAGCCCCTGCCAGCAGGGAGCTGTCAGAGCCAGCTGTAAACCATGGGACTGGTGTTGGGAGTTCCTTATATCCCAGTGCCAGCTCCAGGACTGCAGGGCTAGCAACAGGAGATAAGGATCTCCCAGCACTGGCCCGGCAACCATGGAGCTGGTGCTGAGAGATAAGGATCTCTTAGCCCCCTGCTTCCTGATCACAGTCTTGGAGTATGGGACTTATAGCTCTCTGCTGCCATAGCAGGGGGACATAGTCTCCACTTGTGGCAAAGCCCACCCCAGCAGAGGCAGCTCATGGGGACAGGGAGCAATCTCTCACCCACTTGTGGATGGCTAACCAGGAGCATATTTGCTCCCAGTCAGTCTTCTATGTGAGCACTACTGCGTCATTACTAATCAAAAGTAAATTTGCTACTTGCATTTGCAGTTAGGAAATTTACTCATGATTAGTGAGGTTTGCTGTGTAGTAAGCATGTGCATGTGCAGATGCATATGCTTCTTTGTAGTAAACTATGCTACTGCACAGTTAAACATCTCATGCAGACACACTCAAAGAGTAGTTATCAGTGAGTGCATGGGTTATCAGTAACTCACTGTCATGCTAGATGTAGCAAATATCATTCCTCAGCAGTCTGTCCTGGGTATAGTACTATTCAATTTTTTCACTAATGATTGGATAATGGAATTATTAAATTTTCACACCATACCAAGCAGAAAAGTTTGCAAGCACTTTGGAAAACAGGATTAGAATTCAAAATGATCTAGGCAAATTTGGGATAATGGTTTGACATAAATAGGAAGCAATTTAATAAATTACACTTAGGTAGGTATAATCAACTGCACAAATACAAGGGGGGGATAACTGGCTAGGCAGCACTGTGTAGAAAAGGATCATGAAACTATAGTGAATCATAAACTGAACATGAATCAACTGTGAAAAAAATGAACATAGCTGTGCTGAATGTAAGATGCATGAAATAATTGTTACTGCTGCTCTGTGGGCTCTCTCCAATTGTTCAGTGTCTTTCTTGAAGTCTGTTACCCTGTGCTTGACACAGCCTCAAACTGAGGCCTTACCAGGGCTGACTAGAGCTGAAGAATTATCAGACATCCAGAAAACATGTATTATGGAAGAACTGAAAGAGCTGGGTTTGTTTAGTTAAGAGAAAAAAGACTGAGGGAGTCACAATAATAGTCTTCAAATACCTAAAAGATTGCTGCAGTGATTTTAAACTATTCTCCACATCAACAGGGAATAAGACAAGTAAAAGACTTAAACTGGGGCAAGATTTCGGTTAGATATTAGGAAAAATGTTGTAAGAATAGCAAAGTAATAGAACTATTCCTCAGGGAGGTTGTGACATCTTCATCAGTGGAAGTTTTTGAAAACTAGTTGGACAAACATCTAACAGCGGTGGCTAGGGCTTAATTGGGGGCAAGGCACTGGGCTAAATATCCTCTCTAAATACCTTTCAGACTGACTGTGTGTGGTTTCTATATTTCTATTTCTATTTTGCAAACAACTCATTTAAGATTTTGCTCTCAGTCTTTGGTTACACATTGGTTATTGTTAATGACATACATTAGGTAATATTCCCAGGCAATTTACTGGCTATCTGATAGTTTTTGAACAGGGGTCAATCAATTCTGGCCTGAATAGCATACATTCAAAGAACCCCCCCACCCCATATTCATGTGTAATAAGGGGTATTTGCATGAAGAACTGTCGTCTCCAAAGAAAAGTCATTAATTTGACTACCCACAAAAAGGAGGCTGTGGTGGGGTACTCTTGGTGCCCACCACTTTAAGGGGCTCAAGCAGGCTGTGCAGCAGCCAGCAGGTGCAATTAGGCCCAATTAGGTGGTCACATGACTGCAAGGGGGGCCCAGGATTGAATTAGGGCTGGGCAGTCAGGGTATAAGCCCAAGCCCTAGGAGCTGAGCTGGCAGTTGCATCTAAGAAGCCAGTGGGGCAACATTGCACAGCCTGAGGAAAGCAGTTTCTGGAACACCTGGAGGTCAGGGTAGGAACAATGGAGATAGAGGAGGTTCCTGGTCCTGGGTAAGACCTGAAACTGCACCCTGCTGGGGTTGGATAGTGTGGTGGGACTGCCTCTAGGAGATGCCAGACCTGTGCCTCCCCAGTGAAAGGCAAGGATGGTGCGCCATAAAGCCTCAGCCCTTGCTGCCTTATGGGTACTCCATGGAGGGGAAAGGCTAGGGGAGAACACCCCAACAGAAAAGCAAAGGTGTATATGGCCCTTAGGGTGATAAGGCCCAGGAGCCCAGTGAGCAGAGTTTTGGCTCATGTAAGGGGGTGGAGAGGCCAAGGCATACCTGAGATCACCTGAGGCCAAGTTTGGGCCGGAGGCCTAGTGAACTATGTGATCCACAAGCCCAGAGAGTGAGAATAGTTTGGAGGGGCCTGAAAGAGCAGACCCATACAGGACAGAGGGCTAGCTGCTTGTAAACCTACCCAGAAAACTTTGACTGGTCCATGCTGGGGCCAATATCATGAGGGCCAAAAGGCAAGAGCACCCACCTTGAGGGATGGCCAGAGCCAACAGCTTGGAGTCTGGACTGGCTTAGAGGCAAAGCCAGGGCTTGTGAGGCCAAAGGTCCTGGAGGGAGGCCACTGCCGAGAGGGAAAGGGGTGTAGGAGGCTTGCAGCCCAGGATTATAGCAGAGGTTAGGTTGCCTCAGTAGGAGGGATCCAGGCTGGGGTCTGAACATCAGTTGGGAATACTGTGGGGCTACAGCCATATAGTGATACTATCTGCAAGGCATGGGACATGGTATAAGGGGAGGTTCAGGGCCATGTATTTTGCCCTTGGCATCAGAGCAACCAAATGGGCAGCCTCCTGCATATAAACACCTTTTTTGTAGAAACATCCAAGGTGAGGTAGGGCAGACTCTCCTAGACAGGTGGGAGGGCTGATGTCATGACCGGTCTCAAGATGGTCCCCTGTCACAGAAGCCACCACACCCAACAACAGTTAAACCAGTCTGCTTTTTTGGAGTTGTAGAAACACAAAATCTTCCTTGGTATTATAACTGGGTGAGTTACTTGCACCATCTGTATATTGACTGAAAAAAATGCA
>NW_017729033.1:23336398-23366179 GCF_001723915.1 Gavialis gangeticus
ATCTGTATTTTCTGAAATCAATGTGTTTTTGTTGGAATATCTCTATTTCAACAACTGGGTCAAAGTCCTCTGCCATTCATCCCAAATACAGAGCTAAAAGAAAACAGTTGACTCTCTGTGACATTTAAAATGTGAAAAAATAAATTGATTGCATAAAAATAACCCATATGTTCACTTTTTCAAAGATAGACCAATGATTCATTTCCAGTGATGTGAACATAAAGTATTTGCAGGAGCATGACAATGTCTACAAGGAGAAATCTTATAACCTGACAAGCCCCTCCTCCCCTCTGCAGACTCTTTGTAAGGGTAGGTTCTTCTGCCCTTTGTAAGCCATCATCTTTGCAAGAGTATACATAGCCACAGCAAATAGTTGTATGAGAATGAGTGCCCAAGTTGATAAGGAAAATGGAAACCACTTCCTTCCCTAGGAGTGTACCCCAGTCTATCTAGGAGTCGCATTAAGCCATTCCCTCACCTATAAACATCACATCCAGCAGTAAAGTCGGCACAGGTAGCTGCCTTAAGATGTTTAGCCAGCACAACACGGGGTGCCAACTTAAAAGTGCTCAGAATGACCACACTCACAATGGTATATGCCCCAGCAGAACATTGAGCTCCTATATGGTCCAGAAGTCGTCACACTAAAAAGCTTGACATTTTACTTAAGAGTGCACTGAGAGTCATAACAGGCTGCACAACTTGCACACACACAAAGATGTATTGCCTGTACTCCCAGGCATTAGACAAAGTGATACAAGAAGACAGACCTTAACATCCTTACCGGCAATAGAAGCAAGAGATGATGAAAATCACCTGCTCCATCAACTGTTAACCTGAAGACCCAAATAGATGGAGGCTTAAGAGAGTTAAAAGTCATAAACTATTTATATATGAAGCCCACAGGTTACTGAAAAAGACTGGGGATGCTGAACTATGACTATGGGCAGTAATGGAGTGGACCAACTGCTGGAAAACATCAGACCTATTCCTACAGTGGCTTATAACGACACCAAATGAGTCTCCTATTGGGCACAATCTTGACAGGGGTCAAGCTGAACAGACTAAGATCTGGATACAGACACTCCAAAACAACACTTCATAAGATGCAGTATCCAAGAAGTAGCAAAGCACTTAAAACCTGCAGTCTTTACAAATGCCCAGATAAGGCAGATGGAAGCCGCACATTGAGTGATGATAGAGACAGCGGCTCGTGGATTTGGAAGTTATTGTCTGACACCATACAAAAGAGGGAAATGGTGCCCTTCAAAGTAGGAGTTACAGCAACCAGCTGAGCAGCATGTTCTTTAGTCTGCAATCTGCTGCAAATTAAGTGGTTTGTGATCCATCAAGATAAGACAAATCTGGGTTCTACTGTTCTGAACTGTAAAGGACCACAGATTTTATAACCAGGGATCCTAGCTTTCTCTGATTAAAAAAAAAATTCCCAATTTTTGGTTTTAAAAAAGTAACCCAAAATCCACATTTTTCTGGGATTAAAATGAAACACCCCATATATATATATATATATATATATATATATATATAACCCCCCCCCCACGTGTGTGTGTGTGTCTGTGTGTTTGTGTGTACAGGCAGTCCTCGGACTTATGACACAATTGGTTTCTGAAAACCGCGTCTTAAGTTGAAATGTTGTAACTTGGAACCAATCTTCTCTTAAGAAACAATGTTATAAATGGTTGATTGGTTCCTGAACCAAGGCCTAATACCCTATTTTCACCAAAAATACACCCAAATTTTGTACTCAATCAATTATAGGTGAGTAATATAGCTACATTAATGTATTTATATTGTAAATAGCAATCATATTGATTTGGAAGGACTTCTTTGAGATGACTTGGCTGGACTTTTTGAAGGGCTCTTGTCTGGAGTCTTCTCAGGAGTCTTGGCTGCAGGTTTTTCTAGAGTCTTGTCTGCTTTCTTAAAGAAAGTGTCCAAGGAAGTTTGGACAGATGTTCTCCAGGGCGACGAGCGACGCAGTGAACTTGTTCACTGGCGTGGCACTGGATCAGATCGAGCGTTGTAAAGTCAAAACTGATGTTGTAAAGTTGAAACAGGGTGTCCATTTATAAACGTTGTAAGTGTGAAACGTTGTAACTTGAAATGTTGTAAGTCGAGGACTGCCTGTACTTTTTCTAATTTGAAAATTGGGGATTTTATCAGAGAAAACTAGGATCCCTGGTTATAACAGAGCAGCTCCAGTGGCTTCATCGGAGTTGTTCACTGACATTAGTGAAATTCACAGAGGACTTGTCTTTAAGAGCCTAAACCAGCCATCTTATAGCAGGCTAAATGCTAATTTTTCTACTTAGGGATTTACTTCCATTGAATTAATGGATTGCGTAATTGCTTGCATAAGGACTGGACCATCCAGTTCATAGCCATACTTACTAAAACATGACAATTATTGATGCTGGCTAATCTTCTTTAAAGAAACCAGATCTTCAATATTTCAGATTGCTATTTCCAAGCTGGAAATCAGTGGTAACAAAGGCATTAATTTGTTATTGTTTTCTTTATTTAAGGAAGAGGAAAATAAACGCAGATGTGTTTTACTTCAAAGAGATTGCATCAAGAAACACCAATCCATGGGTTAAAATCTTTTGCAAGTGCATAAGATTTTTCTCCCCTCCTATTTTTAATTAATTCCTTGATGGGGCACAAACTAATGATGAAGAAAACTAGATGTTACTGTTAATGTGGAACAATACATTTGCATGTTAAATATTGATGCACCTGTCTCTGGAACAAAGCTGAATCCTTAAAATAGTTCCCTTTGTTAAGTTCTATATTGAACTTTTTCTGTATCATTTTAATTTCACTTTCATAAAGCAGGCTGTGGGTAGAAATGAAACTAAATCTCACTATTTGCTGAATAATTACAAGACTATATTGTTTCAGCATTTAACGCTGTTGTGTGACGGCTAGTAGTGCTACAAAAAAGATAACTTAACAATTAAATTGTAATAATTCACTTTCTGTTGCTTTGCCTTATATAGTAGCTAATTTGTGGAGTTAGTGCCAGTGATGATTACAAAAATGTCACTGAAACAGCCAGAAACTCTAGGTTTACAAAGAGATGTTGCCCTTGTGGATGGAGAAAATGTTTTCTTGTGGGGGAAAAAAGTGTGAGTGTTTTTGTTGCTTGTCACAAGACAAATCCCTGAAAAGGTGTGCAAGATAAGAGGTGTCCCTGCTATCATGACAGATGCAGCAGGTCACAATGACAGGACAGGAACCATGTTTTGGGCACAAGCAGGGATACATGAGCCCACTACAGGAACTTTCTCACATTGTCATAGTCAATGACATGGTTGTGTCCAAAAACACAGTGGACATGGTGGCCTGTGCTGCTCAGGACAGTGGCAAGGACTCCAGTGTGACTGTGATTGAAGATGCACAGCCCTCGCAGGCCAGCACATCAACCCAGAGGACTCCCAGCCCATCCTTTCAAGCTGTGCGGACTCTGAAATGGATCTGGGCTTGGACAACCAGGACCTGCAGCTTTGTGCCCTCTCCAATGTTCAGCATTTCAGCCAGCCATTTCCCAATGTGGACCCAGTGCCCCAGGGGATCCAGCTAACAACAGGACAGATCCCAGAGATGGTAAGTGATATGGAGGGGCTTCCATATGAGGGGAAACTAAAGAGGCTAGGCCTACTCGGTTTAGAAAAAAGAAGCTTGGGGAGGAACATGATAGGGGTTTAAAAAATGCTAAATGGAGAAGAGAAAGTAAATAGGGATGTATTATTTACTGTCTCAATACAAGAACTAGGGATCACAAAACGAAACTAGTAAGTTTAAAGCTAATTACACACTGTATGAGAAAGAACTTACTTTTGTTAAAATGTGGAACTCATCGCCACCAGATGTTGTGGAAGCTGACAGCTTAGCCAGATGCAAAAATGGATTAGACAAATTCTTGGAGGAAAGGGGCATGGAGTGTGGGCATTAGGGATACATCCCCTGAATTGGAACATCCTAGGCCTTAAATTCTGGAGGCGCCATGTGACAGGGACAGTGGGGGAAATGCCCTGGTTGTACCTGGTTCACTCTCCTCTTTAGCATCCACTGCCTGCCACTGTGTGATACAGATATGGGGCAAGATGGACCTATGATCTGACCCACTAAATGGCAATTCTTCTGTTCTTACCTACCATTATGGTTTGGTTAAGAGAGGTCAGGCAAGGAGGAGGCCCTCTCACTGGGCTTATTTAACCCAGTGGCCTCAGCTGGAATGGATGAGGAGCTGAAGCACTCTAGAATTCAATGGCATGTTAGGCCCCCTGCAGCAATTGAACCTCGGCTCACTGCCCCCTTCCCCTGGCTGCTGCAGAATTGCAGGTTGGGGGTGGCTAAGTTTGGGAACAGCTCTGCTGTGCCCCCCCCTCCCCTCATCCCACCTGCAAGTGTGGCATGGTAATAAGTGCAGTAAAAGTTCTGTTAACCAGCATCTTACAAGCCGGCATGCTCAATTAACTGGCATGCCAGCTTGTAAGATAAAGTGAAACTGGAAGTGCCCACTGTGGCACTTCTGGTTTCCCTGAGCCCCCATGGCCTGGGGCAAAGCAGCCTGAGCTGCCAAGCCACCATGGCCCGGTGGCATAAGAGGCTGTGCAGGGCCTACCTCTCTGTCCCACGGGGCTCGCATGGCCCGCAGGAGGGGCAGCGATGCTGCAGAAGGGGTGGTGGGGTGCCTCAGACGTGGCGGGAGAGGTGGCGGCCTGGGCCACTCAACCAGCACATTTTGTCATCCGGCATCCCCCATTCCCAGGGGATGCTGGATAACAGAGCTTTTACTGTACCACTCTAGGTAAAGTGGGGGAACAATGAAACCAAGGTCTCTTCCCCACAAATTTTGCCACTCATCCACACGCCCACAATTTGAAAAACCAGCGGGTGGTTTACTCCAAGCTGGAAAAGCCAGGGAGACCTACACGTACTTGACCAGCATGCTGGAATATATGTTCTCTCTGGCCACCTGCTGGCAGAAGTAAGTCAGCCATTCTTTAAACCTGCCTTGTGGGATGATATGTGGATACAGGCACCAATCCTTCAGTCTCTCCACTGCAGGATAAATCACGGCACAACTGGTCCTGGAACAAATGTGATGTTTCTCTATAGCTAGGTGATGGCCTCACCTCACAGAAAACAATGAGAGCTTTGAATGAATGGAACCGGGGTTAATCCTCAGTATACAGGCTAGGATTAAAATTGTGCTCTCAACTATTACTGAATGCCATGGTCTTAAATTCAGTAGCAGAAATGAAAATTTCACCTCTGCTAGTTTAATTATCAGCAATTAGATTATGATTAATTTCTGACATTTTTTCAGAGACTTTGGTTAAACTAAATTAGCTGCTATCTAAATTTGCAGCAAGTGAGAGACAAAAGAAAAGTGTAAGTTAAGCTACAATATGTCAACACACAAATCAACAGAATCAAAGAAAACTGACACATCAGCTTTTTTAACAAGTTAGTTTAAGTCTGTTTGCTTTCTATAAATGTGTCTTCCTGTTTGCCCATCTGAACAGACTACTGAATTATGTATCTACTGATCTAAAGAACTCCCTATGAGAAACAGAAAATTCAGCACCATCTATTTGCCAAACACTTCCCAAAACACTTCCCATTATAAGATCCTGTTTTTAACTGCTTAAAAACTAAAGTGAGAGAAAGAGTTAGGATGAGTTACCTAGAGAGAAGAGCACTGACCCCGGAGAAAGGGAAACAATTAGAAGTGTACATTTGGGTTCTGGCTTGGTTCCAGCCTATGCTCCCAATTTCACTTAACCATTTTGTATTAAATAAAATGTTGAAGCAAGTGAAGTTTAGGTTAGATATTAGTTCTCACTAATACAGTAGTAAAGCACTGGAACAGGTTACCCAGAGGGGTGGTGGAAGCTCTATCCTTGGAGGTTTTCGAGGCTCAGCTAGACAAAGCTTTGGTTGGGAAGATCTTGTTGGGGATGGTCCTGCTTTGACCAGGGAATTGGACTAGATGACCTCCGCCCAGAACTCCCAGAACTCTCCCTGGGTCTTATAATTATTGTGCAGTGTGCACACTGCTACAATGATCTGGGGGAGGTTGTTCTTGACTACTTTGAGGCGGGCCATGAGGGACCACCAGTGGCCTTTGAGGTGGCCAAAGGCACACTTGACAAGGGTACAGGTCTGGCTGAGGCACTGATTAAATGAGCCTGGCGGGGGTCTAGGTGCCCAGTGTAGGGCCTCATTAGCCATGAGAGGAGAGGGTACTCTGGGTCCCCAATAAGCATGGGTGGGATGATGACGGCACCCAGCTGCAGGTCCTCCATTCCTGGTGCAAAGCACCTGCTGTCCATGAGCGCCCCTAGTTCAGAGTTCTCAAATACATGCGTGTCATGTGCACTGCCCACCCAGCCAGCTCTGATGTGGGTGAAGGTTCCCCGGTGATTGGCAACTGCCTGAAGGACCACCGAGTGGAACTCCGTGCAGCTATAATAGGGCCTGTCTGAATGGGGTGGGCAGGTGCCTGGGACATACTTCCTGTCCAAGGCCCCGATGCACTGGGGGAACCCCAATGCATGGAACCCTGCAACCACTCCCTGGGGGTTGCAGACACAGAGTATGGTGTCTGCTAGCATGTCTTGAAGGGCACTGCATACCTCCAGGACAGTCACCCAAGTGGTGGCTTTGCCAACCCCAAACAGGTGCCCCACATACCACAAACTGGTGGGTGTGGTGAACTTTCATAGATTCATACATTGTAAGGCTGGAAGGGACTTTGGAAGATCATAGGGTCCAACCTCCTACACCAAGCAGGAAAGATAACTGGGGGTCAGGTGACCCCAGCAAGGTGACTGTCTAGTGTCCTCTTGGGTAGGTGATTGCACCACCTCTGGAGGAAGCTTATTCTACACTCTGGACACCCTGACTGTAAAGTTTTTCCTAATGTTGAACCTGAATCAATCTTCCAGGAATCTGTGCCTGTTACTCCCGGGTTTCTCCTCCGGTGCCCTGGTGAACAGCTGCTCACCAAGCCCTTGATGTACTCCCCTAGTGTAGTGGTAAGCTGCTACCAGATTCCCCTCTTAGCCTTCTTTTCCTCAGGCTGAAGAGTCACAGATCCCTCAGCCTTTCCTCATATGACTTGCCTTTTAAGACTCTGGTCATATGGGTGGCTATTCTTTTGATCTCTCAAGCTTGTCTACATCCTTGTTAAAGTGTGGTGCCCAGAACTGGATGCAATGCTCCAGCTGCGGTCTCATCAGTGCTGAGTAGAGTGGAAGAATTACCTGCTTGGTTTTGCTGGAGAAACATCAGGGCCAGGTGGGTGTCGGTGGGGAGGGCCAGGTACATGCCAGTGTCCTGGCATTCCAGGTGAGGCCAGAGTTGGTGAAGCAGGTCAGTGAAGGTGGGCTGGGTCATCCTGAAGATGTCAACTCACTGCTTGTTTTCCCAGTGGCATCGTACCAGGCACTGTAACCAATCCTGGCTGGTAAACAGGCCCAGAGGCGGAAGGGCTGGAGGGCCAGGAGGGCGATGGTGGCTCTGGCAGTGGCCTCCTAGAGCCCCTTGTCATCACTGCTGGCAGCTGCAGCTTCATTGTGGTGGGGGCCCTGGGAGGGCATGCAGTGGTCAGCCGGGTAGCAATTGTGTGTGGGGGAGCTAGGCAGAGCAAGATGGCTGTGAGCCACTTGATGGTGACCATGGTGGGCCAGCAGGATGGCCGCAGCAGCCTGGAGAATTGGGGGAGCCTGTTTGTCATTGCCAGGGGCTGGGGCAGCCATAGCTGAGGACCACAGATGGGGCAGGAGGAGAGCTTGTATCTGTGTCACACTACTCATCTTCACACTGGAACTGGCTGCCCAGACAGCACAGAGCAGGGGTGTGTTTTAAAGATGGCTGCCAAGTGCTGGCACTGAGTCTGGCTTCAGACATGGCTGCCAACTGCTGGCAGCTGGGGCTGGAGGCTGGAGCTCCTCCTGGTGGCCACAAGGGCACATGGCAGGGGTTGCCATTTAATTTAGTGCCAGATCCTGCAGTTATAGGCACCTGCCAAAATTGCTTAATGTGCATTAGCTTAATATGCAGTAAATCTAGTCACAAGTAATTGCATGTGTAGACACACCCACCGATAACTTCAGAACTGTCCACTCAAAATAATAATGGCTTTCTGAATTTCTGACGTTATGTACTATCCTGTAACCTCGGCTCTCCCTAGGTGTTGAATACCAACTGATGTGTAAAAGGGATATGGAGTTAAGTGTATGGACAGAAAAATCACACTGAGTTAAGGGGGCGGGGTGGGGGGGGTGGCTGGGAGTGACACCTGGCAAACAAGCTATTCTGTAGTAACGTCCATGAGTCTGCTTCAGTTTCATTTAGGGGTAAGCTGCTATAGTTCTGCTCCCACTTATCCCAGTATAGGAGCAATGACACAAAACATTTCATGTGGAGTAGCTGATGTGTGGCAAGTTTCCCTCATCTTTAACTTGGCATCATTTGTTCACTTGTCCATCCTCTAAGCCTGCTTTTATAGACAAGGGGTAGGACAGTGAGGCAGTGAAAAGCCTGGAGCTGGTAAACAAAGCAAAAGTATTTATTAGGTCAGGAACGGTAGCAGCCATGTGAGATCAGAGCAAATAGGCAGGAAACTCTGATGGCAGTGTTCATGAGGGGAAAAGGAGACAATTTTAAAATTAATTTTACAGTAGACAAATGGGGAGCAACGGGGAAAAAACATTTTCATACAGCACGAATAATAATAAAATATTGAGGGTGGTTCCTGTTAACTCTCTATTTGGCTCTTACCGCCTTAGCAGCTGAGTGCCTTTAAGCTTCATGGATTATTCAACCTAGGGCATAGTTACTGCTTTTAAACAAAAATAGAAATCACCTTCAATGTATTACCTGAGTAAATTGAATTTGATGGATTATCTTCCAAGTTTTTTGTTGTATAACTGGATATGATATTTTCATGATCACTGAAGGTATATTTGACATTAATCCTCCCTAATCCTTAAAGCTTTGGGCTATTTTTTTCCACTGTTGCTTAAGTAAAAAAAACAAAAAACAAACAAAAAGGACTGTAAGGATGTTAAATTGTGGAACCATGTTATAGTGCTCATGGCAGACTGAAAAATCCTAGCCAAAGTAACTACAAGTCACTCTGAATATTTATTCATTCTGAAGAAGTCTATGCAATTCTTGGCTAATCTATATTTTAAAAATGCAAACGTGTTTTTTATAGAACAGAGGATTCCAAATTATCCAGATGTTACAATTTCCTGGGACTGAGAAATAGCATTTAACCCCAGTGATTATGTATATTTTTAATTTACTGAATTTTAGTACTTCTATATGGTGTCTGACTGATGCCAACCTGATGACTAATGCAGTATGGATACTGTATCACAAGTGTCTACTGATAGCAAAGTCTTCCAGTATTTAATGAGGAATTCTATTTTGATGATTTAAAAATCCCAAAGCATCGATATAATTTCCCTATTGCATTCTATAGCACTTGCCCATAAGGGAATTTTTTGTTATATACGCTTTGAACCCCCTCCTCTAAACCTTATTCATGTGTACAACTTCTAATATAATGTATGTCACTGAGTAATTGAAGAGTTTGCAGACTGAACATTATGCTTTTTGGAAACACATTGGATTTTGTGCCCATCTATTGTTATGAATTTATTAGATGCCAAATAACCTTTGGGGGTGTTCACTTTCTGGACATTTGCACTCAATTTCTATTTCACCTTTTTTAAAACGTGCTTTATTAAAAAAATTTTCCCAAGGGAAATTCTGATATTTCAACATTTGTTTTTTTCCTCAGTTAGCATCTTAAGGGGACACAGATTTATGTCAAACTGAAAATAAACATTTGATCTTTAGTAACTGAAATTCTTCAGAGATTTATGACTCTCAGAAAATGTTGTGATTTCCACTTTTCATCCTGAGTGGTGGGTTTACGAAATGGCTTTCCTTGAATATACAACCAGCTCTATTACTACATTCACATTTAGATGCCTGCATGATGGGCTTGATGTCTTTGAAGAGTTTTCCCATAAGAAGGTTCCTGGATCCTGCTGTTGTGCCACACTTTTGAAATTCAGGCAATGTATGTAGGTGCCTAAATGCAGGAAGGATTTAGGAGCCTAATTTTAGGAATCCATTTCTTAAAATAACTTTAGTTTCCCCATTCATTTCCAGTAATTCATCTTAATGCTGTAGCATTAAGAATTACTGGAAAATGTTGTGGTCACTTAAGGCAAAAACCATAACGAAACTGGAAAGCACTGGAGAAAAATAACTCAAAGGTCCAGGACATTAAATAGTTAATGCCTGATTTCCCTTATGAAAGTGTTCTTGCTTTTTAGAGTTGAATTCGAATACTCTGTTGGCCTCTTGGGGTCGTTTCCACCACTTGAGGGGATTCAAGTGCATAGTAAAATGCCAGCTGTCACTCCAAAGGGTTCTACCACAGCAAAGTCTGGTGATACATGTATACAGTTTTTGTTTTTAATAAAGATTTCAACATTGTTTTTAAGCTGTCAATAGTAGTTATAATGAAGCACTGTGAATGAAAGACTACCTCAGTGAAAAACAGTTGTCACAAGCCTTTGTTACTTAAGAGCATTGGAGATATGCAGTGGAGACTAGCTTGTGAAAGTACCTTCTGGGATGATTGTTTTTAAATGGAAATGCTGCACAGTTTGCTCCAGTTTGTAATCAAATAGAGGCAGCACTTTACTTGTTCTCCTTCTGCTGGTATCTTTGTACTGAGTATTCTGTAATTCATCGACAAAACATAGGAGGGTATAATAGAGTTAGTGGGTTTTTTTCAGGTTGATTTATGTTCAGTAAAAAAATTCAAACAAATTGCACACTCTCCTGGCACTCTGTGGTCATATAAAACTCCTCTTGTGACTTCAGGCCCTGGCACAGACATGCAAGAAGGAGACCTGGAAGCCTGTAGAAGTGGCACAAGATTCAAACTCAGGGGCTCTAAATCGTAGGTAATGCTCATGTATTTAAACTGAATATTGTACTACCTCTCCTTCAAGGCTTTCTTATTCCACATTAAGCCTAGAGTTCCCTATCTTTGGATTTCTTCTGGAGAACAGGCAGAATTATGGCTTGACACTCCTGTGCCAGGCTCCCCTTCAGTGTCAAGAAGTGCGCTCCTTCCTCCATAGCACCACAGCAAGCATTTTCCACCCTGTCTACTAGCATGGCCTAAAAGAGCTGGTATAACTTCTACCTGTCTGAATCCATCAGGATGGAGTAGGATTGAAGACACTTTATTAACACTGCAGTGGTAAGAGAATTTTGCTTGGGCTTGTAGGCCTCCAAATAATCAATGGCTCCTTGTAATATAGGAAGAAAAGATTTAAGGACCACACTTCCTAGTGTCACCATGGTCCTACCAAACTAGGAGCAAATAATGCTGCAAAATCTCTAGTGCAGTAGTTACCAAGACCATTGAAAGATATGTGGACAATAGCAACAAGAGCATTTCTTATTCTCCCCTGCCTTACAGGAGAAACAAGAGTTTCTCCCTCATCGTTCAAAGTCAAGGCAGAGGCTCAGCAGCAAGGCCAGTTTTCTTTGGATAACTCTTTGTGTTCAACTAGTTTGTTTATAAACTTCTGCTTCCAGTTCTCCCTCCTCTCTTGCCCTTTCTGAAATGGATTGCAGCAGTTCTGTCAGCTGAACAAAACTATGGACATATTCGTGCCCTCCAGTGCTTTTCTTCATGCATACAAAAAGAAATTAGCTCAGATACTGTTTTCTTGGTTGGTTTCACTCACAGCAGGTGCCATCATTAGATGCTTCAGTGCAAAAATTTGTTCATACTTTTTTTGTGTGTAGCTAATAATTTCAGTTGGTATCTTTCCTTCAGTGATCATTTGCTATGTGCACTCATGAGACTGGCAACAGGGCCTGGAACCTTTTACCACTACGTCACCAGCAGCTTGGGCTGTGACATAAATGTTGTTACTCCTCCATGTCCTTTTCTTGGATAAATGATGCTCTCAGTTACACTTCTGTCAATTACTTTTGTCAGCTGACATTTTGTCAGCTGCAAATTGACATCTTATTTAAAGACAAGCTGGAAGGAAACACCTGAACAAAAAAGACATGCATGCAAAACAACTCATAGGCCCCAAGGTTTGCAACACTGGCTCCTAGTTTCCACTGATATCCAAATCCTCTTTTCTGTATCTTCCTGTTATAGGTTATCAGAGGGCTATGTGCAGCTTGCAACATGTCAGCAGTTACCTTATTATCTGTGCCTGAGGCATTGGCAACACATAGGGGGTGCATACGGGTGCACGTGCACCCCCTGAGCATGGCAGTGCACGCCCTACGAAAAGGCGCCGCTGACAAGGTCGCCACTTGCCATTCCCCCCTTGCTGCCAACACCACCGATGGCATCTGCGGGTGGTCAGAAATTGCTGCTGGCTACTGCCGATGCTGCTGCTGGCATCTGTGGATGGTCAGTGATTGCTGCTGGCCACTGCCGATACTACCGGTGTCTGTGGGTGGTCACTGACCCCTGGTCAGCATCTGTGGGAGCTGCCCGCTTACTGCCACCCTGCTCCTGCCACTGCCAGTGCCGCCGTGCCCCCACAGCTGCTGGGGGTACGCATCGTTCATGGCCTGAAGTAACACAGTTATTTCCTTTTCCAACTATAGAGAAATATTTTGGCAGATCAGGCACCTCCCACATTGTGAAAAATTAGTATTTTAATTAAAATGTTTTAATGTTAACCTTTGTAGTCCTAGAAGATATCTTGTGGCAAATAGAAGTTCCAAGTATGGTTTTGAAGACTTATTCCCCTGTGTTTAGAAGATGTAATTTGGTTTATTTTAGCATGAGAAGATACTCAGTGTGCCTATTACTATAAAAATGGTACCACTAATACTGACGTGGAAACATTTATCAAGCTTTAGATGAAGGAACAACAGAAAGATAAGACAGATAGTGGGTGCATCTACATATGCAATTAATTCACTTGAATAACTCTGGAGCTTATTGCTCCAGGTTTTTGCTCCTGGGCATGCCATTTGAGCATATGCCCAGGAGCAAAAAACTCTGGAGTATATTGCTCCAGAATTTATTTGTGTATAGCACACCGAGCCTCAATGTGCTGTGGAGGGGTGGGTTATGCCATGATGGTGCTTCAGTGTGGGGGCTAGCCAGCAGGCAGCCCCCACACTGAAGCACCCTCATGCCCCAGCCAGCCGGGCAGTGTCTGCGCACATAAAAACTCAGGAGCAGACCAACACTTGTATCTACAAGTACTAGCCTGCTCTGGAATTTATTAGTTTAATGTACCCCAATAGGGGCACACATGTAGATATGGAGACATTTACTGTGGAACTACTTAGCCCGCTCCACAGTAAATGTCTCATGTAGACATGCCCAGTGAAAGTTAAACAGGCACATTAATCCAAATGATTAATACAGTTATTTTTCATTAATTTCAGCACTGCTTCTCTCAAAACATTAGCCTAAACACAGAAACAGAGCCGCTAATAAGGAATTAGCACTTGTCTTCTGATACAAAAATAAATTATTGTGTTCTTAAGCACAACGATGTGGAAATTAAAGCCAACAGAAACTTGCTTAGAAAGATTGATGGAATCCTTCTAGAGATACCTTGAGAAGTTGTGGAATCTCCATCCCTGGAAATCTTCAAAAGCAGGTTAGACAGACACTTGTCTGGAGTGATTTAGTGAGAGATGATCCTGCCTTGAGCAAGGGGTCGGACTAGCTGACTTTCTGTGATTCCTTTCAGCTCTATTAGGCAATTCTCACATGAGTTTTTCAAGTAATGGAGTTGGCAATGGAACCATTTGGCAAGGGCGCATTGGTGAAAGTGCACTTAGAAGTACTTGAGGTCAGACACAAAGCACTGGAGTGCCTAAGTCCCCAGTCAGTGGTTGTCTAACCCAGGTGAAGCCTACATTTACCAGGTTCTTCCTTGCTTGACCTGAACATATTCTAGGCACCTGTCATTTTGCATTGTACACATGTCCAAAGTTATCTTTGCCTGATTCTTGTAGGCCAGAAAAGCTGCCTTGGCATAACTGGCAACTGGCAACAGGCAAGGCCGGGGTAAGTGCTGGGAGCTGCCACACATCATGCCTCTGGAGGTGAATGCATCTTGCCTGGCATTGAGAAGATTGGAGTCTCACCTTGTATCTGGACTGTTGATCATTTATAGGTCTGAAATCCTTGGCATGAGTGATGCCATCTGTCTGTCTGTCTGTCTGTCTCTCTCTCTCTGAACAGACACCATGAGCAAAACTGTAAGTGTGATACACACAGAGGCAACTAGGCACAAAGTTAATGCAAACAATATTGCTAGGCAAACCAAAATGTAGATAGCTGTAAGACTGCAGGAAAACAAGACAGAATAGGGAAGCATAACAGACCCAGACGGGCTCCATCTGCAAAATAAATCTAAGGATAGTTCAGAAGGGGAGAAGTAAGTTCAGAAAGAAGCAGGCTGGAGATGATGGAGAGTGATACATTGATGCTATAAAAGGTAATTGGTGAGGATTTATAGCAGGATTGCATGTGGAATATAGAGAAGAGGACTGTAAAAGGATATAAATGCCTAAGGAAACAACTCCAGTTTGGGGAGCTGTCATCAAGCCAGAGTAGATCACACCTGTTAACAAAAGCAACCCCAGATGCTGTGATGATGCCTCATCAGCTGAGTCATTGTGCAGTGTTCAGAGCCTGCATAAGAAAACCTTTACAGACTGTTTGGGGTTTTGCTTGAGTAGTGGCATGTGTTCAATAAAGTTGGATTTGGGACTGGAGTTGGACCACTGACCATTTAATTCATTTTATGCCACCCCTTGATCAAAATTGAGTGTAACATGTTGCTCCTACCTATGATCCATTGAGGTTCAGAAACTAGGCAGAGTGGTGCCCTGAGTGGGCTATTCTAGGAGACCTTGCTTACCGTATACCAACAGACACAGGTTCCTCACAAAATGCAGTTACAAGAAATAGTGGCTAAAGTAACCAGTATCCAAATGATTAATACAGTTCCCTGGAATTGGAAAACCTCAGGTCAATTCCTTTTTCAGTCTGAAGGGTTTTCAACCTATATCCCTCACCTCCCTGCAAAGTGCTTTAATCACCAGGCTATTAAAGAGATCAAGGGTTGAGGGCCTAATCCAAAGCTCACAGAAGTGTCAACCAGAATCTTTCAGCTGACTTTAATAGACTTTGAATTATGCTCTGAACAGGCACTGCATCATTTTTGCCAGGACCCTGTGATTCATCCGGCTCATTTATTAAGTGAATTGGTAGGGCATCATGGTGACACTAGCACTGGGTCTACCTGCTCTGCACACAAACAGAAAACAAGCAAACATATTCTACTGGTTAACAGGCTTGAGTTTCCAGAGTTATCAATATAATATCTTTCACAAGTTAGATGCATGATACTTCTGGTAACATCTCTCACCAGACCAATTATATAGTTGGAAGAGAGGTTAGCCAAGCTTTGGGGCAGAAAAAGCCATTCCTCAGATCAGAGAAAGAAGCAGATACAGCTTAAGCTAAGTACTGGATAGAACAATAAATTTAGTTCAGCATTTTTATTATTATTTGTAGTAGAAGTAATGGTAGTAGTAGTAATAATAATAATAATACCACCTACCTGGTCAGTCAAGCATATTTGGAGCAAAGCAAGTTTAACTAAAGTACTAAACAACACCTCTTTTGTAAGTTTTATATACATGCTTTTGGGTCTCTGTTGAAGATCCTGACTTTCCACTGGCTTTGGTCATCCCTATCGTCTTCTTCTTCCTCCTTCCCTCTCATGTCCCTCTCTATGATGTCTCTCCATCTTATCTTCAGTCTTTCTATTCTCCTTCTCCCTAGTAATGCCACTCTGGTAACTTTTTCCCCCACATATTTTTCCAGACTCCTTTGAACATGCCCATACCATACTTATCTCTCTTGTACTTTCTTAGATGCCTCCACTACCCTCACTGATCCTCTGTTGTAAATATTTCTCACTTCATCCACCTTCGTCACTCCACACATCCACTGAAGCATTCTCATCTCTGTCATAGTCAGTCTTCTTTCATTAGTTTTCTGCAGGGGCCACGTCTCCACTCAGACAATAGCACTGGATGCACATGTCTTGGAGACTTTCCCCTTCAGCTTCACTGATGCTCTCCTGCTGTGTAACATTCCTGTTGCCAATTTCCAGTTTGTCCACCCTGCTGTTATCTGATGATTCAACTCTTCATCTAACTCTGCATTCTGCTGAAAGTTGACCCCAGATACTTGAAATTGTCAACTTTTCAAACATGTTTCTCATCAATTATCACATTTCCAACATCAGGTACCTCAGAGAAATCACAGTACATATATTCCATTTTGGATCAACTAATTTTCATTCCTCTTCCCTCTAGCACTTCTATCCATTAGTCCAATCCAGCTTCCTCTAGACTCTCTGCTATGGATGAGCAATTCTACCCATCCAATGCTGGTCCCAAACCTGGATAAAGGAGGAACAGTAACGTCAGGAAGAGTATCTATCTGTAAAAAGCTCTGTCAAATCATCATGATGCTTTTAAAATGAATGTTTCAAATAAAGCCAGGAGAGCCTCAATAAAAGATGAGAGTTTTAATAATAATTCATACCAATTGAAGAGTGATCACCCCTACCCCTTTTATTTTAAGAACAGCTTTTACAAACAAAGGCTTCTCTGCATGCACACAAGGGAGAAAGAGAGCTAAGTACATAGTAATTTATTCCAGCTCAATTTTTTTCAGTAAATGCCCACATGATCATTCGGTGATAACCTCCAATGAATTAACAATGTCAAAAACATATATTTTGACATTTTTCAGAGAAAGGTTTTTCTCTAAATACCATCATTCCAAGCTATATGTCACCCCCAAACTGACTGATGCTGTTGAATATGCCTCTCATATTCTTCTTTAAGTATCTGCTATGGCTGACCTAATCCTAGACACATCTCTTCAGCTAATTAATAACTAACAGGAGACAGAAATTCCTTAAAGAGTAATGTCAAATCTGTAATGAGGCACAGGAGTCCAGAGGGGTTACTTTTGTGAGTACAGTATGTGTCCTGGGAGCTCATTTAAATTTCAAAGTGACAACTAATGCCAAAATGTGATTGGAGCCAACCTTTGACAAATTAGCCAAGAGGTTGCTAACCAGATAATTTTCATAGGTTTTCACACTTAAAGGCCAAAAGGGACCATTATAACTATATAATCTGAACTCTTCCATGACACAAGCCCTTCAACTTCATTCTGTATTTCCAACTTCAAACACAAAGCTTTTAGTTGAGCTAGTGCATCTCTTTTAGAAAGACATCCATTTATTCTGCTTATCAAAAGTTTCTGAAGTGCACTCAGAGGTTACATGGGAAAGAGCTGAAGCCTTCTATAAGCTATTATACATACCAGCTTTGAAGGGAAGAATAAAGCATGACACAGGGAGACAAAGATATTTCACAAAGACGCTGAGAGAGTTCACATTTCCACCCTTTTAAAAAAAATGTATTGAGTTCCTTCATAATTTTCCTTATGAGTATTTGTAATGTCTCTCTCTAATAAGGACTGTAATTGGTTAGAAAATTCAGACAAAACATCCTTGGGATTTCCCAGTCCACCAAAATTGGGCTGTCTTGTGTAGATGGTTTGATTTCAGGGAAGTTCTGTTGCAAATAAACCTGGCTTCCCAACAGCTCCACCTCCTAACCCCTTGGCAGCCTCCTGTTGGGTTGACAGTGAGCCTGGAAAATAGAAGTGTGCCAGCCCTGAAGTCCCAGAAGCTGGCACAGGAAGCGAGTGGGAGTTCCCACTTCTGTATAGAAAATCATGGGGGTTAGGGTCACTGAGAAGAGTGGAGTGTAAAATTATACCTGGATTGTTGATAACTTCTAGGCCTGAAAGATGCCTCGGCATAATTGATACCATCTCCCTCTCTCTGAATGGACACGATGATTGAAACTGCAAGCAAAATATGCACAGAGGCAACTGTGCATGGCAGGGGATCGGACTAGATGATCTGCTCAGGTCCCTTCCAACCCTAGAAACTATGAAACTAGGCACACAGTTAATGCCAACAACTGTGGTGGGCAAAACAAAATGTAAATAGCCACAGACTCCAGGAAAACAAGACAGAATAGAGAAGCATAAAAAACCCAGACCAGCTCCATTTGCAAAACAAATCCAAGGATAGCTCAGCAGTGGAGACATAAGTTCAGAAAGAAGCAGGCTGGAGATGATGGACAGTGATACATTGATGCTATAAAAGGTAATTGGTGAGGATTTATAGCAGGATTGCATGTGGAATATAGAGAAGAGGACTGTAAAAGGATATAAAAGCTTAAGGAAACAACTCTAGTTTGGGGAGCTGTCATCAAGCCAGAGTAGACCACACCTGTCAACAAAAGCAACCCCAGACGCTGTGATGATGCCTCATCAACTGAGTCATTGTGCACTGTTCAGAGTCTGCATAAGAAAACCTTTACAGACTGTTTGAGGTTTTGCTTCAGTAGTGGAATGTGTTCAATAAAGTTGGATTTGGGACTGGAGTGGGACCATTGATCATTTATTTCATTTTACGCCACCCCTTGATCAAAAGTTGGTTTTGGGACTAGAATGGAACAACCAATCATTTCTTTCCATTCACACCACCCCTTGATCAAAATTGTAACACTTGGGTGTCTAGGTAGATTTTGGATGTTTTTCCACCAGTACTCTTTGCCTAATGATTGGCTCAGGTCACACTACCTTGTACCTCTTCAGGTGCAGAGAATATTGCCTTCTCCAGGGACCTCCTTACTATTGATTTTATTCCACCTTATTCGTTTTTCATTGTCGGCATCATAGTTTCATAGTTAGTAGGTTTGGAAGGGACCTGAGCAGATCATCAAGTCCAACCCCCTGCCATGGGCAGGAAAAAGTACTGGGGTCATACAACCCCAGCAAGGTGTTCATCTGGCCTTCTCTTAAAGACCCCCAGGGTAGGAGCCAGCACCACTTCTCTCGGAAGTTGGTTCCAGATCCTAGCCGCCCTGACAGTGAAGTAGCGCCTCCTAATATCTAGCCTAATCTACCCTCTGGCAGCTTATGACCATTATTTCTAGTCACTCCTGGGAGTGCTCGGGGGAACAGGGACTCCCCCAATGCCTGCTGGTCCCCTCTGACTAGTTTGTAACAGGCCACTAGATCCCCCCTCAGCCTTCTCTTGTGGAGGCTGAACAGGTTCAGGTCCCATAGCCTCTCCGCGTAGGGCCTGCCCTGCTGCCCCCTGATCATGTGAGTGGCCCTCCTCTGGACCCTCTCCACGTTGTCCACATCCCTGAAGTGTGGTGCTCAGAACTGGACGCAGTACTCCAGCTGCGGCCTGACCAGTGTTGCATAGAGGGGGAGGATCACCTCCTTGGACCTGCTTGAGATGCATCTGTGGATGCATGACAAGGTGCGGTTGGCCTTCCTAACCAAGTCCCTGCACTGCTGGCACATGTTCATTTTGGCATCAATAATGACTCCAAGATCCTTTTCTGCGTCTGCCTTGATGAGAAGGGAGTTCCCCAGCTTGTAGGTATGCTGCTGGTTCTTCCTCCCCAGGTGCAGCACCTTGCACTTGTCACTTGTCTTCCCCTTGTTTTCTACATCAATCTGCCAACCTTCTCGAAAATGTTTGGTAATGTTTGGTAAAGGTCACCACAGCAAGGAGTTCCTTTCTTGTAGTTGCATATTGGCGGTCAGCTTTGTTCAAGGCTCAGCTTGCACAGGCTAGTACCTTTTCCTGGTCTCCTTCAGTGTGTGACAAAACAGCTCTGATGTCAATGCTACTTGCATCAGTGTCCAATAAGAAGGGTGACGGAGGGCCGCTTCCTGAGTTTTGGCAAGCCATCAAGGGTGGCATGATAGGCAGCCAGGGGCAGATAAATATTAATTTTCTAAATTTTTTAGGGGCCCCGTGGGCCGGATAGAATAGCTTGTCAGGCTGCATCTGGCCCCCAGGCCACATTTTGCCCACTCCTGTCTTAGCCCCTATCTTCTCTGGATCTGGGCCTATCCCCCCTGTAGAGATCACATGTCCCAAAAAGTTCACTTTCCTGAAGAAAAGTTGACACTTGGCAAGTTTAATTTTTAAGTTGGCTTCCTTCAGTCTCTTAAGCTGTGGTTTCAGTTTCTTCAAGTGTTCCTGAGAAGTTTGGCCTATCACAATGATATCATCCAGATACACCAGGCAGGATGTCCCTTGAAAACCCAATACCACTATATCCACCAGTGTCTGAAATGTACTAGGAGCATTGCATAAATCAAAAGGCATAATATTAAACTCACTAAACTTTAGTGAGTTTAAACATTAAAGTCAGTTAGAGCAGAAAGCTATCTTAGCTCTGTCCTCTGGGTGCACTTCTACCTTCCAATACCTGCTAGCCAGATCACGAGTGGGGCACCACTGATCTTTGGCCAGGACATCTAGTGTGTCATCAATTCAAGGTAAGGGGTAGGCTTTCTTCATAGAAACATTATTCACTCTATGATAATCCACACAGACTGGCACACCTCCTCCAATCTTCAGTACCAACACCACAGGGGCAGCCCATGGGTTGACAGAGGGCCTGATGGGCCAGAGAGACTCTTTCCACCATCTCTTGCAGCTACTGATCAAACTCCTTATGGAAATGGATGAGCACTCTTTAAGACCTCTGTTTGACAGGTTTGGCATTGCCAATATTAGCCTG
The DNA here is from genome assembly GCF_001723915.1 of Gavialis gangeticus. Lineage (NCBI taxonomy): Eukaryota > Metazoa > Chordata > Crocodylia > Gavialidae > Gavialis > Gavialis gangeticus. Next base: position 23,357,195 of record NW_017729033.1, read on the forward strand.
GTGCTTTGTTAAACCTGTATGCTCTAGGTCATGGGCTCCAAGGCTGAGTACATCTATGTATTCCAGGACTTCTTGCACTACCCCCACTTGCTCAGGCTCCAGGCCACAAAGGCTTAAGTTGAACCCACGTTCCAATTTTCCTGCATTACACCTGGCTCTCCTCACATTACACTGGGAATCCTGGCTCTCAGGCTCCTGGTTTACAGCAGCAACCTGGGCTGCCTGGGTCTGTGGCACTAGAGCATTGCTTCATGATAATACAGGCTACCCCAGAGCTCAGACTCTTTTTCATGGAGAATCTTTTAAAAACTTTCTTTTTTCTGAATCTGAATGAAATACTGAAATTCTATACAAAATGAAATTATTTCCTCTCGCTACTCTCAATATACAGACTGAGACGTTATTATTTATCATCTCAGAAAGGTCATTCAGTTTAACTGAATTTGATCCAGATCCCTGTGGTATCCCTTTGAACATTTTCCCTAACATATCACTGCTTGATGTCAATAAATAATTTACACCAAATAGTTTACCTTTGGTTTATTTTAACGTCTTTTATAACATCTGTGATTCAGATTTTTATGGCTATTACTTGCTTTCCTATTCCAAATACATTAAGTTACATTTGGGGAAAATAAAGACTGAAAACCAAAGCAAATCAGAAAAATTATATGGTAGAGCAAATATACATGGAGAAAAAAGTTGAGGCTTTAATCCGATCAACATCCAAAGATACTGTAAACCCCTCACAACTTAATTTCAACTTCACAAAAAGGGAACAGATCTCTCAGAGCTGGGCACAAGGGCTGTTTGAATTTGGAACAAAGCGAATCTATTACTAACTGAATTGATTCAGCTTAATTAAACACTAACATATGTGTAATCTATGAAGAACAGACACACCTGTAAATTACAAGTCAAAGAAACATGAGGCATAAACACTAGCACGTTTTCATGAAAATCTTTGCTCTTCCAAGAAAGAAAAATCCATTTCTTAGGCTCAGTGGACATATCCCAGAGTTTACAAACCAGAGAGAACAATTTGATCCGGATATCTCTGGAGGAATAAAAAGCAACATTGGTAAATAAAATGTTCCAACAGGAAAATTCTTGGTCATCTCATGATCAAGGATGTCAGTTTTATAAATTGTTTCAAAAAAGTTCTCTCACAAATTACTGCAAATATTTCAGGACTCTTACTGAGCAAGAGATTCTTTCTGACACAGCTGCAAAATGTCCATGACAGCTGTCTGTGAAATAAAGGGAAAGATACAGATAACTGAGGATGCTAGCTGATCCTAACTGATCTACCTGACAAAATCCCACCAATAACAACTACAATCCAATCACAATATATCCTTGGGAGTTTTCTTGGCAGTGTTTTGAGAGGAATTTTCAATAAATCTAATCCAATTTCCCTTGAAATTCATGGATTGTTTCTGTTGACTTCAATAAAAGTTGGATTGGGACCAATATTATTAACAATTAGCTAAAAAAGGCAAGACTTGAAAACCTGCTTCTAACTTCAAATGAAGACAAGTTCTCAATAAAGTGTTGTAAGTTTAAAATATCCAATTTTGGTCAAAGCTTTGTCTCTAAAATACAAAGGGAGGAAATTTGTTTTTTATCTCTTTTTCCCCCAAAAGTCAAATCTCCAATGGAAAAATCGACAATCTTTTCTCCTGCAGCATAGACCAAGACAAGCTTTGCTGCGTGAATTCACAAACAATTGCTAACTGCTAAAAAACAGATAAGAATTAAGCTCACAATCCAATCCTCTTTGCAGGGGACATCATGTTTAAATTAAGGAGTACCAAATGTTTGTTTCAATCACTACCACACACATCTTAGGGAATAAAGTTTCATATCAATGGAAATATAAATCAGTCATTGTTACTGAGTGTGCAACTCATACCTCTATGCTATATCTACCATCTAAATTTAAATTCTAAAAGCCTTTCAGATATCTGGAAAAGAACTGTTCCCCAATGATGGATAAACTGCCTACATAAATGATCAGACAGCACTTAAATAGGCGGCACTAATGACCTCTATATGGTTTTGGAAGAGCCAGCAAAATGAAAGTATTCTTATTTATGGTATATTTGGCATATGCATTTCAGTTGTATCCCACCAGTTGATTCCCAGCTGTCAGAAGAAGTTGAATATGCAGAATTTTATATGCAAAAGAAGTCATGGATAAACATTAGTGCTGCTTGCAGACATCAACCCCCCACCCCCCCAAAAAAAAAAAAAATACATGCTGTGCCAGAAGCAGCAGCATGTTAGTTCGATTTGGTCAATCAGCTACTGTATTACATAAAAGCACCAAAAAAGCCCCACTAAAGTGCCTGATCTATATAGATGCTACATAGCTGGGTTGAACCAACACACTGCCTCTTCTGGGAGTACTCTGAGTTTAAAGTAAAGTGCATTTTTTTTCACGTCTGCAAGCAGCCAAAAACCCTACAATATAAAAAGAAATGGAAACATTAGTTAACCAAACAGAATATTTTGCAACTGGATAGTTCCCTTCTGATGTATCGAGAAGGCATTATTACATTATAAAATATAACAGGCAAGTTATCAAAGAAAATATCTGTAAACCCCTGAAAACATGATCTGGTATGTAGGAACTTCAGATGTTTTTGTAATTTATCTATTTAGAAATTCATACAGCATCTATCATTTCTTTTATGCAGAGTAACAAAGTAGTTGAGGAGAACAGCTGAATAGTCTTACAGTGCAAATCTAGGAGGTCTTCTGGGATTTATTACAGGATACATAATCCTCGCTAAATACTGCTGCAAATCAACATATTAATTCTGAAAGGTGCCATATCACTTTTCAATAACTGAAAGCCGAATATTTATGTGTGTTATAAAGATGTTTGTACATTTCTAACACAAATGTTTCCTTCTCATCCTAAATGCAGCAGAAAGCACTTTGCTAGACCATTCCTTGTTTGATGATGCTACTGAAAAGGCTTGAGCCAAAGGACCTTTTACCTAGAATACAAAATATATTGGTTGCAAGTCAAATGTGAAATACACTGCATCCAGAAAACTATAGCTTAAATCTAAACTTCATGAAGTCAATAGCAAAACTTCTACCAGCAAGAATGGAGACAGGTTCTTAAAGTTATCCTGGATGAAGAGCAATTGAGCAAAGCTCTGTAGCCATCTTTGGCGATGTCCACATGTAATATAGACAATACAATATTGTGTAATGTTTGTAAGATGTGTATACTATTTTGCAGTTCTCTGTGTCTAATTCAAATAGACATAGTATCAAATTTTACTCAGTTATATTTTCTTTCACCAGATGAATCATAAATTAGCATTTAACTATTACTGAGATGCCAACTGAAAGGTCAGCTCTTTTCTTACCCTACCTTATATTCAGCCACTTGTTAGCTCAGTCATTTTGGTTCCTGTTCTTAGAAGTACTTGGAAATTTTTCAAATATTGTGAATTGCATTTTTGCTCATTCCTCCTAACATTACAGGTAAAATGATCTCCATGTTACTCAAACTGGAATGGATGTTAGCAAGAAGTCAGAGAGAAGTGGCTGTTGGACTGGGTTTAAATGGGTTACAAATCTCAGTAATCCCTTGTCGTCATCTTCTTCATTGCTCATTTGGGCAGTTATATCTATGTACTGGAGCCATTTTATCATCTAGAATTGGAACTAGCTTGGAATGCAGTTCATCTGACTTTGCAAGCATTTTGCCAAACATTGAAAGCAGTTAATGGCAGGTTAAAAAACTCATTTTTTTCCTCATAAATAGCAGGACTCATGACTTGGGAGTAGGTTTTCATTGTAGCATTGACAGATTTAACTATGCAAATGCCATCAAAGCTCAATGCAAGTCCACCAACTAAAGTGCTCTGCACTCTTAACGCAAACTATAAACAGTTAAAATGGTAAGCATACTATGGTTTTAATCATAGCACTAACATCTAATAAAAGATATAACCCTATAAGCTTTGTATTGCTACATTATAACAGGACAATTTTTCTTCAGTCTTCTTGACCAAACTTTCCCAGAAGTCTCTGATTTTATCCTTAACAAAGGCACAAACGACTGAAGTGGTAACAAACTTTTAAATTGTGTTAGAATAAAGGATGGCGTGTGTTCCCAAGTGCGTTGGGACGGAAGCATTTGGGGGTAGGGGCATCATCTAGGTTACAAAACCCTAACTAATGTTGAGCTAGGTGCATATAAGAAATAAGAAAAAGCTCTCCTGAAAATGTTTTCTCAAAATTAGAAATCATATCCAATTAAAACTTTCCAGAAACTATGAAGAAACGAATTTAAACTGGTTCTCAAAGGTACTAAAGTAAGGGGGTGCCCAAAGTTTCTAGGCTTTTGCCTAGCAACACTTCCCCTATGAATTAAATCCTTAAACATCAAGTGCTAGCACCGTCCCCCACCCCCCCACCACATCCCCTAAGATTCATGCTAGGTTGCTATCTGATGGCATCCCAGAGGCCTCGGTGGGCCCCCTGGGACCCTCCCTGCACACAGAGGTGGGGAACTCGGCTGGGCTGTTCTGTTTGAGCGCTGAGCTGTCCCCACCTCTGGGCTGTTACAGAGCCGAGGCTGCAAAGCCTCTTCGCCCCAGCCCTGTGTCCTGCCTGTGCCTGCCAACAGTAAGACAGGGGGAAGTTGAGGCCCCTTCACCAGCAGGGTAGGGGCCTCCATTCCTTTCCCCCTGCCCAAACTGTGCTGAACAGCTTGGCTGACAGCCATGTGCAGCTCTCAGCGCCACCTCCTGGCTGCACATGTTAGCCAAGCAATGCAGTAGTGGGGGGTAGGAGGGGTGGGAGAGTAGAGTCTTGCACACCATGGGTCTGACCCCAGTCCCCTCTGACCTGAGCAAGCACAGCTGGGGGGGAGGGTGGGGGGAGGGTCTCTGGTCCTACCACTGTGCACCTCTGCTAACACAGGCAGGCAGGAGCCAGGGCTGAGAGCCACACAGGCAACATTGGCGGAGTGGTGCAAGTGCAGGCACCACCCCATAGCCCAGCCCTGGGTCCCCCAAACCCAAGCAAGCACAGCTGGAGGGTGCCTCCCCCTCCCCCCCCACTACCACTGATAGCTGTCACTGGTGGGAGTATGGGGTTGGGGAAAGCGGCCACACTGGGAGGCATGAAGGAGTACCCCAGCCTTCTGGCTTCAGCCAGTCTAGGCATTTGCATGCCCTCCACCCGACAACGAATGTGTGTTGTTTGCTCCTAATCCAATGTATACAGGGTAGAGAAACCCACATAGTTCCTTTCCTCCCCTGTCTGTGCATAGCCTCAAATATCATCCCATCTGCTGAGGAGAATACTTGTGACAGACATCTTGCCAAACTAAACATTGCCTTTACCCAGAAAGAGCACTCCAGAAAAGAAAGAGACTGTTCTTCTGTTATTAGGTCTTTACTGAATATCTCATGCCTGTTGCATAATTTCTCTTATATCCTGCTTTTATTTACATATGGAGGTTTACATAAACTTCTGTTCCACCTGCTACTTAGTTCTGCTCTTTCTGCTGCTCTCAGAGGCCTGCAGAAGGGTATGGTTATACCTGAAAGCTTGCTTATATCCATCTCAACCAGGCAGCTGTTCCAGTAAAAGAATCACCCACAAGGATTCCTACCTCTTAGTAAAGAAATACACATAGTTGTCAACAGCTAACTGGCCAGGTATCAATTGAGATCCATTGCACAATACACACTGTAAAATACAAATCTTACAGGAAACATCCAAAGCATTTACTTTGGATCAGTTTACCAAGATAGCAAAGAAAGGAAGAAATGGTGTGCAATACTGAAAGAAGAAAATGATTAGTGAGGGGAAACACCAGGCCCTGGGCTGTGAACCCACCCTTGACAAGGCCAGCTTGCAATCAGCTGGCTGAAGAACACAGCAGGGAGAGGGGAGAAAGAGATTAGCCATAGCTGGGCCATGGGAACAGGCTAATCGGGTGTGGCTGACTAGAGTATGAACTCTCCTCTGAGAACTGTTTATGGAGGAGCCCCAGTAGACTGAGTACACCCAAGAGCCTGGAGGATTGTTTGTGTTGGTCCAGGAAGGGCCCAGGGTGGGTGTGCACCCCAAAGACCCAAGACTGTTTATGATAGCTTGATATAGGTCTGCTTTTTGTGGGTTTTTTGTTTCTGTTTTTTCTTGTTTTGGGCTTTGTCTGTTTTTGGTACAATACCTGGTGGACCAGGGCAGCTGTGAGTGGAGGTATGGGGGCCACAGAGCAGAGTATCCAGTACCCGGTAATATTCTGTTTTCATGTTTCTACTTCTCTTGTTGGTTTTGGAGTGGGAGGCAGGCAAAAGCCCCTCTTTAGGCAAAAGGCCTGAGAGAGGGTCAGAGCTCAGAGGACATCTATACATGTGCTCCTGGGTGGAGAAGGGGGCACTTTAATTAGACCAGGTCTGAAAGGCATTTAATTAAAGCGCCCACAACATCATGTGTATTCAGTGTCCCATGCATTAAAATGGCAATGGGGGTGCTTTAATAAAGCTCATAGTTTCATAGTTTCTAGGGTCGGAAGGGACCTGAGCAGATCATCTAGTCCGACCCCCTGCCATGGCAGGAAGAGCACTGGGGTCAAATGACCCCAGTAAGGTGGTCATCCAACCTCCTCTTAAAAACCCCCAGGGTGGGAGCCTGCACCACCTCACTTGGAAGCTGGTTCCAGACCCTAGCCGCCCTGACCGTGAAGTAGCGCCTCCTGATGTCCAACTTAAACCTTCCCTCCGCCAGCTTGTGACCATTGTTCCTGGTCACTCCTTGCAGCGCTCGGGGGAACAGGGACTCCCCCAGCGCCTGCTGATCCCCCCTAACCAGTTTATAACAGGCCACAAGATCCCCCCTCAGCCTTCTCTTTTGAAGGCTGAACAGGTTCAGGTCCCGCAACCTTTCCTCATAGGACCTACCCTGCTGTCCCTTGATCATACGAGTGGCTCTCCTCTGGACCCTCTCAATGCTGTCCACATCCCTCTTAAAGTGTGGCGCCCAGAACTGGATGCAGTACTCCAGCTGCGGCCTGACCAGTGCCACATAGAGGGGGAGGATCACCTCCTTGGATCTGCTCGAACTTAGCTTGTTTGATGAGCTTTAGTTAAAGTGCCTCACCACCATTTTGAAACACAGGGGCACCGAATACACTAATTAGCACACACCATCAGACTTGCAGTAGACTTGATTAATCGAGTTTGCTCCAACACATGCTAGTTAGCATGTGTCGGAGCAGAGGTCTGTCATGTGTATAGGTGCCCAGACAGGCACGGCCTTGAGTAAATTAGGTGGGCTGGAGTTTGACAGGGCCTGAACCCCACCCACAGATAGAGAAGGGGCAAGGAAGTGAGAGGGGCAGATGCAAGCACTGCCCAGACTTTTGGCTAGGAGAAGAGTAGGGGGAAGCAAAGTGCCTGTAGCCCAGGCTTTATTTTCCTAAGTGCAGCCTTCTGAAGCAATGTCTCAATTATAACACCAAGGTGTGGCAGACAGGAAAGAAGGGAGGCAGAGTAGGCAGCTGGGTGTAGCCCAGCCACTAGGGGGTACTTGACTGTCCCTGGAGGTGCACCTTATTACACCACCATTTGTATCTATAAATATATATCTGCCATGAGCCCGAAAGAGCAGGCTACCAAATATATTCCTGCCACTTCCTGTTTCTAGGGTAGGGACAGACATTCAAAAAACCCTGAGCCTGAATTGATTCAATCTTTGCAGGTTAGTCTAATGTGCCTAGGCTGAACAATTTGCAACTGCACAGACATTCCCTCTGGAATGAGGAAATGTGACACATGCCTGCAGCTGCTCAGGCCAGGACCTGGGGGGGCACTAGAGTGTGCCCTCAGCTGCAGGGAAGCTGTGTTGGGAGGGGGCGTGGCCAGCCCAGGTAGTAGTCTTGGCTGAACTGGCCAGAGAGATTTAATTCCCCCCTCCCTGTCCCACTGGCAGGGAGCCCTTGCTTCTGCAGCACTAGGGCTGGGCATTGCCAGATGCCAACCGAAATGTCCCCTGAAGCAGAGGGGATAGGAAGGGGGATTATTCCCCTCTCTACCCCCACTTCCCCCTGGAGACTGCCCCCACCATCCAGTGGAGGGGGCAGGAGCAGGTTTATCCCACAGCTTGCCCCAGGCACAGAGTGAGTGGCGGTGGCACTCGGGGTAGGCAGACCTTACTGTAGTGCACCGGGGGTAAAGAAGGGAATAACCCCACTCCCTACCCCCCACCTAAGGGGCCCTGCCAGCTGACCTCTGACCCCACCCACACCCAGCCACTGGAATGGCAAGGGGGGAGTGACCACAATGGGGCAGCAGCTAGCAAGGAACATGAAGAGTAACAAGAAGGGTTTCTACAAGTGTGGAAGCCACAAGAGGAAGATCAGGGAAAGTGTGGGTTCCTTACTGAATGGGGGTTGATGTGGAAAAGGCTGAAGTGCTCAATGCCTTTTTCACCTCAGTCTTTGCAGCTACTCTGTTGATCCCATATGGAGGGGCTAGCTGATGGCATCTGTCTATTCCATTGAGCATAAACAGGGTCTGAAAGGCACATGAAAGCTGAAGGGAGAGTTGTAAAGCTGGATCTACAGAGCTGCCAAATCTCTCAGAGTCCCATGAGACGCATCGATTATCATAAAGCCCCAATTCTTGGAATGCTGTGGTCAGGTGAGAAGCTCAGAAGTCATTTCTAGCCAACAGTTGTGGAGAAACATTTAAAATGTGTCACAAGTTCACCCTAAAGGCTCAGAAACCATATGGCAAATAAAAAGAATGCAAAAATCATTGCTTTTAATCTTATTTTTTTTAGATAATCTCATGATTTTGAAGGCCTGACTCATGATGGTTGAATACTTGGAGTTGGCTATACAGAACCTCTCAGACTTTCTGGTACTTCTCCATGGTTAAAAAGGTAAACAGTATGCATTAAGCAGTTTGCCAAGATGGAGTGGTCCAATCAAGATGGATA
>NW_017729033.1:23371179-23377671 GCF_001723915.1 Gavialis gangeticus
AGGAAGGGGCTTATACTTCCTGACACCATGAGAGGGGCTGCTGCCCCCGTCAAGAGCCCTGCCTCCTCGCCACTGCAGTGCCAGGGCAGGGGTGTGGTGAGAGGCTAGCCAGTAGGGCCCCTTAGATGGGGGACAGGGAGGGTGTTTATTCTCCTCCCTATGGCATCTGGCAGAGGGAGTACAAGGGACTTATTCTGGCTTTTGCCCCAAGTAGGGAGTGAGTGGCATCAACAGCAGTCAAGGCAGGCAGACCTGACCTTGGTCCCTTGGGGGCAGTGGGGGTAGAGGGGGGAATTATTCTCCTCCCTGCCCCCTCTGCCTCAGGGGCCATGCCAGCCAGCAGCAGCAAGGGGGGAGTGTCCAGCAGACCTGGCTTGAATCCCTGCCAGTGGGACAATTAGAGGGGAATTAAACTCCTCTCTAGCCAGTTCAGCTCAGGTGACTGCCAGGGCTGGCCATGACCCCACCGCTGAAGCAGCCAGCCTGGAAAAGTGCAGGTTCTGCTGGTAGGACAAGGGAGAGAAGGACGGAATAAACTTTTCCCCTTCTTCTTTCTGGAGCCTGTGTGTAGCCAGACACCTGCCCCTGCATGTCCCAGCCTGTCCCTGCTCTGGCTGGGGAGCAGAGGGGTGGGGCCAACCCTGTTCAGCTGGAGTAGAGAGCTCAGCCCAGAGAGCATACCAGCATGCTTGGAGGACTCTGGTTTAACTTAAACCAGGTAGAGGTCTTGGACAAACACTACATAAACCACTTTGAGCTCAATCAGTTAAGTCTGATACTACATTCAGGTTTATCTCAAACTGATTTCAGCCATTTTCAAACTGGTTTACATGCATTTAATGTCTGTTCTGTTACAGGTTTAAACAAGTTTCTGATCACTTAAACCAGTTTATGTGTAATGTCTGCCCCCAGCCCTAGTTAGGCTGAAAAGTGACCCAGAACAGCTTCACTTTTGGTATTCTGGTCCCTTCATTTCCATTCCCAGACAGCATATATTTCAGTGGTATCAAGCTTTTTAGACTCAAAGTGGACTCCTGTTTAGACTTCAGGCATATCTCGGAAAACGCCAACTCCCAGTTTTCACTCATTTTTTTGACTACAGAAAAACAATATTTTTCTGTTGGAAAGATTTTAGAAAGACCACAACAGGGCAGAAAGGTTTTAACACTTATTCCTATTTGAAATCTCTGGTCACATCCACATAAACATGGATCTTGTACCACTGCTACTTATCTCCAGGGAACACCTGTGTCATGCACCCCCTGGATGAGGTAGGGGAGGCTGGGGCCAGCACTGGGTTGGCCCCAGAAGCCTTACATGGGATCCTGAAGGCCTCTTGGGGCTCCAGAAGCAGTGATTCTGCCACTCAGAGTCTGGCTGGCAGCTGGAGTGTGGCTTTGGCTGGCCAGGCATGAGCTTCTGCTGTGTGCGCCATTCTATTTTTTTTTGCGTGGGTTTTTTTGACCCCGGGATCCCCTGGGATCAACTACCCCCCCCCACCCCCATGCTGCTACCTTGCAGCTCAGAGAACAGCTGAATGTGTGGTATGTGGTGCTGCACGTGTCCACGGCACCACATACTGCATGGCTATGCTTGTCTGGACGTAGCCTCTGGGCTTATCTTGTGTATCATGTTTGCACATCTAACACTGCTAAAATTATGTGGCACCCTGGCTGAGAATCACTAATATTATCTGAACTTAAACATTCAGGACAACTGTCTGCATGTAGGAATAGCTGGCCTGATTCTCCTCTCATATTAGTCTTCCACTAGTATAACTCCACTGAGGTCAACCACAATAACTCCAAATTCTTTTGATATTGGTAGGAAGGGAATTGGTCCTAAAATTTGGAAAAGCTCATGGAGAATTTGTGTAGTGTGACAATACGGTAATATCTAAAAGGCAGTGAAATGGTTTACAAATAAGAAAGGGCATATGGACTAGAAGACAAATACCGGTATAGAGTCTGTGTGTGGGAGCCATGAAAAGCAAGAGTGATGACAACTGTAGGAGTTGTTAAATATGACTATGAGCTGAATGACTCCCTATATCAATTGCCCTTATGTAGGTATGGGACAGTAAGAAGGCTGCTGTGCTAATTGAAAAGGTTATTGAAAAGCAAGGTGATTTGTCACAATCTGTTTATCTAATCTGGAGATTTTAAATTATGTGAAGAAAATCCAACTAATCTGTATATCTTTGAAAGAAAGAAGCAAAACTATTTCATAGCAATGAAAAATATTGGTAAATATGGAATAAATTACAAAGTAGACTCCCTGCAGCAAAGCACTATTGAATCTTAATCTTTAAAAACAGTTTTATTGATCACCCACTCATTACATACAAAAGCAATAATCATTTTTGCAATTCATTTTTCTGTGATATTATTTAGTAGAAAGGCGTGGAACATACATTTCCCTCATATTTGACTATGATTTTTAAAATTGTATGTCTTCCCAAGTGCCTATTTAGAATTATAATTGCTGGGATATGTAGAAATGCGAGGTAAAGTGGTTCAGAAAATTAGCACCTAAAAGTATTTTTGCTGAAAAAGCAAATTGGTTCTAAATTAAATCATTTCAGGGTCAACTCCCTCAAATCCTCATTCAGGTAAAAGCTCTGCAGCAACTGGGGGATGAGGGGTGGGAGAGAGATCCACCCCCAAAAAGGCATATAGGGGTAGCACCACACTTGCCACATCGGAAACTCTGATGCCCTGCTCATGTGCTTGCCCATAGAGTAGAGGCAAAACACAGCCTGCAGGCTGTATCCTGCCCATCAGGCAATTCCATCTGGCCCATGGGGCCCTTCCATAAGCCTTCTGTAAGCCTGGCCCTGGGCTGCCCCTCTACAAGCCAGCACGTCCCTGCAGATGGTGTGGCTCTTGTTGCTATGCAACCACCCCCCACCCCAGCTTGGCCTGACCTGCCCCAGCCCTGAGCTTGGGGGCACTAGAGATGAACCTAGCACAGGCTTTTGCTGGTGACCCCATGGCTGTTCCCAGCTTCCCTCCCTGTGGGCCTGGAAATGTGGGTTAGGGCTCTACTGGGCCAAGGCCAGGGACTCCCACTGGGGGAAAGGGGTGCTGGGTGGGGCTGGCCACACAGGCTCCCACTACATGTGGCTGGGAACTCGGGCAGGAGCATGGGAGGTGCAGCCATGGGGCTGGGCTGGGCTGGCCCCACATGCTGCCACCTCCTGTGGCTGGGGACTCAGGTGGGAGCGCAGGGAGCTCTGTTCTATGGGACTGGGCAAGGCTGGCCCTGCTCACTGCCACTATATGCAGCTCCAGGGATTTGCACACTCCAGGGATTCCACACCCCCCCACACCTCTCCACCATACCCCAAACACACCCACACCCTCCCACAGTCCCCACACACACTCCCACACCCCCCTACCCACACCATACCCCCAAACATACCCTCCTACATACACTCCCACACCTCCATCATAGTCTCACACACACCTACACCCTCCCACAGCCCCCACCCCAACTACACCCACCTACACCCCTCCACACCTACCCTCTCATCCTCCCACACCACACACACACTCCCCAACCACACATCCCTCACATATACCCCTTACCTTGCCGCACACAATATACAAGAGTAAGACTGTATTTTGAGCTATTATGCAATCACCCCTGCATACACTATGCAAACACACAAATCAAGTACTTTTGGGGCAAGGCTGGGGTCTCCAGTGGCAAAGGTCAGGTGTTAGGGGTGGGACTTCCACTCCCAGGATGGTAACCAGGGAGCAAGGCACCCATCAAGAAGTGGGGGTACTCTTGCAGCCCTCGACAGCTTACCTAAATTTGTTAAATGGCCCTCCAGCTGAAAAAATTGGCTGCACCTGCCATAGAGATACCCCCTAGACATGCTTAATCTGGTTTTGGGTGTGTAGGCTCTCAATCCTCTTTAAATTTAACAGACCATCATGAACTGAATTTCTTTTATTTTTTCTGTGCATCTTGGGCATAGAAACTAATATCCCAACACAGGTCCTGCTTTCCAGTCATTTATAACTTGCATACTGGAAGTATTACTAATTCCCTATACCTAAAGAGCTTCCATAGTGCCTACAAACTTAGGTGAACGTCACCTCTGAAATAACTACTGAGAGACTGAATAGCAAAGTTGCTATGCAACCAATTTAGCTTTAAAAGATATTTTCATTTATGGTTCTCTGCAATGAAGCCACTAATGATGAATGTTATGTTTATATTTTATTTGATTGGTTGCTCTTGTAATCAGATTCTAATTTTCAGAGGATTACATAAACTCATAACTGTTACTTCAACAAGGCAGTGCTTCTAAATATGTAAATGACATTCATTAGGACAAAAATTCTCCATAACTTCATTAGTGAAGCTACTGCAATATTTCTTGCTCAAAATATTTCTGGGTAAAACTACTACTTAACTATTATTAGTACCACTACTAACTAGCATCCATGACATTGCTCCATGGGTAAAGCATTTTGTCAGTTTTGCTATATTAATATTATTACTATATTTAAATGATTAGTATGTCAAATTGGGGCTCCATTCTACAATGTACTGCATATAAACAGAGTCAGCAATACAACAATAACATTCACTTTTAACAGTTCTCAAATACCCATGGACAGAATGAACTAATCACTGGGCCAAAGATAACCTCAGCGGAATTTTAAAGATCCAGTTCCAGAGCTATATTTCTTCATTACAAACAATAATTTTAATTTATTCTGCTAACACATCTGACATGAAGTTACCTGTACTACATTTGGAAATGTTTTAAATTCTGCTTTGTTATGGAAGTCAGACAATGTTGATTCCTTACTCCGATGTAAAATGTAAATACAGTTAGAAATAGACATGTGAACTTTACTTGCTATTATTTCCTAGAAAAGGCCTAGAAAAGGTGTGCAGCTCTCTTAGCAATAGATGTCCAGTGGCAAGACTCCCTACATTTCATTAGGATTTTTCTGTGAGAGACCAAGGCCTTGGAACATCTGTAGCAGTAGTTTTTCAGTTCTCATTACTCTTTGTATTACTACTGCGGGTGAGTTTTCTTATCGTGGACAAGGACCCGACTGGGTGATCTGTTGTGCAAATACAGAAAAGGAAGATGGCACCTTCTAGGGTGATGCAAAGCTTCAGTTGCTGATTCCATTCAGAAGAGATTCAGCCCGATTCAGCGGCCAAATCTCCGAATCCGAATCAAAATGGGAAACCCATTAAGAGGCCCAAATTGAATCTGAAGCCTCTGAATCGATTTGGAAAATATCCAGAGAGATTTGGACTGGCTGGGGAAAGGCAGGTACATCCAGGCAGCTGCAGGATCTCCCATGGCTCCTCTGGCTGTCCCTGCCTCTCTCAAAGGTACTGAAATTACTTCTGCCACTTGCTTGAATACTCTAGGATGAATCTCTAGGCCCTGCTGATTTGGAAACATGTAGCTTATCTAAGCAATCTTTAACTTGTCCTTTCCCAACTCTAGGCTGAATATAACCCTTGGTCTTTCAAGCTAGTAAAGTCAGTCATCTGAGTTGATCTTTTCTGCCAAGACTGAAGTAAAAAAGGCATTAAACACCCCCTTCTCTGTTTAATGAGCAAACTGTACATTCTTTAGCTTTCCTCTTCTAATATGTCTCAAATGCTTTTTTGCAACCTTATGTCCCTTGTTAGCTGTATGTCAATTTCTGCCTTGACCTGTCTGATGCTCATTCTATGCTCTTATGCAAATCCTTTGTAATATAGTTAAGTTTCGTTTTTTCAAAGATTTCGTAGACATTAGGGCTGGAAGGGACCTCGGAAGATCATTGAATTCAGCCCCCTGCCCCAGGGACAGGAAGGCAGCAGGGGTCATAGGATCCCAGCAAGATAAACATCCGGATTTCTCTTGAAGGTGTTCAAAGTAGGTGCTTGAACCACCACTGGTGGCAGTCTATTCCAGACCTTGGGGGGCTCAGACAGTAAAGAAGTTCTTCCTTACGTCCAGCCTGAAATGGTTCTGAAGGAGCTTGTGACCGTTTGACCTTGTCATCCCCTGGGGTGCTCTAGTGAACATATGTTCCCACAGATCCTGGTGGTCACCCCTGATAAACTTATAGGCGGCCACCTGATCACCCCTGAGCCTGTGCTTTTCCAGGCTAAAGAGTTCCAAAGCTCTCAGCCTCTCATCATAAGGCCTGTTTTCCTGACCTGTGATCATGCACGTGGCTCTCCTCTGGACTCTCAAGCTTCTCCACATCCTTTTTGAATTGTGGAGCCCAAAACTGGACAAAATACTCTAGCTGTGCCCTCACCAAGGCTGAGTACAAAGGGAGAATGACGTGCTGGGATTGCTTGAGAAGCATCTATGGATGCAAGCCAGTGTTTTGCTCACTTTACTAGCCACAGCATCACACTGAAGGCTCATGTTCATCTTGTGGTCAATCATGACCCCCACGTCCTTTTTGTCCATAGTGCTAGCCAGCGTAGCACTGCCGAGCCTATAAG
>NW_017729033.1:23377965-23383533 GCF_001723915.1 Gavialis gangeticus
CACTGCCGAGCCTATAAGCATGCTGTGGGTTTTTCTTCCCAAGGTGGAGAACCTTGCATTTTTCAGTGTTAAACACCATCAGGTTCTCGTCCACGCATTTACTGAGCCTGTCAAGGTCAGCTTGGATCACCCTCTTGTCCTCAGGTGTGGATGCTTTACCCCAAAGTTTGGTGTCATTGGCGAACTTGGCCAGTCCGCTTCTGATACCAATGTCCACATCATTAATGACGATGTTGAATAGTGTTGGCCCAAGGACAGAGCCTTGAGGGACCCCACTGGTCATAGGGCACCATGATGATTGACTTCCGTCAACCACCACCTTTTGTAAGGTTCCTTTCTAGGTTGAAGAGCTCATCATATAGCCAAGCTATCTCGTTATGCTTTCTATCCCTGCTTTGCATCAGGATAGCATGCACTTGTACCCTTAATGTTGTCTCTTTAAGGAATGACAAAATCACTTGCACACCTTTTTTTTTTATCTTACAGTTTTCTCCCATGGGATCCTAAGTTTGTTAAAGTATGCATTTCTGACTTGCAGTGTTTCTGTTTATCTCTTATCCTTTCTTTCTTTCCTTAGAATCATAAATTCTTCATTTAGTAATTCCTACACTTGGGTGTGTCTACCCATGCACTTTAATGTGCATTAGCTTATTTTAATGCCCATTAAATAGGGTCACCAGGTTTCTAATTTCAAAAGAGAGGACACCTTGAGGTGGAGAGGGGGGAGGAAAGGGAGAGCAGAACAGTTTATATGATTGTGGGGGAGGGGAAGTGATATGCCCTCTGTCCCCCCCCAGCCCTGCCAGTGCCCCTCACTCCTAACCCACAGCCCCCTGTTCCCTCCCAGCCTGGTGCCCGTGCACTCACAAAATTACCATGCTCAAGCATCCTCCCATGTCTTGTGTATTTGCATCCCCATGCTTAAAAATGGTGTTGGGAGTACTTGAATGAAAGCTTGAATGAGCTTTAGTCGAAGTGCCCCTGCCACCATTTTTAAGCATGGGGGTGCTGATACATGAGATGCTGAGGCACTTTAATTAGAGTGGCTCTTGGAGCTACTCTAATTAAAGTGCTGCCCCCCCTGACCCACAGAGCATGTGTAAAAGTGCCCCATGCTATTTAGTTAATGTACATTAAAATAGGCTACTGCACATTAAAGCACATGTGTAGATGCACCCAGTGATACCCAACTTCCTTCAGATTCTCTGCCAGTTACTCCTATTAGAAAGAAGCAAACTAAGAAGTCTTCTCTTTGTTTCTCCAGTTTGTTCCCAACATAATGTTAGAACTTACATGTGTGTCTGCACCATACAGACAGTCCAGAATTACCTTTCCTGCAGACATCACAGTAATTAAAGGCCCCTATGATGGCCAGGTCTACTTATCACTTTGTCTAGGACCTCGGAGAAAGTATATCTGTCTTTAATACACACGGCAACACCTTCTTTCTTTTTTCCTTGCCTGTTCTTCCTGAACAAGTTATATCCATCCACATTCCAATTGTATGAACAACCCCACAGCATTTCAGTTATCCAATTTAAATAATAATTTTCATCACATACTAGGACATCAAGGTCTTCCTGCTTATTCCCTGTAGCTCTTGTATAGCATCATGACAACGTGAATCTTTTGCACAGCTTTATGTGCAAGATAAACTACCAGTACTAAAAGAAATAGAACTTCAGTTATGATGATCGTAGCAAGCTGGAGCCCAAAAGTACAAACAAACGCGAAGATTATCCTCAGGATATGGTTTCACTTGGCAGTTGTTTCCTGGTATCTTACAGTCTTGAAGAAACACCATCTAGATTTTTGTTTTACAGTTGTGGCACATTCCCGTGTTTTGAATATTCAGACTTATTCACTAAGCGCAGAATCCCTGCTCAGAAATGAATGCCAGTGACAACAATTTCTGAAATGTTTTAATGTGTTTTGACTCAGAGAAATCCTTGTACTCAGAAGAATGGCAGCCAGCAAGTCTCTGGCTGAATCATGCTGACTCCTTGGAATTGGATTTACTCATTTCTACACAAAATTGCATCCAGTGGCTAGAAGGGTGACACGTCCCTATTATGTTTTGAGTGATTAAGTCCCAGTCAAGGATAACAATGGTAATAACCAGCTGACAAGGAAGTCCCACATAAAAAAGTGTAACAGAATCAGCAGCACTGTCACTCCCTTTTATAAATCTTCTACACATAGCCATTATAGCTTAAGATGAACACAAACGAAATGAAAAAAACAACCATATTTTACTGCTGTGCTGCGCATTAAATAGCTACCATGTAATGGCATAGTTTGCCTGCAGTTGATTAGTATATGAGGATCAAATTAGGTTCTCATTGTCATTCACCTATGGAACTCATTGCTACACATCTTTGAGGACAAGAACTTAATGGGATGTAGGAAAGGATTAGGTATCTATTTGGATAAGAGTATACAGACTTACAAAAAATAGGAGATATCTAAGGAAGATTAATCTTTATGTTTCAAGGCATAAATCAATACTCAAATGACAGTAGCGAGGAAGAAACTTCCTATATGGGCAGGTTGTTCTAAAATTGTCCACTACTTTCTTTTCTCTTCTGCAATGTGGTCCTGACCAGTGTCAGAGATGGACCGAATGTTGGACTAGATAGGCCACTACTCTGATCCATTATAGCAATTTACTACTCTTGTTAAATTTCCAAAATTTTAATAATTACTAGTGGTGTCATGAGTGCCAGATATATAATATATTAACAGAAACTGTTGACTACACCAAGCATTGACACATGGCAAAGAGAAGCAATGTGAATCCAATTTTCATAGAAAATAAACCTGCTATTTTCCAGGATGCAGAGAAGTTGGAAGGCAGTTTTCAAAAAGATTAAACAAGCCTCTAACTCCATGCCCTTGATTATGCCAACACAATAGCTGAAATTTGATTATAGAGAGGATGGAGACAGGCTTTTCTTTGTTGCTCTAGGAGACAGGACTTGGAACAATGGCCTCAAGCTGCAGCAGGGGAAATTTAAGCTTAAGATTAGGAGGAACTTTCTGACACTGGTGTTGGTTAAACATTGGAACAATCTACTTAGAAAACCTGTGGACTCTGCATCCTTGGAAACTTTCAAAAACAGGTTTGACAGGCACTTGGCTGTGATGGTTACTCAGGGGTGATCCTGCCTTGAGCAGGGGACTAAACTAGATGACCTTGAAAGTTCCCTTCCAGTTCTACTTTCCTATGATCCTATTACAAATGTCTGTACTGAATCTGGAAATACCTGCTTGAGAAATAGATTACTATTTACCAAAAATGCATAACAGCACTTTTCCAAGCATATGAATCAGTATAAAGTAGCATTAGAATTTGCCAGTTGTCATAAGCTTTGATTACATTGTCTTGCACCAAACTTTTTTTTGGAAACATGGTATCTAGCTCCTGCATCTATGTGCAATAAATAGGACCTAAACACAGCACAAGTTCAAGGAGCTGTTCTAATGAGTGATCTGATCTAGATTTAGAAGGCAAAGAGGAAGCTCCAACAATTTTCACTGGGCTTTGGAACAAGACACTAGCCTGGGAATAGTATAAAATTGTGTTTCGTGTCACTATAACTTTTTAACCATTAGCTTGGAGCTAGTATGATTTTTTTCAGTTATGATGCAGAAACCATACTCCTCAGGCACTTCTTGAATGGGAACAATGCTTCCATACGATAATAAGTTCCATCACCAACTTGAGTCCTGAAGTTCGAGCATCCTCACCAAATATTTTTGTTGCAGAAAACCCACGTGTTAAACCCATTTTCTGGTTCTGTATTTGGCCTGAACAAAGACTGCCAATGCATGAAGATGGGTCCAATTGCAGACCCAATGGCAAATTCAGATATGGTGAAAGTGGGTGAAACTATGAAGGTGTAAATGAACAGCAGAGGCTTTTGGTTATTACATGACATCTAAGTTTTATTCCAGACTCCCCACTTACAAATTTTAATTACTGACATAAGTAGGGTTCTAGCACTAAAAATATTTTGGAACTTTGGGTTTAGATCAACAAACTTTTCAAGATGTACAATTTATATGGAGTTGAATAGAAAATAAGCTAATATGTTTCTACAGGAATTTATTAGGAATCAGAAAAAATACTATATGAATTAATAAACTAGATAGAAAATAAACTCTTGTCTATAGTGTTTCTTATTTTAACCATCTGATAGAATCTTACAGTAGGGATATAATTTTCTAGTCATTTATGCAACATGGGTGTTTTTTTTTGTTTTTTTTTAAAACCATTGCTAGAATCTCATTTTCTTCTACATTCGACAGGACTTTTCTGGCAATATTGTTATTAGATGCACAGTAGAATAGCTTTTTATTTTGAGTTAATTGTGCAGCTCCTGATAGTATTACATCATCCACTCTTGGACAGAAAAGATAATATGACAGCAGAAAATAGAATAGAATGGGTCAGGCAATGACAGATGAGATGGTGAACAAACATTTACTCCCGGGTCCTTAACAGAACTTGAGAACTACTTATTTTGTTAGCATATTGAGCCTTCAGAGATGAGACATTTGGAAAATGAGATGAGAGTTTTCCAACTAACAAATTCTGTAAGTCACTGACCTTGATTGTGCTACTACTTAGAAGCTTTCAATAAAATAAAAGGCTGCAAGTTTAGTATGCTGGAGAGAGTATGACATTCAAATCTTACCTGACTTGTGGTTTAAACTTTACACAAATATCTAAGTTGTGCTTGCAAATTGTGAGCAGATGGTCACAAATGAACAACCACAAGGTCCCAGATTTATAATGATAAATGTCTAGAGACTGGTGTTTGCCTGTGCATTTACCTATTTTGTGCATATCTGTATGCGCACCTGCATTTTGGGGCAGGGATCAGCAGTTGGGTAGCATTATTTAAAATGGCTATTAGATATTTTCTTGCAGAATAACGATGGTAGATGATCATTATAAAGATCTACACCAGGGTTACGGGATACGTGTACCCCTGGGGGTACTTGAGAAGGCCCCAGGGGGTATGCAGCAGTGGCATGGAGACATGGAGGCGGGGCTGCCAGCACTTTGCGCCGCTTGTGACATTGGTTGCGGTGACAGTGCCATGTGCCACTGGTGCTTTTGTTTTTGCTGGTGCAGCACAATGCCAGCGCTTCTGCCGCCATGCGCCACTGGCATTTCCAGTTTTGCTGCTGCGCACCACCGACACTTCTGGTTTTGCTGCATGCACCTTGCAGAGGCGGGGAACCTCTTCCTCTCTGCCCCCCTCCCCATTGTCAATTGGCTGCCGAGGGACCCCCTCTCCCTGCTCATCAATTGGCTGCCAGGGGACTCCCCGGTTCTCCACTGGTCGCCAGAGAGACACTGACCAAAAAAAGGTTGAAAACCCCTGATGCACACGAACTAATATGAGCTGCATCTCATTTTGGTGGCTTAGCTGGGTAGAAGTTGGATTGTAAAAGCAGGTTGGGCAAACACAATTTTCCCCCCTGTGTGACCTGTAATCAAAATAGTTATTAAACTTATTACAATCTGAGAAAAATCATTATTTTCATGTCTTTTTT
>NW_017729033.1:23383649-23386167 GCF_001723915.1 Gavialis gangeticus
CATCATTATTTTCATGTCTTTTGTACAAAGGATAATGTTAGAAATTGTTCCTGACAATAAACAATTTGGAGTTTGCTAGGAAACTTGTGCTTCAGTGGACGGCATGAATAAACTAATAAACAAGTAACAAGTAACATGATGTTCTTCACTTCTTGTCAGTGATACACTCCAGAATCATAATAGTCATAATGACAGTGTTATGTCCCTGTACTTTAGGCTTGGTATAATCTTGAAGTGAAGATTCTTTTCATTTCTCTATAATATATGTATTTGCTGTTATTACACCACCCCATTCAGGTGCCCATACTTCTATCTAATGTACACCAATCATTCTCTTTTATGTTCCTTTTTCTTTCAATAAGTGGTTAGCAGTTCTTAAATTGCAAGTCATTCTACTACCCTGGACTATATATAAAATAACAAATAATGGTGGGTAGATGTATGTGCACATATATATCTATGTCTATATATACAACTACATCTAGATCTATATCTACATATGAACTCCATTATTTCCGAGGGTCTCAGCTATACTTACACTGAAAATGTGCCACCTATGTTTGAATTTCCCCATGCCACAAGATAATTTTTAATTGCTTTTTTTGGTATCTAGACTCTTCATTATCTTGATGCATCCTCTTTAAGAGTGAAATTCTTGCCTCACTGAAGTCAATGGGAGTTTTTCCATTGATTTGAATGTGGCCAACATCTGAAGCCTGTCCCCTTATAGTTCCCAGAGGCATAAAAAGCAGGGTTGGCACTCTAGGCAAACCCTACAGGAGAGGAGGGGGCTCAGTTCTGAGAGCCCGTGTGGATCCAAGAGCAGAGGAGGTGCATGCAGGTTCTGCGAGTGGGAGCGGGGAGGGCACCCCGGCAGTAAGAGCAGCCCCATGGCAGGAAACCAAAACTGTCCCTAGCTGAGCTAGTGCTGCTGCTTTAAGAGCAGCAGGGACTGTACCTATGCTGGGGATTGTTTTGGAGTTCCCCACATAGGGAAGCCCTAAGACTACTCTTGATGCTGGGGTGTGGATACTGTGGGACTGTGGTCCAGTTCCAGCTTCCCTCCTAACTTGGCATCCAGGGTGGGTGCCCCTCTTGCCCACCCCTAGTTATGCTACTGATAGTTCCATTCCTAAAACAAGTGCCAGCTCTTTTGCGTTCTGCTTCTTTTAATACACTCTCTGGTTTCTGTGGGTGTGTGTGGTGCCATTCTTCAGTACAATTTCAATCCCAAAAAAGAGTGACCCATTCCTTGGTTGCGTCTGGAAGGGTGGCATAGCTACATTATTTGTTCACCTGCTATAATATTGACTAAATTCCCTTCGTATCACAAGCACACTTTAATTTGATCCTAAACAACATTGGCATTATTACATCTAAAAATTGTGGGCAGATTGTCATTAGCTATGGCCTAACTCTTTTTCTAGTGATGTTAATGGCTAATATACTATCAACTCCAAAGGGAACATAGCTCAACAACGAAGAGCTTTATAAGCCACTATAATTCTTTTCCAGTGTTTCCCATTTTAACCATTTAGTTTGCAAACACTCTCTCTTACTTGTCTTTGTCCCAAATAATAATACAGCACTATTACTAATTTCCATATATTTGCTTTGTTTATGAACTCTGAACATCTACCTAATGCCAAGTCTCTGTAAATAGGTAAATAATTTTTTTTCAAGAAAGGGTTTCATATTTTTCCATGAAGGAAGGAAAGGAGATAAATTCCTAACAGGAGATAAAGCATGTATACAATAGAAAGAAAATAAATATAGACTAGGCAAAAGAAGTTATGTCTGAAGGGAATCTTGATGACCATCCTCCCACATACAATTTTTGAAAGTGCATCACTGATGAATAGATTTTAAAAATTTATACTCTTTAAATCTGGATAAGAACCCATAAGTTTGGACACTTTTCTGAGCATTTAGAATTGTAAATGTACGATAGTTGGACTGAAAAGCTCACAATAATATATTTTGTGTAATAACTGACACTCCCACTTCAGGAACTGATTTGAAATATAACCACAATTACTACTTTCACGCTGTTTTGGTAATTTGATTGTTCTGTTCCAACCTAAACAGGAACTCAGAAAGCCAATAAAGAGGGCTGTGTGGGAAAGGAGTTTAAATGAACATTTCAAAATATAAATAAGGTTTGAGGTGATTCGGGTACTAATACAGGTGAAAGATCAGGTATGAGAATGTAACTTTTTTTCCCCTTCCTTCAGCAAGTTCTTACTTTCTGAATGGGCATCTCACGATTTTATTTATAAAGCAACCCACATACCTTTTTCTTATGCAGGCACTGGAAGTACAGCAATGAGCATTACCACTTCTGTGGTGTATCGGTGTGAGAAATGTTTGAATTTAAATAATTTTCATAATTCCATGGCAGTAGTGTCCTGAAATAGAGAATGGGGAGAATAGGGGTTGTGAGGTGAAACACAATAGAGTAGAAGTTACTTTGCGGTGACTAGAATATTTTTTTTCTATTTTAATACAAAACAAGTGA
>NW_017729033.1:23386245-23387024 GCF_001723915.1 Gavialis gangeticus
TGTGTGTAGGGGCAGGGGGACGTGGACGGAGGGGGTGTGTGAGGTGAAACACAATAGAGTAGAAGTTACTTTGCGGTGACTAGAATATTTTTTTTCTATTTTAATACAAAACAAGTGAACAAGAAAAAATACAGGCCTGATAGTAATGGTCTAATGCATTAGAAAAAAATGTTCAGGTCTTTCTTACAAAAATATTATTTGCAAATATTGCTGAGGTCACTAGAATATGAAAAGCATGTACAGGGCATAAATAGCAGTGTGGAATTTTTTTTTAGAATAATCTTTAAAAGCATGGTGTTTAATAAAGTTTGGGATAAAGTTAGTGTCACAATTATATAACATAAAGATGAAATTATGCTAACCTCATGTAAGGAGTTCCAAAATTCAGCTTCTCTTACTTTATTTCTTCAGATATACATGAGTACTGACTCCACTGAAGACATTTACCTACATGAGTACCTATTTGTTACACAGTAAAGTGGGTTTGCTTTATGCAAATCCAATTTATGTGCTGTTCTCTGGGAATGCACGTACAGCATAAATTGAGGAAAACCTGTATATTACTAATCATCTGTGAGCACTGTCACATTGGGGCAGCACACAGGGAAAAAGCTGCTGCTTCTGTAAGGAGCAATTTCTTCATCAGACAGTCTGCAAGAGACTCCTTGGGTGCATCCACACCTGCAAGCACATGCGCTTGCAGCAGCTCAAATAGAAGCAGTGCAAATTTGAGCTGGGACTTTTTGCTTCAGTGCACGTGCTCAGACATGCACTTTGTT
>NW_017729033.1:23392419-23422302 GCF_001723915.1 Gavialis gangeticus
CAAGGCATGGGTCGGGGGCTTTGGGGGGGCGGGGGGGGGAGGGGGCTAGTTATGGCAGGGGCCGGGGGGGCTGGGGGACTGGGTGGAGCCAATGGGAGTCCCCCCATGGTCCCCTGCCCCCTTCTCCAGCCCCCCCGATCCCTCCCTCACTGGAGGGAGCCCGCCACATGTTTCAGCACCAGGGCAACGGGCCAACCATAGAGATGCTCTGGCAGCCAGAGTGTCTCCATGGAGGACCCAGCCTCTGGTTGCCTCAGGGCATGGTCTGCCCTGCGCCGCTTTTTTCAGCTTCGATTTTTTTAGACCCCTGTATATCTGGGGTTCTAATTTTCTCCCCACACTACAAACTTGCAGCGTGGGGAACATTTTTTCATTCCCGCACGTGCCTGTTGCCCCATCTCAAAGGAGTTTGACGCGGGGGAAGAGGCATGTGCTCGCTCATGTGGACACGCCCCTTGGGCGCATCTCAACAAGCATGCATATGCAGGGGTGCATGTTTCCTATGGAACAAATAGCAGTAGCACATATTTGTGCTGCTGCTATTTGTCCCTGGGCATGCCCTTGCATGTGTTCTCCAGCATGTGACAAAGTGACTCGGGTGGGTAGGGGAGGCTGGAGCCAGCACCTGGGGACCTCCTGGGGCAGCAGTCAGCTGTTTGGAGCCTGGCTGGCAGCCAGAGCATTGATCTAGCTGGTCACGCTCCCCTTCTGGCAGCACATGCTGCTGCTGTGTGCAATGCACCACTTTTTCAGTGGCATTTTTTGTATTTTTTTAATATTGGGATTTTCCAGTTTCAAAAAAACCTGCCGTGCTGCAAATTAGCAGTGCTGTGAATGACTGCAAGTGTGCTGCATGTGGTTTGCAGTGCCTCACATGGGTTGAAGTTGCCACAAACTGCATGTGCGTGCTTGTTGGGATGCATCCCTTGTCACCAAATGGCCATGCCAGCTTAGCAATATGACATGTTATGTGGTGTGGTGAGGTGTGTGGCAAGCAATCGTCTGCAGACTCAAGAACTCTCTATAGCCTGTAGTGTGACTGAGGATGATGCATATCCAGGTTATCTCAGCAGTACAGGGACATGGCCAGGTGTCCAGGGCAAAATGGAAGTGGTGACTTCAGGTTCATGATCATGAACATGTGACTGCCAGCAGCAGTTACTTTTTTTTCAGCCTCCCACTTCTCCCTCCAAGCTGGCACCTGGGACAGCTTCCCCTATTATTTCCCACTAGTTAAACCAGAGTGAAATGAAATAATGGTGATTCAGAAAGACTTCTGTCTACCCTGGTTAGTACTGAATGACGAAAATATTTGATGTGCATGAAAGCCTCTGCTGTTTTCCATTTGCACACCTCTGTTTATCTCCTTTGTCTTAACTTCCTTTTCCATGTTTTTCACCTATCTTTATCATATCACTTACTTAAATAATAATAATGTATCATAAAACTGCTTTGAGATCAGAGTTAGGTTTAAAAGGCAGATGAGCAATGGCAGAATCTGGCTCATAAGTACTAGATTTTTAAAGCTCTCCAAATTCTGCATTTTCAGAATTCCTGTATTCCCACTGCAACTCATTACAGATTAGCCTTGCACTACATTAACTGTTGAACAAATTGCACAAGAAAACAACCCCGTATTCCCTTTAAAAAAGAATGTTCATGTGTTTAGTGCAGATTCTTCCAACCAGTTTGTGAATAATTACCACTTTTCAGTATGCTGGGCCCTACACAAATAATTAATAGTCTATGTACTGCTCTTTTTACAAGTTTCTTTTGGAGAGATGAGGATGTTCTCAAACTACTTAGAAGTATTAAGGAGGATGAGGAGGGGGGGAGCCACCTGAGTGTTATTCTCAGTGTCTAGTAATTAAGCACAGCCCTAACTTCTAGTATAAGCAATAATGGTGATTAACACTACAAAACTTTTAGAATTGTGCTCACAGGCTCTCATTAAAGTTCCCCTTACCATTTCTTTTATATGTACATGGAATACAAGAAGGATGTATTCTCATAAAATTGTGCCAATTGATTTAACTGCTAACCTTAGCAAGGAAAGAATCCAGCCATCCTTTTTCCTATGTAACTTTCATAAAAATGACAATAAAAATATATTTTTGCCATGTTTTAAAGAGCTCTAAATGTTTAGAATAAACATTTAACCTAGATTGGTGAAGACTGCTATTGCCTGGTATTTAAAAACAATTATTTATCAAGTTTTATTTCAGGAGGTTTAACAAGGGTGACATAGAGTACATTAATATTCCATAGATCGTTACCCACAAAATATGAGCCAGATCCATTTTACATATGTATAACTTGAGTAGGTGTGTGCAGCATCAATCTTAAAGTTTGCATGATGTGTTAATATGTATTTAATTAGCATAACTATTGTTCTCCATTGTATTTCAGTTTTAAATGTACTCAGTTAATCTCCCTTGATTATGCTTTTATTTCATTCATATTGCCAAAATTGAATTCTCCATCTCTTGATGTATTTAAACTGCAACTGGATGCCTTTGTGGGAGACCTGCTTCAGATAAACACAAGTTATTGGGCTTAGTACAAGGAAAATGAATGACCCATAATATAAAGGAAATCAGATTAGATGAGCTAATAGTCTCTTCTGGTCTCAAATTCAGGAATGATCTGTTCCCATGAAAAACTGCTCATGCTTGGCCCCATTTCATTTCTGCCAGGTAGACTTTCATGACTTATGCTTACCCAGCATATGGAGTCATATAGTTGCTCAGCAAGTTGCACAGCTCAGCTCAATGTATGCTAGCATAAAATCCACAGTGCATGGGTACTGGGATCACAAACTGCATAAGGATCACTTGCACAGCTAGAAAGCTCCCATTGGGCTTGGTAAACTGAAATAGGATTCTGCCCTGGGATATCAATGGGGGAAAGACAAATCAGACAGGGAGCATGGGATGGGGAGAGGGACTAGGACAAGGAGCTTTGAAGAGAAGGAATCTGGTTGAGATGAGCAAAATTTGGATCAGGAGTCTAAGGCTGGGGATTCGTATGGGACTGGCACAAGGACAAGTTGGAAGGCACCCAGACAGAAGGGATGGCACATAGACAGAAGGGATCAAATTATGAAAAAGGGCCTTGTAATGGGACCTGGGTCGAGGGGCCACACCAAGGTGGGGCCTAGGTGCTGTACCCTCAATAAGTGTTTTGTCCCCTTATTTCTATATCCTGCCCACCACAACTTGATGTAACTGTAAAGGATATCAAGAGGTGGTACCTGACCATGTGGGACTGATTGAGATGGGTGCCAGTCTCAATGTCTGGGAGTCTTCTGTGGGGCTCTGCCTCCCCTATACACCCACCCATTTCCACTGGTGTGTCCTGTTGATGATCAGGGTAGGCACCTAGGCTTTCTAACTGCCTGACTCCATGTTCTAGGTAGAAAGGTCCATCAAGAGAAGAAAGCCAAATGGCCTGGGACCAGCATGAGTTGGCCGAGCCCTGGAATCCTGGTGAGGGTCTGCACTAATGGTGTCCAGCCCATGTAGAAGTAAACAAATCAATATAACGTAAATAGCTGTATTGTGTCTCCTTTGGGCCCCACCTTTCTTCAGGCAGTCGAGGCTCTTCAGGGTTCGCCCCCTATTGTGAGCCTAGTTCAAATGGGAAGGCCTGTGTTAAGCCAAACCCTTCAGGTAGTCTGGGGCCATAGGTGTTATGAACCCCTGGGTGACCCCTGTAAGTACATGACATCCAATGCTCGCAGGGTGGTCAGGATTCTGTGGAAGGAGCTGGGGTCGAGCTGGTCTCAAGTAGGACGTGCTTGGCTCCAGTGGAGGGAAGTGGCATGGGCCAGTGCCTGCTAGTGCCTCCTCATCTCTGAGGCTGGCGCTGCCTGGGCCAACCTAGACCTCTGCATGCCTGCATATGCTTCACGGCTGCCCCCAACTATTGTAGGGCTCATCATTGTCTGCAGTTGTGGCCTCTGAGCTCTAGGCAGCTCCAGATATGCTGATCACTTGTTCTCTTCCTGGGCTGTGGATAATTTTCTTGCCATTTTCCAGCTGGTCTAATAAAAGGTATCATTTTGGAAGCAAGAATTTTATTTTTTTGTATGTCTTGATGAAAAAGGACACTGCCATGACCTCAGTTCTTAAAAGGTAAGTGCATGAGAATTATTTTTTATTTATTCAGTCATGATTTGCATCCCTCTAATATGATTTTCATAATGGTTTTCAGCCCTCCCTACCATGAAGTAACCTGCAGGAGGCTGCAAATCAATAGAATTCTCTGCAAATTATCTCCTCAAAAAGGAGAAGAGTGTAGAAAGCTGTGAAGTGGAAAGAGAGTGAGACCTCTGAGATTTAAAGAGGTAGGACTGTCTCATGCAAATCCTGGAAAGTGATTCTTCTGCTCTAGTCAGCACTAGCGAGATCTCACCTGGAGTACTGTGTCCGGTTATGTCCACACTTCAAGAAAGAGGCAGACAGATTGGAAAGAGTCCAGTGGAGAGCAACAAAAATTATTAGAGGCCTGGGATACATGATTTATGGGGAAAGGTTAGAGGACCTAGGGTTATTTAGTCTGGAGAATAGAAGACTGACGGGGAATTTGGTAAGTCTTCAAACCCTGAAGGGAGATTACAAAGAGGATGGAGACAGACTTTTCTCTGTGGGTGTAGTGGACAGGACTAGGAGCAATTGTTTCAAACTGCAGCAGAGGAAATTTGGGTTGGAAATAGGAACTTACTCACTATTAGGGTGGTTAAGCATTGGAACATGCTATCTAGAGAAATTGTAGAGTCTCCATTCCTAGAAATTTGAGAGAAAGTTAGACGGACACATAGCTAGGATGGTTCAGTCTGGGATGATCCTGCCCGGAGCAGGGGGCTGGACTAGATGAACTGGTGAGGTCACTTGCAGTCTCCCATACCAAACATGACTCCAGAAACTGGCGTAGGAAACCAAAAAGGTGCAAGGTCCTTTTGGTCTCTGCTGTAGCTTGCTCTCATATCCAACTATGTACATGGATATCTGGGCACTTGAATCTAGGAAGAATTGGCAAGGAACTAGCTTCCCCTCCAGGAAGTACCTCAGCCCTGCAGCACCAACAATGATGACCTCATCCTATGGGCCCTTCTGTTTACCAGTAGTGGATAGGCCCCTCTCCACTGCCCACCTCAGTTTCCCTGGCCAGAACACCACCTATCTGGGCATTCCCTCTGGAAGTGATCACAGACACAATGGTGCCATCATCTATCAGCAGTCTCCTGCCAAGACTCCAGCTTCTGTGCTCCAGGAGCCCTCCACCAGCATCCCTGCTTTGGGACAGGGTCTCCATACTCTTCTTGAGTTGGTGCAGTTCACCCTGGATTTCCTTCAATGTCTCCATCATCATTTGCAAGGCTGATGGTTCCAGGTTTGGAATGGGTACTGCTGACTTCTCCTTGGCACACACACGTAGTCTTGTCTCGGTGTCCTGGGTACTTAGAGCCCCTAGCTTTTTTTTACCAATTCTATCTGTGCTTAGTTTTATGGCGTCATCTAGACTTTGGGGCTTTTCCATCTGAAATTGAGCCTGTGCCTGCCCACTGAAGGCATTGCTGACAAAGTGGCCAGGGGCCAGCATGTCTTGTATCTGTGGGCCAACTTGTGGGAAGGCCTTTATGGCTAATTATCTTTGGCCATGCCAAACTCTTGTGCCAACTCTACTTCTGTCTTCTTATGATTAAAGAAAACAGCAGGATTTATACTTGGTTGCAAATCATTCCTGAGGGCCCTTATCAGGTGCTGGTAATCCTACTTGGCTTCACTGCTGAGCCCACAGTGAAGCTCCCTGGCCCTCCCTGTGAGTAACCAGCTGAAGAATTTTAGCTTGATAGGCCCCATCCCACCCATTTATCTCAGCTGCCATTTCAAACTGTTTATACAAGTTATCTCATTCTTGTTGCTCACAACTGCAGGATGCTGGGTTGAATACTGGCCTCAAAACACTATGGGTGGGGGAAGAGTGTTTCTCTTCTCTGGGTTACTCATCTTCCCAGATCAAATACCCACACAACAACAAAATCTATACACTCCTGCAGCAGTTTTCTCCATGCCTTATGGCCTGTTACCACAAATCCCACCTTTGCCACCAGTTGCATCAAACCCTGTAACCCCAGGAACTGACAGAGAAAGCCAAAAAGTGAAGTTCCCACTTTTATATAGAAAATGCTAGGGGATAGGGTCACAAGCTAATGGGCTAGGAAGGAACAAGTACAGGCAAATAAACACTAACATTAAGGTATATATACTTAGGAGCTATGTAACAGATAATTAGCTGTAACTCTGTGGTGAATTCACTCAACAGGTACCAGGTATTGAGCACTAGTGGGGGACCAGTGGAAAACAGGTGAGGCTCTGTTCCCCCATGCACCACCTGGTAACAAGGAATAATGGCTACACATTGATTGAGAGCAGGTTCAGGCTTGATATCAGGAGGCATTACTTTACAGTTAGAGCTGCTAGGCTTTGGAATGGGCTCCCAATGGAGGTGGTGCTCTCTCCTACCTTGGGGGTCTTCAAGAGGAGGTTGGATAGATATCTGGCTGGCGTATCATGATCCCAGCACTTGTTCCTGCCCAGGACAGGGGGATGGACTTGATAATCTGTTCAGGTCCCTTCTGACCCTAGAAACTATGAAACTAATACTATGGTAAATCTATTCAAGAAATCTTAACCCCCCCACACCTCTAGAGGTGCTCAATTAATATCTGCATGTGCTCCCAGGTCTGAGTCCTGCTGCTACAGTCTGCAGGCCCAATTCTGCCACTCCTCCAGCCACACTTTTTCCCATGCTCTGCACTGCTTTCTACTTCCTCTCCCTTTTATCTCTCCACCCCAGTGTCTCTGGGGGTTGTAGTCTACATGCAGTCAGCACAGTTCTGTAAGACTGTTCCACTGGGGGCTCTTGGGAATTACAGTCCAAATCCAGTTAGCAGGGCTGCTCCCGCTGCTGTCACACATTCACATTACAGTGTGTTACATTCAGTTCACACAATACATTACACTACTTTTCTGTTATCCTGTTTCTTCTCAGTGCAGTCCCATCCACATTT
Source organism: Gavialis gangeticus (assembly GCF_001723915.1). Classification (NCBI taxonomy): domain Eukaryota; kingdom Metazoa; phylum Chordata; order Crocodylia; family Gavialidae; genus Gavialis; species Gavialis gangeticus. The sequence goes on from NW_017729033.1 coordinate 23,399,495, forward strand.
ACCCCAGCTAGAAGAGCTCCTTCAAAAGCTGTAGTGTTATTCCCTGTGTCACCAGTTGGTGTCCAGAAGCAGCTACTGCAAGACCTCACAGATTTCTGAAGTGATACGTAGTTAGGCAGGTTAGTTTCAAGTCAAGTAGCATGCAGGCCAGAGTGGCATCTTATATGTTAACTAAATCAGAGAGGTATAAGCATTTCATATGCTTATGTCTTGCTGAATCAAGTCACTCTGCCCTGCTTTCCACCAGATTTTGGACAGTGAGGATTCAGCAGAATGTATCCAACCTCCTGTTTCTTCCACTTTCAACCAGCTTTGGTCGAAATCTTGAGAAATGTAGGAGGTGTGGCAAAGAATATTTGATGAACAGGAAGGCAGAGCCAGCTGTCCTACCCTTTTCTCTTGGAAAGGGGTGTAGAGTATAAGAAGGGGACCTGCTTCCTTTTACAGCTTTTTAGAGTTGTCTCTTATTTGCCTTCTGCATGCATGGGAACTCTCCCTCTACCCCAAAGCCTCATTCTCTCAGATGGTTGAACCTTGCACTCAAGGTGTGATCTTCAGGACTAAGATCACACATCTGGAGAAAGGTTAACTAAAGAGCTACTATAATTTATATCAGTGACCAAGGACATCATGGCCAGTGAAGGATGGGATGTAACATATTTAGGATCTACCCCAATACCAGCCTGTTCCTATTATATTCTCTCCTTTTCTTGACATGTCTGCTATGACCAGGATCAAGAGTGGTTGGCAGATACAGCAACTGCCTTCACTGTCTTGATGCTAATGGACGGTTCTTGGTAAGGAAAGTTCCCCGCTGACCATCAGTGGCTAGATTCAAGGCTATTTGCATTACTTTGGTACAGGATATGGTCTTGCATTTCCCTAAAGTCTTAGGTTAGTATGAACAAGCATTTGTGTATAAGAAGTTAGCAAAATTGTTAAAATGTCCCTCTCTCTTCCTCCCAGCCAAGCAGGGAAAATGGTGAAGTGTTATTTAAGATGCTTGTAAAATCATTCAGTCTAGGAAACAGATTCATAAAGATAGCAAGTGCTAAAGTAAAACTTACTGGGCATGTCTACATGTGCATTTAGTGTACAGTAATTTAATGAGCAGTAAGTGGCTTTTATGCCAGCATTACATGTGCAGGCATTAGGACTGTGAGAAATTTTGCCAGCAAAATTCTCCTTTCAATTTGTTTCAAGCTCAAAACAGCAAAATTGTGAAATGAAACAGAGAGCTTTGAAACATCCTCAAAATGAAATGAGGAAAGTCGAAATGCTTTGAAAATTTTGAAATGTTTTAAGTTTCAAAGCTCAAGCTGGGCTTGCCTTCAAGGAAACAGAAACTAAAGTAAGGTGAGGGAGGGGGAAAAGACAGGGAAGGAGCACTCTAGTAACTGTGTAGCTGGCCAGTGACTGTGATCCTTTCCTGAGGTCCCTTCCAATCCCAGTGCTCTGGGGGACGGATGGAAAAACTGCATAAAAAGCAGCATTGTTTTGCCTGTCAGCAGCCGGAGGTGCAGGGCCCCAGAACCCAGAAGCCCTGCACCAATCTCCTTGACAGCTGGCAGGCTTTGTGGCCTCAGCAGGAGCTAGCATGCCTGCAGTGCCTTAACACACGCAGTGTCACCCATGTCATGAGTTTTGCTTGTCCACAGCTTGAGGTGCAGTTTCCCCAAACCCCTGCACCTATCTCCTTGAAACTTGGCAGACTTTGTGGCCTCAGCAAAGGCTAGCATACCTGCAGTTTTGACCCCACTGTGGCTTAACACATACACATGACATGAGTTTTGCTTTCATGACTTTGAGGTGCAGTTCCTCCGAGCCCCCTGCACCTATGTCCTTAAAACGTATCAGGCTTCATGCCTTCAGAAGGGGCTACCAGTGAAACTGTTTTGATGAAACAAAACGGAACAGCAATTTCAAATCTAAATGAAATTCGAAACAAAATGCTGTTCTGTCGAAGCAGAATGGTGCTGTTTTGCACAGCTCTAGCAGGCATTACATAGCAGTAACGCTGTGTGTGGACTGACTTGGGACTAAAGTTACTCCCATATCAGTCCACACAAACAGAGTTACTGTGCAGTAAGGCATCTACACATGCATTACTGTGTAGTAACTATTCCGGTGTAAATTTGCTATCTGCATCATGCTCAAATTTACGCTCAACTCAGTATAAGTCACCATACTTATTGCACAGTATAGGCGCACATGTGCAGACACATGCTCGCACTGCACAGTAATTTTTGGTTACTGAGAGGTAACAATGCACGTATAAACAGACCCACTGACACAAGAAGGAATGAGAAAGTTATTGCATACCTACTAAAGACTCCCCCTGCTCTAAAAGGAAATGATGGCTTGTCTCCATGGGGAAGTAAGAGCAGAGTGCACAAGGCTATGAATTTACAGATACTCTTACAGTACCTCTATGCAAGGTAGTTTACTTCACAGCTACTTCACCCCCAGCTCACACCAAGCCTGTAGATTAGGATTTAGTGCAAAATAGTTAGAGCACTGAAGATTCACACCCCAGATTCCTAAGTACTATCTTCCTCATGTCCTGAGAGACAAGTGTCAGAAAACAGAGTGGAGAAGGTAGCAGCAGTTAGTAGAAAAAAAGAAGGGTTGAGTGTCAAAGCTTGTAAAGCTAATTGCCTTAATAAATAAGATGCATTGTAGAAAACAGGAAATAATCATACTTATTGGAATTAATTTTTCTCGCCACCACAATAAAAAGATCAATTTGATAAAATGAAAGTGGGACAATTATCTTCTTTCTTTACAAGGTGACATGTGAACTTCTCCCACATGCCAATTTGTATCTATCTTATTCATGTTGCTTCTTTCTAATAACAACTTAATAAAATCTGACATTATTTGCTGAAATTATTTTTACATTAAACTTCACTGGACTTCATCAGCACTTTAAGATTGATTTACAAACCATCATTTGCAATCGTATCCAAGTATAATATCATTGGCAACTATATCCTATTGAATATCGTTGTAAGCTTGTAAAACTAAGCTTATCTACAAAATTCATCTATTTTTGAGGTAACTTGACCTTAAATCACTAGAGAAATAAAGCACTGTATGGCTAGAGGTCTACACTAAATACTAACTTGGCTGAATAACAGAGTTGAATTTAGTTCAGGCTTTTTCATAAAAAAAAAACAAATTAAAAAATACATCAACTTTCAGAGAAAAGCAGAATGCTACCTGTGTTAAGGCAGATTTTAAAAAAGCAGGAAAGCTTTCACAGTAGCTTACTCTATATGACCTCTGATTCCTCAGAAGACACAGCTTTTCATTTTGGCTGTATTATACTAGTTGTAATCATTTTCTTTAAAAATCATCTCAACAGCTCCATTCTGCCCAAATAAAGGGCTAATGTTCTCTGTATACACAGTAGCACATTCCCTGTCCACTATACAATGCATCATTTTCTATCTACATTTAGGAGACAAGCTGGAACAAATCCTCTTTGTTTCCATGTATTCCCTCTTCTGTCTGTATTGACCTGCTGTCTCTTGCATTATACCTAGTGCCCTACCAGACATTAAAACAATAGCACAATTGGGATCAGAGGAATTTTATGCCCCATCCGACACACTGCATCTCCTACCATGCCAGGTGTTCATGGCAGGAGGCGTGATGTTTTGGAGAGGGCAGAACATTTCTCTGATGCCAACTGCATTACTGCTGAGCTGCTCCCAGTCTAATCCTGGAGACTGGGCCGGGGGACGCTCTATCCTAGACCCAGGGCTGCCCCCAGTTTCTTGGAAGTTCAAGACCCAGGGCTATTGAAGCCAGGTTTGTCAATCACTTGATTGTTGAATCTGACCCCAACAGCCCTAAGTCTCAAACCCAGCTGACCCAGGACAATCTGTTCATGGCCCAGGGTTGTTGGGGTGAGTGCAGCAATCAGCATATTATAGAACATGACCAAGCGGGTTTGAGACCAGAGGTTGTCAGGACTGGGTCTGACAATCAGATGATTGTTGGCTTGGCCCTGGGACAGCCAGCTTCACACATGGCCATTAGAAGTCCCACAAAAGCAGGACCCCAAGATCGGGGACCCTCTCCCTCATCCTGGGGTCCCCATTTCCCAGGACATCTAAAAAGCACAGGTTCAGCCCAGCTCCTGGCAACCCTGCCATTTTAAGTGCCTTGTCTTTAACATCTTCAGGGCTGTGAGGCTCAAGGGTTCCCAGTGGGCAGAGCCCCTCAGCTTCCGTCACCAGGGAATTTTGCAATTCACTTTACCCACAGTCAATTTTCAGCACTGGGACCAGGGCTGTCCCAGCTTCAATGCCTACCCCATCCTTATGCCGATGCTGACAATCAGTCGATTGCCAGCAAAGGAGTTGGGGTGCTACATACTCAATTTATGGTCCTAAACAAATGAGCCACAAAAATGTTCCATATTTTTGTGGAATAGCTGTATGGCTGGTTTGCCACATTGGCATAATAAATTGGTTGAACATGTAGCGCTATTACATTTATGGCGAGATTAACAGATTAATTTTAACATAACTGTAATGTGTGCCACAGACCTAAGACTGTAACCTCTTAGAACAAGAATTTTATTTGTTCCAAAAAAATGACTGGGGCTACTAGGCAGCATGGTAATGCAAGTAACTGATAAATACTAATTCTTGTGGCCAGCCCAACTGCTTGGTGCATGACTTGAGGTGAGGGAACATAGAAACTCTGACCCACCTTCATAACTTTCTAAATCCTAGGAATTTAGGACTGGTCATCCACAGGGAAAATTAAGAAAAGTCCAAGAGCCCCTTTAAATTATAAAGGACAAAAATCCTGACACAACATCATCATGGCTCCTAAGCCAGAGATTCTTCTTTTCAAAGGAATCCTCAAATTCCTCAAACCTTTTCACTTTCTCTTATATGGAGTGGGGCTGAGGATCCAGCCCGGGAATTCTAGACATATTTCTATTATTGGCCAATGAGAAAAAAAGCTGTGTATACAGCTAAGTAAGAGTGGGACAGAGCCTGAATGGAGTAGAAGTGGTATGAAACTAAAACTCCCCTTTCATATCCCTTCTCAGCCACTGCAGTGGAAGCAGAGCAATTGAAATATAAACGTTTGGCTCCGGAAAGCTAATAAGTTATAGGGTGGGTGAATGGATTGTAAGGTGGATACAAAACTGGCTGGATCATCAGGCTCAAAGGGTAGTAATCAGTAGCTTGATATCTAGCTGGCAGCCAGTATCAGGGGTTGGTCCTGGGGCCAGTTTTCTTCAACAACTTCATTAATGATCTGAAAGATGGGATGCAGTGCATCCTCAGCAAGTTCATAGTTGACACCAAGCTGGGGGAAGTAGTAGATATGCTGGAGGGTAGGGATAGGATTCAGAGAGACCTTGATGAATAGGAGGATTGGACCAAAGGAAATCTCATGAGGTCCAATAAGGACATGTCCAAAGTCCTGCACTTAGGATGGAACAATCCCATGCACCGGCTGCAGAAAAGGAGTGGGGGGTTTACAGTGGACAATAAGATGGATATGAGCCAACAGTGCACCCTTGTTGCCAAGCAGGATAATGGCATGTTGGGCTGCATTAGTACTAGCAGATCAAGGGAAGTAATTCTCCCCCTCTATTTGGCACCAGTGAAGCCATAAATGGAGTATTGTATCCAATTTCGGGCCCTTAACTACAGAAAGCATGTGGACAAATTGGAGAGATTCCAACAGAGGGCAATGAAAATGGTTAGAGGTCTAGGGAACATGACTTATGAGGAGAGGCTGAGAAACTGGGCTTACTGAGTCTGGAGAAGGGAAGAGTGAGAAAGGATTTAACAGTAGCCTTCAACTACCTAAATGGTAGGTTAGAAAGAGGATGCAGCTAGCCTGTTCTCAGTGGTGGTAGATGACAGAACAAGGAGCAATGGTTTCAAGTTGCAGCAAAGGAATTTAGGTAAGATATCAAGGAAAAATACTATCTCACTAGGAGGTTAGTAATGCCCTGGACCAGGTTACCCAGAGAAGTTGCAGACATTCCATCCTTGGAGGTTTTAAAGACACAGCTAGACAAAGATTTGCCTGAAATGATATAGTTGGGGATGGTCCTGTTTGAGCAGGTGGCTGGGTTAGATGTGACCTCCTGAGGTCCCTCCCAACCCTAATTTTCTATTATTCTATGATCCTTGCATCCCTCTCAGTTTAATTTATCTTCTGTGCTTTTGAACCCACCTGAACACAGCTGTTCTATCAAGTGCTACATATGAAAGACACAAATATGTTCTTTCTTGTCACCTAATTCTCACTGAGGGATGGAAGGTGAGTGGTTTTGAAACCATACATAAAAGCTAAAATGCACACAGGTGAGTGTGGAAAGGATATGGCAGAGGGTTTGAAAAGGAAAGTGTATTTTAGGGCTTGATGCAGAGGTCAGAAAAATCAGTGAGAGGCTTTCTATTAACTTCAATGGGTGCTGAATGAGGTCCTTACAAGATTCTGCATCTCTGCTTCCCCTCTCATTCCTCCAACTGTTCACACTGGCTTTAACAGAGACATGAAATATTTTTCACTAATCAGACAAAAACAGGTGATTCATCTAATCTATGGTATGCTTGTTTTTAATGCTCTTTCTTTCACTAGCTCTCTGCTTCTTTATCAGGGATCTGAAACCTACTTATTAAGTAAATCTGAAGCAGGAAAAATAAGAATCTTATTTTTCTGTTCATTTCATGTATCCCTGAAATGATGCAGAAGCTGAGTGTTTTTATCACACCAGTATGCACCAGTGGAAGTAATCAGCATTCACTGGTTCTGAAGACATCCTTGCATGTACTTGTTAGCAAGAACTCTTCCCAGCTACATTTCCCCAGAAAGAGCACAGTGCCATAAAATATCCCCTGTCATTTTCTTGGTTAATTCTCTGTGATATCAACTAATGCCTTACATTTCTAAGCTAAATGATAACAAAGAAAAGAAAACCTAAACACACTGTTCCATTCTAAATGTAACCAATAGATAATCCCAGACCCAGAAAAACCTTAATAATTTAAAAAACAAAAAACCAAAAACCCAGAAGAAAACATGGAGGCAAAAAAATTGGAATGGAGTTTCCCACGTGGGCTAGCACTGGCTACATAGAAAGAAACCTTCAATCAAAATATAGGATTGCACACAAAATCTGTGGAGTTTGACAGCTAAATCTAGATATGGGGAAGACTTAGCAATGTTTTACGGAGAAGCAAAGTATCAAAATACACCCTAAGTCTTTTCTTGCCACCACTATGTGTTGAGCAGATACTTTCATTGTATTGTGCTGTCTCCATGACACCTAAACAGACAAAATTTTCCTTCTGGCTAATTCAACTCAGTTTCAATTTGTCATCTGAAATAAAAATAATGTCTGTAAATTTTCAGTTTAACCAGGGGAGTAATATGTTCTCTCTGTTAAGTTAATCCAGATAATGGCAGGGTTCAAGATTTGCCTTCTGAGTGGACTTTCTATTCCCCCTCTAGCTTAGTCAATTTTATTTTCATGCTTGCAGCATTGACAGCTGTGGCGCCGCCAAAGCCATGAGATATATTATTAATTTAGGATAGCTACAGCATTTCCCTTAGGCCCTAAGATGGTTTCCAAGAAAGTATGCAGCAAGAACTGCACAATCCTATGGGCCACAAGGTAAATGCTTAATAAAGGAAGAAAATAAAAATGAACAAGAAAAATAAATAAATAAATAAATAAATAAATCGCTCATTGTCACTGTTATAGCCTAAGAAAGAGTATCAATAAAAGGATGTATCCATCCCCCAAAATAGCAACAATCACTACTCAATTCATGAAGCAATTTCAAGTTGGTTCACTTAATCTTCCAATTGGACTTCCGAAAAGATGGGGGTTAGGGTCTCATGTAAACACAAACAGCATTTTGATGTATTAGTATCTTCCCTGTCTCTTGTCTAACTAAAAGGAACTGGAGCCCTAAGGACGGCATCCTATAACTGAAGAAACATAGCAGGCAAAAGCTCTGGCAAAGACAGATGATGCTTAGGATATTGCAGGAGACTACAATGAGATCACTGTTGATCCCAGCCAGCCCATCTGAAAGTACTGTTCATATTTTTACAGTATGCTATGTCTTGCCTCCTACTTTTATGCAACTAAGGCAGAGGGAAGATAACTGATTTCTTTGAGTCTTTGGTTGCAAAATTTCCATTAACTTTAAGGTGAACATGATTAACTGCTATCCATATGTAATAATGGTATGTATTAGAACTGGGTTCTTTTGACAATTTTGGTGTTGCTAATGTAACAGGTTGGGGTCTGAGGGGTGGCCAATAGGGCTGTGCAAAATTTTGCCAGCCGTTTTGTTTCAAGGTCGAAACAGCAAAATCAAAATGAAACAAAGGGCTTTGAAATAATCTTGAAACAAAATGAGGCTAGTCAAAATGTTTCAAAAGTTGAAACGTTTTGACCATAGCGCTGGGGATGGAAAGTCAGTCCAGCTGGGCTGACTTCCTCTACCCAGTACCACCATTATGCTAGGGAAATGAACTCAGCTCACCTAGGCTGAATTCCTGTCCCTGGCCTGATCTAGCGCTGGGGATGGGAATTCAGCCCAGCTGGGCTGGGAATTCAGCCCAGCTGGGCTGGTCTCTCATCCTGACTGATCTAGCAAAACGTCGAAACAGCCTCACTGTTTTGATGAAGCAAAATGGAACAGCTGTTTCGAATTGAAATGAAATTCAATACTAAATGCTGTTCTGTCAAAATCTTGAAACTCAAGGTGCAATGGAACAGTGTCATTTCGCACAGCCCTAGTAGCCACGGTGCCCCCTTGTGGCCATGCAAATCCTGCCCCGGCTTTGTCTCTAGGGTCCCTCACTTCCTTTACTCACCTGCCACAGCTTTGATTTTAAGCATGGGTGCTATGGGGCATCCTTAACTACTCCTATAGTCCCCCCAAACCTCCAGGTATTCTTTCAAGCTGCAGTGTCCCCCTTGCGAGCACTGTGGGGCCTCCTGAACTACCCCCATAGGCCCCCGTACCTCCAGGTATCTATCAGTATCAGGCTTCTAGATTCCCCACATTTCAGCTGTGGCCAGCCAGTGACCTTTGCCCTCCTGGTCCCTGGTCCCACCTCAGGTCAGTTGAGATCTGTGTGCTCGTGGCTCCAGCAGTCTCTGCTGTGGTTTCTCTTGGACCTTTGTCCCTCTGGCCCCTGGCCCCTCCTTGAGCCAACTGAGACACTGTGTGGCAATCCCTCAGCAACCAGCCCAGTATACTGGTTATGAAATCAAAACCTCAAACACAAACCCCACCTCCCTGGGTCAAGGCTTCTGAGCGTCCTAGACTCAGACTGTAATCAAAATACACATACAGGCCCTTCTGCCTCTAACTACTTCTGTCCCATCCTTGACCTAAATCCTTTTCTAGCCCTCAGCTCTCTGGATGACTGAGGGCCTAGCATATTCAGAGGCTGCTGCTACCTCACAGGCACCTTTGCAGAGCTCTCTCTTGCTCAGATGTCTTGATTTCCAACCTTTCTTACATCCAGTATGTTGCTATCATCATTGGCACACCCTTGATTCAAGGATGATCTTTACCATGGCTCACTGATGAGTCTTGAGATGATACAAGAGTCCAATCATTGAGCCACAGATCCACCTTCAGAAGTTACAAGTCTTTCTGCAAAGGAGAGTAGGCAGTGGCCTGGGATTCTTCTCCTTTTCTTTCCTCCACTCTCTTCTCTGCTTCAAGGCCAAGACACTTTACCTTGAAATGGGCTGCCACTTGGTTGAGACTGTGGTGCCTTAAGAGTTGGTTGGTAGCTAGCTCCTTCCAGCTCTTGATGTCAGCATCTCTTTTCTTGAGGTATGTCTTCAATGTGTCCTTGTAGTGTTTCCTATGGCCAATATGAGATCTCAGGCCATTTCTACACTGTGAGTTAAGTACTTGTTTTGAGAGTAGAGAGTCAGGTATTTACATACAATGCCCTGCCCAGCAACGTTGGTGTTAGGGGATCACCACCCCAATGCTGAGAATACTGGCATTTGCGCAATAGTCTTCCAATGTGATGTGGAGGATTTTCTGGAGGCATCTTTGGTGATAGCTCTCCAGGCTTGAGATGACAGTTCACATCCATAGAGGAGGGTGGGAGTGATGGCTGTACTGTAAACCTGAATCTTGGTGTCTTACTAGAGATCATGAAGAATAAACGCATACCAAAGCAATTTCCAAAAGGAAGATATCATAATTAGCCATTTTGAAATGAGAACTTCACAACTTAAGAAGGAAGAAGCAAAATTCAGTATCCTGCCTGCCTTTGGACACCTTGAGGTAAACAACTGGCTCCAGCCTCTGAGCCTAATTTGCATACTCACCAAGCAGCTTTTTTACAAATGAACTTTACCACCCAGGAGAAACATACTGTCACAGGGTGGGCCCCTGGGAGCGGCCGTGATCTCCCTAGCGCGCCCTACCGTGCCAAGTTAATTGCTTAGCACCCTCTATCTCGCCCGCCACGTCTTGCTGTCATATGTCTTTAAGGGAGGCTGCCTTACTGTTTCCTATGACACGGTGCTCTGGTCGTACTGACCCATATCCCTTAAGGAGTGACCCCGTGCATCCAGCCTTATGGGCTATGCGTGCCTCCAACCTCCCCTTTAGCGCGCCCCAAGCCTCGCAGATGTCCCGGACGTTGACTGGTCAGTTTTCTCTCCGCGCCCTGACTGGCGCTCTGGGCTTGTCACACAACTAGCACCTCCCATAAGCCCTCTGGCCTTGGGCTTGCCACACGACTGGCGCCTCCCGTAGGCGCCCTGGCCTTGTCACTCAGCCGGCGTCCTGGCTAATGCCCCTGGGCTTGTCACGCAACCAGCGCCCTTACTGGTGCTCCCGAGCTTGTCATGCAACTCGTGCCCTTTTGCCGGTTCCCTTGTATTCACTGGCCCACTCAGGCCGGCCCCTAAGCTGGCTCCTTTAAGTTTCTTGCTAAGCTCACCCCTCTGGGCTTGTCTATACACCCGCCCGACTGGGTTTCTCCCTAAGTTTGCCCCACTGGGCCTCTCAACAGCTTTGGCCCCGCTGGGCCTGTCTCCCTGCGCTCACGTGCTCTCACCCACACAGGGGTTTCATCACCCGCGCTTCCCGTGGTTGGTTACCCCACTGGGGTTTTGTCACCCACGCTTCCCGCGGTTGGTTACCCCACTGGGGTTGAGGTCGGGACCCCCCACACAGCGCTCTCTACCACGCTACTTATCCTGATAGTCACCCCCACTGGGGTTGGGGTTGGGACACTCCACACAGCGCTTTCTACTGTGCTGGGAGCAGCCCCACCTACTGAGGCCTCCTCCACCCCTACAGCCTCGCCCGGTCCTCCGGTGTAACAATAACAACCAAGAAACGTAAAACCATAAGCCGACCAGCTACAACACAAATAAGCCTCCTGGCTGGTCTTACATCAACAAAACACAAGCTATGAGCCAACTGGCTATAACCTACGCTCCACGCTGCCCTGGCTACTCCTCATCTCTGTTGAGGCTTCTCCTTTACACACCATTCTTCAGACTATCAGGAGGTAGGGCAACCAGGCTGGTTTACTCTGCTTTGCTCTTCAGCAGAGCTGTTACTCCTTTGGCTGCCAGAGGGAGAGTGCTCTGGCCTCAGCCTCTTCTGTTTATGTGGGACAGGCCCAGCCCCCGGCGGTCAGCTGACCCACTCAGTTGCTTAGGCAACCCCCGGCTGTGCTGCCCTATTGATTGGCAGCCAAACCCGCATCGCCATTACTAGTAGCGAGCACCCTAGTGCTCCGCTACACATACCAGCTTCTAATTCTCCTGTGCAACATCAACAATTTAACAAAAGAGAAGAAAAACTCAGCAATCTGTATGCCATCAGATATCTGAGGTAAACAGCCTACTCCAGCCTTTGTTTGAGCCCAATTTGCATACTCCCAGCAGCTTTTTTGCAAATGAACTGTCCTACCCAGGAGAACCATACCATCTTTTAGTTCTCCTGTGCAATATGAAGTTTTGTTTCTATTTGGGAGAAATTTTACCATCTTTGAATTCCCTTTTGCCTGATGAAGGGCATTTGGGCCCCAAATCTTGCAAATAAAGACATCTTTTGCAACTATCAAGTTGGTCTAATAAAAGATATCGCCTCTACCCCAAAAGTTTTGTCTCCCTATGCCTTTAGACCAGGGGTGGACAAAATGTGGCCTGGGGTCCGGATGCGGGCTGCCAGGCCATTCTATCTGGCCCATTGGGCCCCTAAACATTTTAGAAAATTAATATTAATCTGCCGTAGGCTACCAGTTATGCGGCTCTTGATGGCTTGCTAAAACGCAGTAAGAGGCTCTCTGCCCAAAATAATTGCCAGCTCCTGCTTTAGACCAACACAGCTACAACCAATACCCCATTTCCCAAAGGGAAAGCTTGCTTAAAAATTGTTTTCCAACCATTTAAGTTGGTCTAATAAAAGATATCAGATGCACCCAAATAATCTTGTCTGACTATGTCTGTAGACCAACATGGCTACAACTTACACCCCTTTTCCAAAGGAGCCACTTATGCACTGGATTCTGTGCTAGATCTCCTCATCAATGTTCACTCTCAGAGAGGTGGCTACCAAGGTAAGGGAAGTGTTTGACTACCTCCAAGATCTTTCCCTCAATAGTTATTTGAGGAGAGGGTCACATTCATGGCTCAGGGCAGGCTGATAGAGCTGGCTACAAGTTTCAAGCACCAAAAATCATTTGTGGACTCGTGTGCTAGCAATATGGTAGCCTCTCTGAACCAGTATGTTCTGAAGTCCAAAGGATACCCCACACCTTACCCTTTATTTGTCCTGTTCTTCTTATCCCTTGTTTTCCAAGATGCTAACAATGCCACCCTGACAGCTGCTCTCATGCTGAGCTAGCGTCAGCCCTTTCCTGGACTGAGGATAGATCACTATAGGCCTACTATAATCATCCTGGGATGCCTCAAGGCAGCCTGCTGGCCCCTGGAAGTCAGTCTTAGCTTAATGATCCTCCCCACCCCCAACATCCCAAAGTGCTTCTTGCCTCTTGCTTGCCATAACTTGACAATACTTAAAGTAAGTAATAGGTCCTCAGTCCTGTATGGGAGGAGCAAATTTAGGTGACCTATCCCTGGGTCACCTTTGCCCTGTTTCCCTATGGTCCCGTGGTCGTTGTCCCCAGTCAGCAGTCTTATGGGCTCTCTGGTCCCAATCAGCAATCCAGTGGGCTGGAATCCCTCAGTTTAGTTCCCTAAGTAGGTCAGAATAAAACAGCTTTAATCAGGATAAGCACCGAGCCTTATTTTTGTGATGTTGCTTTTCCTTAGCCTATCCTTAGAATCCCTCCACTTTCTACTCCAGACAACTAGTTCCACTGGGCTGATGCCCTGTAATCTGTTCCAACCAGAGTATCTTCCCCCAGCCCTTCCTGGGCTTCTACCTCAAAACTCACTGGGAATGTTCATACCAGAACCCTCCTGAGCCTACATGCAGGAACCAGTTTTCAGCACTGCTTCCAGCAGCTCCCAGCAGGTAGCTTCTTTTTTCAACCCTGCCCAGGTCAGGCTGCTGAACTTTGCCTAACTCTGCCCCAGGAGCTGGGTTTGTATCCCCCAGGGACTGCTTCTTGGTAGCTCATCTTAAAGGTTCAGTCCCCACATCCTTACTCTTACTCTGATTAATTAGTAGCAGGGCAGGGTCCTCTGCTATACCTACTCAGGATTAAGTACATTTCAGGGACACTTTACGACACAGATGTCTGGCTCCTGATGGCTGGTCCGCTCACTCATGGCCTAGGGCCAGCACCAGATGGAGAAAAAGAAGAGGATTATATATACATAATATATATATATATATATTATATATATATATTTTAATCAGATCACTTTAAATATATCTCTTCCATATGTATGAAGATGTTCACTGTTTGGCTCTAATGACTTAAAATCTGCGGATTAGGTCATACTATTGTCTTCCTGTACTTGCTTTGAAAGTGCCTTCTATTGTTGTTTGTTATCTACTTATATTTATATGGGGAGATTTTATTTACATAGGAAAAACTGAAAAACCCACTTGGTCTTCACTAGCTATCCTCTGCCTGTCATCACAGGATAACACAGCTGTTTGCCACTGATCAGTTTTTCCAGTTTTCTGTCTAAATTGAAAGTCCACCAGGCATTCAGTTTTTTCTTTATGTTAAGTACCATTTTTCTCCATATGGAATGCCATCTGGTGGCCAACTTAAAGTGTCACATTTAAATATTACTTCCCTCTGCTGAACTCCAGTAACAGATTGTTCAATGATCTCATTTAAAAAATAAAAAGGTTTTATACATATTAGGTGGATACACTTCTGATTGAGCAATAGAATATCAGCGACCGTCTGCAAAGCAGGGGCCAAAACAGAGATGTACATAACACACATCTTGCATGTGTGAGAGACTTCTTTTAGCCTTCATAGATATTATTAACCTCTGTTTGCTAACATTTAAAGTAGTGCTATGGACACTTGACTGGATAATCTGAAGACAGATATATGTAAGAAAATACAGATCCTTATTCAAAACTATTACTCATGTTTTACTTGGTGTAAATTCCACCCATTTCTGGGATCTTGCATTTAGATAAACTTGGAATAGCAGAGTGAGGAATCAAACTCACAGAATATAGTCAGTTTTTAAACTTTATTTTTTCTTAAGTATTCAAGAGTTTGAAACATTGATCAAAACCCTAAATACTAGAGGACTAAATCTGAGAGAGAATTCCTTTTGCTCTTGTATCTTGGAATAACCCTGTTATCCCCACCCAGATAATGATCCTCCTCCCACAAAAGATGGGATAAATCTTATTAACTTGAGAGGAAGTTGCTCCTATTCCATAGCAGAATTTATTATTTATTTCTGGAGAGTGTAAGTTCCAAGTTGTATGTATAATATCTGTGTTTTCAAGATAAGACTGTCTCAAGAATATTTTCAAGCCTATACTTTTGTGCAATAAGTAACTTGTGCCAGCCAGTCATGCTGTATTATATTGGGACAATGGAACACTGTTGAAAACATGAACTTTGACATGGCACAGCAAGGCTCTGCAAGATAAGAAAATCTAAAATAATGCCATTTCTCAATAAAATAAAAATAAGGTATTTTCCCCCTTCATCCTAGGTGCAAAAGCGAGAACCTTGAGTTTCATAGAGAAAAAAAATCAGAGTGTGATTTTACATGATCTCAATGAGTTTTAATAAGCATGAACTAAGCACTTGGTTTAAATAGTATAACTATTCCTCCCATAACCCCCCTTTCTTGTACCCCCATCTAAGGACAGAAAGGGAACATAAATCCGGCTGCCTGAATCTGCCTGCCTACTTCTGTGATTTTATAAAGATTCCCTACTTTTCAAATGTTCACCAACTTCACTCATAGTGCTGAGACTCAGTAAATAAAAGTAGAAAGACTGTTGCATGTCACTATAACTCATGACCAATCACAGCGGAAGGTTTCTTAATTCTGTTTCATTGTTAGTCTTTTTTAAACCCAGGATCTGCTGTGAAGAGATAATGCATTACTTAAAATGTCTAGGATCTGCCAAGCTACTGCCAGGATCTTGAATTAATGATGATAGCTATTCTATTATATCAAATCAAACTCACCAATTCCTTTCCCCTAAAAAAAAGCTCAAGCAGTTCTTTTGTGCATATTCTGAAAGAAATCCCTGGTGTTAGATGACACTAACTTAGGTAAGAGCTGTGTTAACTAGCAGTAACTTTAGCATCTGAGCATTCAGGTTCAGTAGTATGCTATCTGAGGACTTCATGGAGCCCTTGTATTATTTAGTCATGCTGGGGACTGAGGACCCCTCGTTTGCTCAGCTTATCTAGATGTTGGACCTAGTCTAGTGCTGTCCAGGTGTTCTCCCTCTGCCAGGTTCTGCCTCCCTCTCCATTTCTGTCTAATCTCAAAGCAACCTCCCATATGTACCATCATACACCAAGTACACTTGGTGAACACATGGAAGGAATGAGCTTCTGTCAGTTTAACCATTCTTGGCAGCTGCTCCTCAGTTTGGGAACTCCCTCTGTCTTGAAGCCTCCCAGAACCCAAGCCTGGACGTCTTTCAGAAGCAATGCAAGTCCTTCGTGTTTGGCCAAGCATTTAGCCAACCAAGGTAGGTTAAGATATTGTTTAGGGCAGTAGTGCTCAAACTGTTTGCTGTGGGAGCCGGATGGGTGGTGTCCAGTCTGTCCACAGGCCAGATCTGCCTGAATGGAGATGAGAGGATATGGCCAGGCCCTGATCCAGCCACACAGGGGGAAAAGAGCCATGTCCCAGCTCCAGTTCAGTCATGCAACAAGGGCTGTGGTCTGGCCTCGATCTAGCCACGAGGGAACAGGGACAAGGTGCAGCTCTCATCCAGTGGCACAGGGCTTAGGAATTTGGCAGCAGGGGAGGAGCGGCAGTATTAAATGCCACGAACCCCCCTGCTACCAAATTTCCCTGTGTGCCAGATGCCATGGCTCCGCAGGGCATGGGTTGAGCTCTGTGGTCTTAGGTGGTCTCTGTTTTACATGAGTTATCTAGTTCCCTTTTAGATGTTTTGTTCTTTTTCATATTCCTATTTTATAAGTTAGCCTTTCCTCTTATTGCAAGCTGCCCTAAGCCTTTGTTGAAAAGGGTGGCATACAAATTAAATAAATAAAATAAAATACATTCCCAGAACTACACCTGCCTTGACAACTCTGAGAAGCCTACCAGCTAGCTCATACTGAAGCTTGTTTAGGATTCAGAAGTCAGGCTTTTTTTTTTTGCCTGCAGTCCTTGAGGGACTCAGTCTGGTAGCTGGTCTCAGCGCAGGCTGAACATACACTGAGAGGAGGTGCATGCTGGTGTGGCTGGCTAATGCTTTCTTTTACAACACTGCTGCTGTTTGTGGTGATGGTACCACTCAACAATTCCTTTAGAAAATATACTAGGGGTTACAGCACTTCCCAATTTAATCTGCGGGCTGTTTAAAATATAGGAACAGCCCAGGAAACAGGGTGAGGCACACGGGCCTCCCTCCACCCTTCAGCTGAATGCCCAAACTACTAGGCTACAAAGTCATGCTCCCCTTTGTTTTTTCTCTTTCTGGCCTCATGAAACTTTAATTCCTAGCTGCACAGGTTCAACAGCAGGAAAGGAGGTGCTACCAGCCTGAACTGACCATGATCTGGTGGTTAGGGCACTGTCCTCAAACACGGGAAAGATGGATTTGGATCTCCCCAGGCTGAGGAGAGAAATAGCATATTTTCCCAAATTCAAGACAGGTTGAATTTAAGATAACTCTCCCCCCCAATAATTAGAGATAGAATCAGAATCTAAGTTGTTATAATTTCCCACGTATTGAATCTAATGATTGGCGGTTCATCTTAAATTCATTCCTCCCCTTACTGCTGTGGCTGGGAAAGTAGCAGTGGGGGGGCAAAGGGCCGGACCCCCACCCTTTGCCCTCCCTCCCAGCCTCCATCATGCCTGTGCCTGCCCCCTGTTACCTGTCTTTCCCTGGTGCCTGTTCCCCCTGCCACTAACTCCCCCCACCCCCTGCTCGCCATCACCTGCTTCCCTGAGCTGTTACCTTTTGCAGTGGCTCTGGTTCTGGCTGCAGGTCAGCCCCAGCTCTGACCCAGCCCAGCCCAGGCAGAAGCAGCAGGAGCAGCGAATATAGAACTGCCATGTCTTCCAAGCTAGGATTTCAATCGAAGGTGAGATATTTTTTCCCCACCATGTTGATGGGGGTACAATTCAGAAGGATCTCAACAGATTGGAAAGCTGAGCTAGAGCTAACGGGATTGAGCTCAGTGCTGAAAATGCAAGGTGCTCAGGAAGAATAATCAAAAGTAAAGATACAAAATGGGTGACACCTGGCTGAGTGTCAGCACTATGGGGGAGAAACTGGGAGTCTTGGTAGATCGGAGGCTTGATATGAGTCTGCAGTGGGATGCAGCTGCACAAAAGGCAAATGCAGTTTTGGGATGCATCAACAGAAGAATTAGGTGCAAGACACAGGAGGTGATAGTACCTCTAGTCAGCACTGGTTAGGCCTCATCTAGATTCCTGTGTACAGTTTTAAGCTCCACATTTTAAAAAGGACTTGGAGAACTTAGAGAAGGTCCAGAGGTGGGCAACAAGAATGGTAAAGGGGTGGTAAAGCAAGTCATACGAGGCAAAACTGAAGGAGCAAGGCATACTCAGCTTTTAGAAAAGGTGCTTAAGAGGACATGATAGCAATCTTCAAATACATAAAGGGATGTCATAAAGAAGAGAGAAAGTGCTTTTTCTCTTGCTGCAGAGAGTAGGACACAGACCAATAGCTTGAAGATGCAGCAAAGTAGGTTTAGATAGGATATCGAGAAAAACGTCTTCATTGTTATAACAGTGAAGCAGTACAATAGATTGCCTAGGGAGGTTGTGGACTGTCCATCACTGGAGGGGTTCAAGAAGTGGTTGGACAGCCACTGCTTGGGGGTGATATACGCATAGCTGTGCCTATGTTCTTCTGTTGATATTTCCCATGCTTCTGGCTTTTGGTGGTCACTGCATGGGTCTGGAAGGGAATTCCACCCCCAATTGCTACATGTGTTAGCCATCTTCTGTAGAGAGGGGCATGGCTCTCTTCCTGGGATCTCTTGAGTTCATATTGTGTGCATCTACATGAGACACTGACTGTGCAGTAGCCCGATACCACTATGCAGTACCATCATGTGGCAAAAACTGTGATGCTACTGCACAGTACTATTAGGCTACTGAAAAGTAACATCATAAAAATGGCATTCGCTGGTACTACTGCACAGTAAATCAAGTTACTGTGCATTTAGTTAGTACTTGTTTATACTAGTACTAAATAAATGTGCAGTAATGACTGAGCAGTAGCATCTCACGTAGATGCAGCCATTAATAACTTTTTACAGAAGCAGGATATTGGCTGCCATAGTTCCTCTGCTTTACCTGTGGCAGGTTAGGGCACTGTATCTTGTCTTATGTCAGGGCTGATTGCATAGTTTTACTAAGAGGTAATATTGTGGATTTGTACGGAGTGGTTTGGATAGAGGTGATCCTGCCTCAAGCAGGGGGTTGAATTAGATGACCTCTAGACTTCCCTTTCAGCCTTACTTCTTTGTGATTCAGGAAAAAAAATCTCAGCTTGGGTTTAAGTAAATATGGTAAACCTGGTTCTCTCATGCCTTGGGCTAGTGCTCTAAGCACTAGGATGTTACATAAAAGCCGCAGGGCTGGCACTATACTCTTTTAAAAGAAGGGGGTGATTCTTCTTCAGGTTTTTTAAAGGGAGCAACACTTACCACTAGGACGGGTTTTGGGCTGTGGATCTGGAATGGACAGAGGCACTTCCCTGCAGTATTGAAGGGGCCTGGTGTCTAGAAATTAGGCCTTGCACCACTAAAACTTTTAAATAAGCCCTTTATTGGATCTGCTTTCAAAACATTTGTGCTAAGCAGTTTTTTCATTAGAGAAGAGAAATATCTTTGAGAGTTGAGTTCTGAGATGAAGAAAAGTATTATTTCCATTATGAAACAACATAAAGGACTGTTAATTGTTCTACCATTCTTGCTTTTACCTTATTTATCTAAATCCAAGGTGATCCTCAGTTTAAGATGACTCATCCCCCGCCCCAATAATTAGATTCTATATATGCAAAACTTATAAAATTGTTAGTTTTCCATGTATAGAATCAGATTATTGGAGGGTCATCTTAAAGTTGTCCTCCCCACTGTGGCAGAAGGGGATGCAGTGGCAGGGAGCAGGTTGTGGTGGGAACTGTGGGGGAACAAACAATAGGAGGAGGCAGGCAGTGCAGAGGATGTAGGGGGAAGGCAGTCAGGAGGGGCAGGCAGCTTTACCCATGCCCCTTGCCTGCCACACCTTGCCCCCTGCCACCTGTCATCCTCTCAACCACCTGCCTCACTTATGCCTGTTCTCCCACTGCTGCTGCACCCCGACTCATCCCCTCCCACTCTCTTTTCCCCTTACCCAGCCATAGCCTTTGTCCTCCCACAATACTTACCTTTGCTCCAGCACCACAGGCTCCATCCCTGCCCCAGTCTGGGATGTGAAGCACGTGTTTGCTTTGGCCCCAGCCGGGCCCAGGAGCAGTGGCACCAGTAGCAGCTGCCTGATCCCCCCACCTCCTTATACTCAGTTTGAGGATGAAGGGCTTTTCGGAGGGGTAATACCTCATCTTGGAATTGAGTACGGACAATATCTGTGCATGATTTTGGTTGAGATGAGAATTTAGATCACATATTCTGATTTTAGGACTGAATCAAATTCCTAAGGGAAAGGATTTCTTCCCTATGGTATCATTGAAATAATCTATTGTTTGGAAGCAAAGAAGTTTGGAAGAAGTTTGGAACCAAAACTTTTCTTGATCTTTGAGCTACCCCCTCTAATTATAAGAGGCAATGTGGCACATACTCTATATTGGAGCACTGTTGAAGGGGTACCTTGATTCAAGGAGTTAAATGTTCAAAATCTATGCCCAGAACAACAAAGCAAAAAAACCCCGCAGAAACCGTGCCTAACAACAGAAATGTCTATAAATTGACAAATAATGTAAAATATTATAAAAAGCTTGATATTGGAAAAGCCTCAAGTTCAAACCCTTTTTGGCCTGATCCTATAAAGCAGCCTTCTCTCAAGTTGTGAGCACTCCTAGCTTCCCTTGGAGCCAGTTTAGGTTGAGGGTGCTCATGGCCTCGTGAATCAAACCAGGAATGGTTCAGAACATCAGATGGAAAAATCAGCTAACAGGAGAAGCTGTCTTAACACCTAATAGTATTTTCGAGCTGACCTCTTTTGGGTATGTATAATGTGCTATAAAATAAATAGAAGCACTTACTCCGTGTTTTTATCTACTTAGCAAATATCTATCACCTGTTCCTCATTAGTGTGTATTTAAAAATGCTGGCCAAACAATCTGACATTCCAAAGGACACTAAATGATTATGAGGCTGCTGAGGTTTATAAAATGTAAATTCACATTTGACTTCTGGGCAGGGTTGACAGGTATCTTCTTTTCCCTACAATGGAGTGTTTTGGAAATTATACAATATCAGATCATGAAGTGGAAAATGTTTTCAGGCAACCAGAACACAAGAGTCAATTGAGCAACAAAGTACTCATAATAAAATGTAACTTTTAAAAGTCTGCTGATGTAGCTTGACTTTGAACAACATTTGGATAGTTTTTAAAACCTAAAAACATATTAATGCTAATAGGTGCTTTCATATCCATATATACAAAATTAACATCTTTGCAATATTTTGATTTATTACTATTTTAATTGATGGAGGAACTATTCAGTGTCAAGTGTAAGACTTTTCTGGCCAGGATTAATCACTGGGCAAAAGGTAGCTTCACTAGTGCAAATGCTTCAGGTAGACCAGGAAAGCTACAAATTTCACTGACGGGGTACTTCCAGCACAATGTTCAGAGCTTATAAAAAGGGGTGCTGAGAGGAAGCCATTTACAATGCACAGCTACTGGTTTCTGCTGGACCCAGTAGCTCTGGTCCATATTTTTGAACACCATCTATTAGCACTATGACTAGGTGTTTATAGATAAAGGTAAGTCTGTCTATCAAAAGGAAGGTAGTGATTATAGCACAGGTCAGCCTATCTGTAATGTAGGTCACATAGCTAACAGATAGCAGCAGCTTCAGCACAAGTCAGCAAGCAGAGTATTTACACAACGAGGGTACTCATAGGGTTCATCTTTTGGTTGCAAGCACATTGTGAGGCCCATGACTCTACTTTTTTCCCTGCTACCATTTCCTGTATTACTTAGATTTAAAATAACATGGGTAGGCTTACCTTGATCCCTAGCCAGGGAAGTTGCTGAACTCCCACCCACTTTCTGGATCCTAAGTACCTGAGTAAGAGGTGTAGGCAAGCACCTGTATCCATTCTCCATGAACATACAGATCAGGGCCTAACTCATGCTGTGCTAGGGAGACACACCTAGAGGAATTACCCTTAGGAGTCGAACTTAGCCAGAGAAGCAGCCTGCACTGACTCAACTACAGTTTGTTGGCCATGCACTGCTAAATTCACAGCTAATTTTCAATGTAGACAAGGCTTAGGGGTCCTTTTTGACATTTCTTTTTCATTCAGCATAAGGAAAGGCTGTTTAATATAGCTTAGCTCCTGCTGTTCGTTACAGCTCACATAGTGCAGCTCCCATTATCTGAAGCACATAATGGCAACTGAGCAGAAACCCCTCTGAGAGAATAGGATTCCATGATGGAGGATTGCTAAACACATTGTGTGAGTGGCCACAAAGCACAAATAGCATGAAGGCATTGAATAATTCATATGGAGCTCCAAATTATGCCACACTGGTCCTCATGTTATTTAACTGCCTAGTAGTTAGAACATTCATCCAGGAGCTTAGAGATCTGGTTTTAGGTCTTCTACAGCTGGGGGATACTCAAACCAAATCTCCTATTTCCCAAGAGACAGCATTAACCAATAGGCTTGAGAGTACACCAAAATGATTTCTAGTGATTATCCAGTGGATCTTTAGTGTATAATGCATAAATAACAATAGGAATAAAGACAGAAACCCAGGACTCC
Source organism: Gavialis gangeticus (assembly GCF_001723915.1). Taxonomy (NCBI): domain Eukaryota; kingdom Metazoa; phylum Chordata; order Crocodylia; family Gavialidae; genus Gavialis; species Gavialis gangeticus. The sequence goes on from NW_017729033.1 coordinate 23,422,121, forward strand.
CTCTACTCCCAGCTGAGTGGGCATGAGGCATCCTCTGACTTGTCCATGGAGAATGGCCATAGATGCCTGCCTGAAGCCTTTTTCAGGTACTTATGTTGCCCTGTGGGGTCAGGCCAACTCTCAGGATCTCAATATTGTGCTGTTAGACAGGAGGGTGTGACACAATTGCACATATACAAACA
>NW_017729033.1:23427302-23427738 GCF_001723915.1 Gavialis gangeticus
GTGAGATCTGAGGTTCCTGAATGAATCAATGCGAGGTGATGGCCTAGTCATTACAGGCCATTCAGTAGAGGCCTGCTACCACTGTATTTCATTCCCAATCACACTCATTCATCTGGGGACCAATTTACATGGGAGGGGTACATGACTCACACAGTTGCGACATTTGGGATGCCTGGGCAGTTGGACACAAGGTGGAGACTTGACATACAAAATAGAAACTTGACATGACTTTGGTTCACTTACAAACGCAGGCCTAAACCCTACAATATCCATATGAAACAATAAAAATCAATATGAAAATGATAATAATACAATAGTAAGAATCAATACAAACCTAATAATAATACAGTATAAAACAGTGGATATCCAAAACCAAAAACTTGCTATCAAAATAAAAATGTTAAAGCTTATCCTAAGTCTGAGCTCACTTATGCTT
>NW_017729033.1:23428305-23436534 GCF_001723915.1 Gavialis gangeticus
ATATATACATATACATACACACACACACACACACACACATATATATATGTATGTATGTATGTATTAAAAAAAGAAAAACTGGGGGTTTTGCTACACTTATACTCCAGAAGAGGGTGGAAGTTCAGAGACATCCCTGGCTAGCACTAGGCAGCTACTTGCTCAGTCTGTGGATTTTCTGGATTTTCCATTTGAAATATCCAATTCCTGTTGTGTAATGTATGTGGCACTTATGTGTCTAACGGGGTTTTGTATTCCGTGTGTGGCCTAAGTGCTTAGAGTTAGGTATTTCAGTGCATATATCTTTTACTGTTACCATCACATAATAGTAATCTAAATATATAAAATGGTTGGGACAGAGATACTATACACAGTGGATTTGATAACAAATAGCAGCATTGGGCACTAGCTGAATAGCCTAATTTTCATGTATTCATAAGAAGCAGAATTTCAAGCCTTATTTCATTTGGGTTTACAATTGCTAGGTTGCATAGAAGCAGAGCTGGAAATTGCAGAGCCACTGCTTTCATGATGGAATTTATCTAATCCCCTCAAGGGAAAACAAATGTCATAGGTATCAGTGAGGTCCTCTTTCTCTGAAACATTAGCATCTACTGTGTGTTCACTGTGAGGAGCTAATGTATAAGTGGCTGGTTTGTTCCACTCTCATTTAGTGGAACAGAGGTGGGCCTACCAGCCCATACTGAAGGGCTCAGTGTCTTGCAAGTTTAGGGTCCTTAGTAAAGCTTAATTAATGAACAACTTTAAGAAAAAATATTTATGCCAATAATATTTACACCAAGAAATACTATGATTTTATTTATTCTATACAGGATGGAACAATCTGCATATAGTTCCGTATATAGAGAGCTATATAGTTGCTGTGATCCAAAAGAAGAAAATAATTTGTGTTTTACTGGTGTATGAAATTGGCTGTTTACTTCATGGGTGGACTAAAATCAGTGATCTGTTAGGTAGGAAGCAACATATAGGTTCCACCGACACCTGAGTAATTTTCTCTAGGGCTCTGTATGTCAAAATGCCCCAGCCAGAGAATGAATCTCTCCAGTTGTCTATTATACTGTGATCTGCGTTATACCTTACCAAATATATAACTGTATCAATTCCCTGGATGAGTGCTCTGACAAGTAAGCTCTTACATAAAAATCACCTCTTCTGGCAGCTACATTTTAAAAAGGAAAACAGTGCACTCCTTGAACCTTGCATGATTCCTGCCTTTCAGAACTATCACAGACAAATCTCTGGAGACCCACTCAGTTCCTACTTGGAAGCACTCTGACTATTGATGCCTACACTGGAAAGGCCCTGGAATAAGTTCCTCCAGGTTAGGAGTGAGGAACGTTAACCATGCCATGTGGAGAGTATCTGGAAATATCAGGCCTGTTTGCTGGGCACACAACATGAAGAGGAGTCTTAGACTAGAAATAGACCTTGCCAAATGAAATGGATCAGCTGTGCCAGGATATGACCCAATATAGGCGATCTGCTTTGTTGGGCAAAACACACATTACCTGTTGTCCAGCTCATTGATGCTGTGGGACAAGACATGACGTTCTCCTGAGGCTTGAGGGGCATGCCTGGTCCTTCATATATTGAGAATTTTCATGCAAGTTTGGCCCCCTCAAGCCCTGGAAGCACATGCCTGAATTTTCCTGCTTATTGGGGTGTGCCCCTAGCATCTCTGGCATGCATCTGGGTAACGCTGCTGACCTAGGCCTCCTGTGGATGTGTTTTGGTAAGTGGGGGAAGTTGGGGCTTTCCCAGTTACCCAGACCTCAAAGATCCTGGGGATGTGGCTGAGTAAGCCAGGAAGCCCCAACTTTCCCCCACTTATCTAGACGTGTCTACAGAGATCCTGTGGGCATGTCTTGGTAAGTGGGGAAAGCCAGGCAGATGCCTCCGCAGCTTGAGGGGCCTGATCCCATGTGAGAATTCCCGGGGTGCACAGAATCAGGCCCTTCAAGCCCCTGAGTCGTTGCCTGGGGGGGCTATAAAATGCAGGCAGCTCTGGGCTGCCTGTTCTCTCCCACCATAGAGCAAGTAGACAATAAAACAACACAAATTATTACCACCTTCTACAGGGGCCACAAATTTGGGCATCTGTGGCACAAACACTATGGACAACTGTGTGCTTTGACTTTGTGTTACCATAAAAATTTTGTGGCCTCAGAAAGGCAGCATCCGTTTCCACTTTTATTAGAGTGTATTGTTCCTTCACAGAAAATAAAAGTACCCTTTCCATAGAAATACCCCTGAGATAAAGTATGAAAACTTCCTGCAAAGAGCTACACAGATCATTTCAGCAAGGAACTCAGAGTTATCTACCGTGGAAGTAGGCAGAATTGGCACAATATCCAACAGGTACTAGGAACTCCAGATAGAAACCTTGTGCCAGTTCCTGATGCTCAGGTCTCCCTCCTTTCTCTTTTGGCTCCATGGCAGCCTGTTTCAACTTTCCAGGGTCCCCCTTACCACCATCACACCAAGAAGTGACACCAAAGCATAGAATGATTCTGTGCAAGAGCTAAAGGTGCTTCTTTCTGCATTTATTTGTTGGCATATTCCCAGTGTCTTTGCTCAGGAGCAGAGGAAGAGAAGGAAGGGTCAACACCGGCCAGTGCTGAACCGTGGGTCATCTCCTGATGAATCCAAGGAAAAAGGGGAACAGTACCACAGTACTACACTACCATCTCTCCACTGGCATATCTGTACATAGAAAATGCCTCCACAGGCAAATCTTTGGATTGAGTCCCTTCTTACTACACAAACCTGTAACATATTCTAGGCAGCAACAGTATAGAGGTAATGCCTTAATGTTAAATGTACCCACTGTGTTTGAGAGTCACAATGCCTGCCAATTACCATATTTATTGCAAACAGCTGTCCCAAAAGATGCCTAAAATTGCCCATATTATGGCTATCATGTATTTTTAATTAAGCTTTTTATTCTTGTTTTTGTCTAGTCTCTTCATTTGCAGTGCTCTGTATTTGTATCAGACCATACTTTGCTTCTAAGAAATCAATAAAAAAATCCTAAATTAAAAATAATTGGACATCTGCACATGCCACATTCAAACACAAAACACCAAATCAAATCTTTCAATAGCAGTTAGGGACAGTGATTTGCCAAGGTCTTTTAACCCAGATGTCTTTTTACAATGCTGGCAGTCTGCAGTAATAATTTCATGAGGCTCTCTAACTGATTTGCCCTCAGACCTGTCTGTAAACTAGTTAAGTGTCCTGTTACCAATGCTAAATAGGGGCAACCTAATTAGGTCAATCAACAAAGCGCCATTATACAGGAAGGAACCTATTGGAAACAAAACCACATTTTTCTTCTAGCCAATATGGAGACACACCAGTTAAATGTTTTCTTCACAATAGTCACTTTTTAAAAATAGAGGTGGGCAAATAGAACTGGATTTTAGCCCTAACAATATTTTGGATTTTAAGTATTTTACCACTGACCTTCAAACTCCAAAAGATGTTTAGACCTTAGGTTTGGGGACCAAGACACTTTCTGTGGAAGATATTCTGATTCTGCTCTAAGTGACAGAAGACTTAAGAGTATTAATGACCGGAATTGCCTATGAAATCTTCCCATTTTAAATCAGCAGTTTCCAGGAGGCACAGGTCAGGAGTGATTGATACCATTCAATAGCTGTTTGAGGGCTATTTAAATAAGTCGCTGTCTAGACATTAGTAGAGAGGCAGTACTGACAGTAGAGAAAGCCACAATCCTACCTGATAGATCTTGACAGCTTTTGTAGACAGTAAAGGGGCTGAATGAACACACCAACTGAAGTGTGTGTGTATATAGATAGACAGACAGATATAATAACACCAACCAAAGTATATTCTCACCAGAGCTCTTGCCTGTGCTAGAGAACTGCCTTTGCCATGACATCTATCGATTGCTGATATCTGGTATTTATTGCTTAATAAGAATATTACAATCAGTTACTTGCATCTGCTTCCTTTCAGATTTCATATTTTATCACCCTCCCTCATTTTCCCCACGCGTTCATTATAATCTTAAATTGTGAGCTCTCGTCGGTAGAGAGTGCATGTCCTATTTACAGTGAAGGGTACTTAGTACAACAGAGTCCTCAGTGCTACTACCATACTAGAATTAATAAATGATAATAATTAAATAGTTGTTAATTCAATCAGGATAGTGCTATTATAACCTCTAGTGGCACAATAACTCCATGCTGCAGCACTAGTCTGGGTTGAGGATCATCGTAATTTTGCCCTCCATTCACATTTGCATAGTACAGTGCTATTTTGAGTCAATATGATTTGGTACTGTACCTACTCTGGAGTTCCCAGTCTATTTGCTCAGGTCAGAGGCACAGATAGAAGGGTATAAATAAATCTATTTTTCTACAGTCCACACCTCACCAGTTCTGTAAATAAACAGAGAACACCATTAGCATTGTTTCTTTGCTCCTGGCATAAGCAGTACTTTGACTTTAGAATGATTTTTTAGAGTAAAATATATTAAAACTCTCCTAGCTATGCATTTAGCTCCTCCAGCACTCTCAGAAGCTATTTTCTTTCTTCCCCTCTTCCTCCCTCCCCCCAGCTAGCAATTGATTTTCCTTCATTATTTTCTTAATGCTCTGGATACTCAAAACTTAAGAACTATTTCTACTCAGCTTGATTTTCCCTTTAGAATTAATGAGATTTTCAAGAGCTAAACAGCAGGACCATGTAATAAATAAATATAAACTTAAGGATAAAAGCAGGTACCATGAAAACAAACTTGCTGATACTACAGACCTATATATCAACTGCAATTATTTAATCAAAAGAATGTGCTCATCTCTACTGAAGTTTTAGAGGAGGCAACTGTTGGATCTTGCTGATGAAGCAGATGCATAGGTAGTAAGGATAATTTGACCCATTCCCCATAGAGAGAAAAATATCGATCTAATACAGGTTTTCTTAAGAAAAACAAAACAACAAACACTCTCTCTTCACCAACGGATCGGGGAAATAAACAAGAACCATTTCTTGAGAGGAGCTTAAAAACAACAGACTAGAGACCATTTCCTCTTATTATAGCTCATGTTTCCCTATGATCCTGTCACACCTTCTCACAGGATATGAAAGATTGTGCAGGCTTAGTTCTTGGAAGACAACATCCTGAAACTGCACAGGAGATCACATTGTAAAGAAGACAGGAGCAACAAAAAAACCTCTCCAGAAGAATCACAAATTCCCCCCATTGATGAGCCTCCTAGCAGCACCTATTTTGGCCTGAATGACTGTGCTCCCTCAACCAAATCCTTTCCAGTGCTTCTCCAGACTTTCTCAACAGCATTCTTCAGCTGGTGTTTTCAGACCCAAATGTATCTCCACAGTGCTGCATAGCACTGCCTTAGGATGGCAGAGTTGGCTAGACATTCCTCATAACTGACTATTTTGGGTCCTCTCTTTTGCACTGTGAAGCCTCTTGTGGAATGACGGTGACATAGACTGGGGACAGAAGTTACATATAAACCAGTTTAAGTGATCAGAAACTGGTTTAAACCTGTAACAGAACAGAAGATCAATGCACATAAACCAGTTTCAAAATGGCCAAAACTGATTTAAGATAAACCTGGTTGAATGTAGTATCAGACATAACTGGTTTGGGTCAAACAGGTTTATAAAACTTCTGCCCCAGACCCCTTCCTGGTTCAAGTTAAATCGGAGTCCCCCAGCTTTCCAGTGTGCTTTTCAGCCCTGGATTCAGTTGTGCTGTCTGCTTCAGAAAGCGGGGCTGCCCCTGCCCCTCTACTCTCTAGCCAGCGCAGGGGTAGGGGCATAAACCCCTGAGGTGAAGGGGCAGGAAGGGTGCTTGCTCATCCACCTCACATGGCAGCTACAGACAGACAAGCAAGCACTGTGCACAGGGTGCAGTGGTGGTGGCGACGGTGGCTGCAGGTACACGAGCTCCCATTAGGGTGGCTGCGGGGCTCCAGGCCCACCAGCATCTCCAAGCCAGCCTAGGAAGGCACAGGCATGATGGACTCATTCTGCATGGCCAGCCAAGCTGCCAAGGTGCATGCCGCCTCCTCACTGCTGGCTGCCTTTGCATGCAGGGTCAGGCTGTCACAGAGCCATAGCTGCCTAGGAAGGGCCCTGCCTGGGCTGGCCCTGCTAACTGCCCACCTTGCCTGGGGCAGTCTGTAGGTGCTGCTGAGGGCATGCACAGAGGGGCCAGCCAGGGCTGGGCTATGGGGGCAGAGCCCTTCCCAGCCTACTGCAGCTCCATGACAGCCTGGCCCAGCCTTTGTGTGAAGATCTGGGAGCGATCCAGATGCACAGCACCTGTGGCCCCAGACCAAGCTGCATCCAGCTGAGAAGGGCCCTTCTTCCATGGCCCAGCCCAGGCGCAAATAGCCAGCAGGGCAGAAAGCCGGTCAGACCCCAACTGGGGTTCCCATGCCCATGGAAGAGAGGGGAGAGAGGGGAGTTTAATCCCTTTCCCTGCCTCCCCTTTGTCAGATGCACTTCCCCAGCCAGTGTCTGGCCATGCCCCCCCTTGGGGACAAGCCTGCAAGGGCTGCTTCCCCCTCCAGGCATACCCCAGCCGGGGTCCCTGCCGGTCAGGGTGGGGGCTTAAACCCCTCCCCAATCTTACTTAGCAGCCTGCCAGGGCCTGGCTATGCCCTGCCCCATGTCACCTTCCCTCCAGCCTTGCAGCTGCTGCCAAAGGGAAGGGAGAGCTCACTCTAGCACGCCCCCAGCTTCTAGTTTGAGTCACTGCAGGCTTGTGGCTGCATTTGTGGAATCAAAAGTGAACATCTATTCACTTGGAAATCAATTCAATCCTTAGACTAACCCGCAAAGATTGAATCAAATCAGGCTCAGGCTTTTTGAATGTCTGTACTTAGCCATAAGAACTAGGGATTGTACGAGCCATTGCCTTTCATTTAAAATCCCCCTTGGCTGTTTACTGCACACCAACAAATACCCCTTGCACTGGAGATCCTATTAGAAGGAAGGATAAATTTAAAAATGCCGGAAAGGCCCTATTTGCTAGATAAATATTTGACAGAAAATGCAACAGAGCACCCATCAGTACCCAGAAAATTTCCAGAAAATATCTTCCCTGTCTCAGCTTTTCTTACAGCCCCTGTTTAGTTGCTCCCTTTCTTTCCTTCTTGTGCTGCAGGTCATCAATCTCTCGTTTCCTCTTGACCTTTTTACTCCCCCGCTCTATTTTTTCTTCCCCCAAAATTCTCTCTACTCATTTCCCACACTTCCCTCTGAAACTATTTCCTTCTCTTTCTAGCTCACAAATCACCCAGCCTCATTTGTGAAAACACCCCAGTACCTCAGGTCTCTCCTCCTCCCCAACCTTTCTTTTTAGTTCCCTCTATATTGCCTCAGTGACACCTTCCTTTTTCCTTTCACTGTGCACAGGGATTAAAATGTTGATGGTAGGTTACAGATACCAATATAGAAAAACCCAGTGGCTAGAAGTTGGCACAAACAAATTCAGACTATAAACAAGGCACAGATTTTTTGCAGTGAGGGTCATTAAATGGTAGTTGTAGATTCTCTGTCACTGGCAACTTTTTAATCAAGATTGGATGTTTTTCATAAAAGACATGCTCTAGTTCAAACAGGAATTAATTCAGGGAAAGCTGATGGCCTGTGTTATACAAGAAGGTCACAATGAATGATCACATTGGTCTCTTCTGGATATATAATCTATTAATTTATGAACTGTGGATTCCTCCTCTTCCACCATGCAGAGCCCTCAGTACTTAGGCAGCCAGCAAGGGAAGGACAGAAAATAGTAAGCAGCCTGATATTCTTCTGTGCTATTCTCTCCTCTCTCCCTACCGTGAAAATTGGTGGAAGAGAAATATACAGTTGTCTCCTCACCATACTGGAAGCTGGTATGGAAGAAATAAAACTTTGCGTTGTGGTTAAATCAGAACCGACACAGCCAGCTTTTCTTTATTTAGGGCTATACTGTGATCACAGGGAGAATTCCATACAGCAAGGGGAATCACCCACTTGTCTGTTTCAAAGGATTTCTGAAACTCTATAAGTTTACAAGCATATTTATACTTAAGACAGAGAAAGAGAAAAAAAAAATGACCTTGGAGAAATAAAACAATAGTAAATTACACACAGACATACAGACAGTTTACTTAAAGAAAACATCCGTGCACAGGGTAATATGTTAAGACAAAACAAGGCATG
>NW_017729033.1:23441534-23448043 GCF_001723915.1 Gavialis gangeticus
GCAACTGAAATAAGCAGTATCAGCACTTCTGGTCTCTGTCTGTTTTCCTAGTCAAGCAGGCCAGAAGCTCGACCAAATCCACTACCACACTGAGGAATGCCCCACCTGGTAGAAAGCGTGCTTATAGATTCATAAACATTAGGGCTGGAAGGGACCTCAGAAGATCATCGAGTCCAGCCCTCTGTCCAAAGGGCAGGAAGTCAGCAAGGGTCATAGGATCCTAGCAAGACAGACATCCAAATATCTCTTGAATGTGTTCAAAGTAGGTGCTTGAACGATCTCCCGCGGCAGTCTATTCCAAAACTTGGGGGCTCGGACAGTAAAGAAGTTCTTCGTTATGTCCAGCCTGAAACAGTCATGGGGGAGTTTGTAACTGTTAGATCTCATCATCCCTTGGGGCGCTCTGGTGAACAGATGTTCCCCCAGATCCTGATGAGCAGATCCTTGTAGTTCTCTATGAACTGCTGTTTGTGCCTGATGCATTAGGTGGCATTTATCAGACTGTATCATTGATAAGCACATTGCCCAACAGGCTGCAAGAAGACACTGTGCGGCTGAGGAAGATCTCTTGTAGATGAGCTGTAAAATCAAGCTCCCCACAACATGTGGTCATTAAAGTTTCCATGGATCTTCTCATTCTACTAAATATCTGTGGTGAGAAACTTCTTATTAAAGAGCTAATTTATGCCCTGGTTGGGAGTCTGCTCCTCCCCATATTGCTAACCTCAAAAGTTCAAAGCTTCTGAGTCAGACCCCCAAAATCATGACAAAAGCACAAAAAAATCAAGAGCTTAATAAGGAAAATTAAATCATATTATTAGTCTTTTGTCTCATTGTTAATGTCTGCCCACCTTCTGCAAGCATTCAACAATGAACATCTCTAAGATAGATCGTCATTGTTCATACATTGATTTTAAGTCATCTTCCTCCTCCGTTTTTGCCAACATTTTTAAAGGAAAAACCTCAGTAGTCTGCCTACAGGTGTAGAGGGCTCCTGACCCAAAAACATAGCAGTTAATTAATCCTCACAGCCCCTCATCATTTAATCTCCTCTCACTTCTTCTCTCTATGAAGGTTGATAACGTACCCACTCCAGCCTGTCACACATGGGCGACTGGTGCCTCCTGAGTCAAGGGGGACAGTTGCCCCCCCAGCGACCAGTCAGCGACCGGGGGGGAGTCCTCTGTGGCCGATTGTACTAACCCGGTAGTGCCAGCGGTGTGCCCAGAAGTGATAGGGGCACACCTGGAAGTGCCAGCAGCACTTTTTCTGGTGCCCCCACTCCCTGGCTAGCGCTCTCAGGGGAGGCACCAGCGCTCCCACCTGCCCCACTGCCCGTCACCTAAGTGGGGAACGCTGGCTGTTAGGGAGTGCACCAGCGATCTCAGGGGTGTGCCTGCACCCCTATGCATCCCCTACAGAGCGTCACTGCTCACACAAATTTATGACATACTCATATACTACAAGCACCTTTCCCCACAAAATCAGCTGTCCAAAACTGGGACACATGTCTTAAGCAGAGAGGCTGATGTTTCTCTGCCAGAATAGAAGCATGAAATAAGAGACATGGATATACAGTGCTGTAATGGCTGCTACTTCTCTCTGGCTCAGGAAGTAGCAAGGGTGATAAGCTGCTGTTGAATTGGCAGTAGCTTTTAGCTGAGCAACCAAAAGCTGTTGCCAATTTGGCAGTGGCTATGAAATGATTAAGACTGTAGCTTTCTACTGAAAAACCAGTGAGCTGCTGCATGGATTCAGCATTACATTATGACTGTAATTTTTTTTCTCCTGCATTCTGCCTTGCAAAAATAAGGCATGTGTCTTATAGGGGAGGGGGCAAATGGGGGGCACAATGTGTTATGCAAAAAAACCTCACCGAAAAACACAGTAATTGTCTTTTTTGATCCACATATATGTCTCAGTCCCATCAACTCTTCATAGCCAGGTAAACATCAATGGTGCACATTCTCTAGCCCAGCCTCAGTTCATTTCCACTCCTTGTAGGGCTATCAAGCTTCATAATCTCATCTGAGACAGAATGGAAGAGCTACTTCAGCACCCTTTCTGAAGCATGATGTGGGGACATATGAGAAAGAAGAAGGAGTGCCTTGCACTATTGGACTCTCTCCTTCTTCCTCTCTTGTAAAAATGTACCATTCTCTCTAGTCTAGTATCCCATCCTTTCATTTAGTCCCTGAGAAGATGAGGGGAGTTAAATTACTTTCTGCAGGAGCTGTGATTGCCTGTTCTTTCCCAGAAGCTGGAAGGCATTGGGGAAAGCAGCTAGTCAGGGTTGATACAACTGACAATCATATGAAGCTTGGAGCTTTGTGTATTATCAAGAGTCCACCTGCAGTGTGTGCCAAAAGCCACAAAATTACTAGCCATGATGCATATGCACCAACATGCATACTCATGAGTGGGAGAGTTATATACATTAGCTCCTATTGGCATTCCTCAACATCTAAGTGCTCAATATAACAAGCTTGACAACAATCTTTCTATGTATGCTTTTGGTATGGAATGATATATTACATACATGTTGCATGTAAATGTGCAATTAGGGTGAAGAAATAAACTCTGATGCAGTTTGCACCGGAATTTATTTCTCCTGGGCAGTAGGGGTGTGCGAAATAGCATCGTTCCACTTCGATGTCCAGTTCGACAGGACAGCATTTTGTTTCAAGTTTCGTTTAATTTCAAAAGCACTGTTCTGTTTCATTGTGTCGAAACTCTTTGGGTGTTTCGATGCTGTTTCATCATTTCGCCCATAGCCAGCGCTGGGAAGATTGGTGCTGCTACTGGTCCCAGCTGTCAGCACCAGCCTCCTGTGATCCAGGAGGCAGATCGGGGGCCTGCAGCCCTGGCAGATGTCCAGCACAGCCCCTGCAGCCCGCTCAGGCATGTGGGTGAGTCCCTGATCTGCCTGCTGGATGATAGGAGGCTGGTGTTGCTGGCTAGGGCCAGTGCAGCACTGACCTTCCCAGCACAGGCTGCGTCCAGCCTGAGGCGATGGTGGGTCTCTGCATGAGCTGATTTTCCCTAGGCTCTGCTCCCTCCTCTGATCAGCTCTGGTATGGGGCCTGGGGCAAATCAGCTTGTGTGGGAACTCACCAGAGCCTTGGGATCAGGGCGGCAGCAGGTCCACTCATGAGCTGATTTGCCCCAGACCCCACACCAGAGACAAACTGGGGAGGCGGGGAGAGCCAAGGATGTGCTCCCTACGCGGCTGAGCCACATGGGGCTGCGGCGCTGCTCAGAGCGCAGCCCTCATTCTCCCCTGCCTCCCACCACCAGGCTGCTTTGAAATTCAAAATATTTCAAAACTTTCAAAATGTTTTGAAACTTTTGAAACACTTCAACTGGCCTCATTTTGTTTCAAGGCTGCTTTGAAGACCTTCATTTCGCTTTGGTTTCTCTGTTTTGAGCTCCAAATGAGTTGCAAAACATCAAAATGAAACAGCCAGTGAAGCTTCACACAGTCCTACTGGACACAGCATTTACACGTGTGCCTGGGTCTGCAGTGTATTGAGCAGGGGCAGAGCAGCATGGGGCTAGCAGAGGACCTGGTGGTGGTGGCAGGCAGTGGAGGGGCTGGCTGGGTCACAAGGTTGCTACAGTGTGAAGCTAGCTGGCAGTACTTGTCCCAGACAGTACTATCCTACAGAGGAGTTAGTTATTTGCAGAGCCCTAATATGGGCCCACAAGTAGACAGTGATGCTTTACTGCGGAGCTAATTAGTCAACTCTGCAGTAAAGCACACATGTAGATGCACCTACAGAGTTAAATGGCAGATCCCAACCACTTCCTCCACAAACTGTGGAAGGTGAAAACTAGATCTGAACTTCATGCAGTGTGTACACAGCTGTAAGTAAGAACTGAACTTGGAACCTTAAGCACTAAAGGCATGCATTTCTTATCATCTAAACCAGGCTTGACTAAGATATGGCCCACAGGGAGCCATATCGTCCAGCCTGTCAGGCTCCCCACAGGTCTGAAAATTTGGTGGCAAGGACCAAAGGAAGCATTAATTGCTGCAGTTTCCAGATCCATGGCAATTAATACTGCTACCACTCATCTTGTTGCTAGTTTTCTGGACCGATGGAGCCCTGTGGGCCAGATGACATGGCCCCACATATCACATCAATCCTGCATTATTCATCCAACCCACAATCTAACCCTGTGCACTGGATCCAGCCCTTGGACAAAGCTCACACAACTCATATAGCCCATGAAGCCAGATGAGTTGAACACCATTGAACCAAAGGAGAACACTTGCATTAACAAACCAGATGGTTGTTAGAATGGCTTAAGCAAGATTATAGGTAGACAGGTTTTTGCATTCATACATGTACATAAACACACTGAAAATCTTCATCTCACATTCACAGATTTAGCCTATTTATGTAAAAATCCAGAACACTGTGTTTGACAATCCCAAGGTTTGTTGCATACTAGATTCCAATATAAACTACACATCCCTGATGCATTTTTAGCAAATAATAGTTTTAGATTCTGTTTGGATAATAAAAATTGAAGTCCTAGGTGCTGTGTTCCAGATTTTCTGTTTATGATAGTTATCTTAAATTTGTCAATATAATTCTAATCTAAGATTATACAGTAAAAGCGGTGTTATCTGGCATCCATGAGGAATGGGGAGTGCTGGTTAATCAAGTATGCTGGTTATCTGAGAAGTGTCTTTGTCTGTTTGGGCCGCCACCCCTCCTGCCATGTCCAGTGCACCAGGGCTTTCACTCCCTGGCGTCAGTGTGCTGGGGCACAGGGAGGGGGGCCCCACATGGGCTGCTTTGCCCTGGGTCGTGGTCCAAAGTCAACAAAGTGGGACTCAGCGAAACTGGAAGTGCCATGGTGGGATTTCTGGTTTTGCTTTTGCTGCATTGATCAGCATGCTGGTTAATGGAGCATTCCAGATGGTAAAGTGCCAGATAACATAGCTCTTACTGTATTTTAAAAAACAGTGGTGCCAGCCTTATTGCCCATTGTGCTAGATGGGTAGTGCTCAGTTTGTCTGTGAACCAGATCCAGCTGGTGGTCCCAATATGATGCCTAGGCAGGTGTAGTGGGCATCATCTGGCCACATGGAAGGGTGGGTGGCAGGGGTGACACGTAGGGAGTGTACATGGGTGCACATGCAGCTCTGAGTGTGGCAATGCACCCCTTACAAAAAGGCACTGCCGACACTGTCAGCAGTGCCTGCCGGCAGTCGCTGCTCGCCACCTGCTCCCTCCCCACCACTGACACCCCCAGTGGCATCTGCGGGCAGTTAGTGATCCCTGCTGGCCATCAGTGGCATTTGTGGGTGGTCGTTGACCCCTGGTCGGCACTCACCACCCATCCACCCCCACCATTGACAGTGCTGGCAGTGTCTGTGGGAGCTCCCACTTACTGCCACCATGCTCCTGCCACCACCGCCATGCTCCTACTGATGCCGTGCCCCCCCCAGCCGCCGGGGCATACGTTGTTCATGGTGGGTGGAGTAAGGGAGCCCCACAGGAAAAAGGAGCTTGAAGCAACCCTGTTGGGGGAAAGAGGGAATGTCTGGGCCCTGTAGGGGGTGGTGTGGCCCAACCTCAAGCCATCCCCATGGGGGTGAAGGGGGCATGGACCAGCCCAGCAGGGGAAGGGGCCATTTACTGGGCTTGGGGTTTGGGAATAGGGTGGCAGGGGAGTGTAGCCATATTAATTGCCACTGTTTCCCTGCCACCAAATTTCCTGACCCATGAGGAACCACACTGGCCAGATAAGATGGCTCTGTGGGCTGCATTGGCCCACAGTCAGAGGTTGAGCATTCCTTCATTAAACCGTTAAGAGCAAGGGTAATGCATCATTTGATAAACACATTTTTTATTTTGTGATAAATGCAACTCAAAAGTTTCCAACTAAACTCAATTTCACTTTCATATTTTTTCCACTTTCTAGGAAATAATACAATTAGAAATATTGATTGAATACTGGCACAAGAATTGCATCTTTGTAAAACACTGATTACTAGGGGTGTGCAAAATGGGCCCTATTCGATTTGTATTCAGATTCAGCCTGAATCAGGGACAGTGATTTGATTGATTCAGATCTCTGTCCCCAATTTGATTCAGCCAAATTTGAATCTGAAGATTTGATGCTGATTCAGAGAATCAGCAATTTGGACATAGACACAGCTTTAAATGTTTTTTCTACATACCTTGAGGTACCAGGCAGCTCGCGAATGCTGCGATGTGGGGGCAGATGGAACATCCCACAGGAGCACAGGGGTTGGGGTCAGGGGGTGGTGCATGCTTAGTGAGGAATCCAGAAGTGGTCCACTTCCAGGTCCGCTGGGGAGTGCGCGAGGGAGCCCCCCCACTTCTGTGGGACACTCCATGCACCCCAGCATTGCAGCATTCACGAGTTGCCTGGTACCTAGAGGTATGAAGAAAAAGCATTTAAAGCTGTGTCTATGTCCAAATCACTGAATCTTTCTGATTTTCTCCAAATTGATTTGGAGGGTTCTG
>NW_017729033.1:23453043-23454885 GCF_001723915.1 Gavialis gangeticus
AGTTGCCTGGTACCTAGAGGTATGAAGAAAAAGCATTTAAAGCTGTGTCTATGTCCAAATCACTGAATCTTTCTGATTTTCTCCAAATTGATTTGGAGGGTTCTGATTCGATTCAGGGAGATTAAATGGTCCTCTGATTTGATTTGAATTCAGAGATTTGGCCACCGCATCTTCTCACAGCCCTACTGATTACTCTTATAATACTGAAAATGGAGCTGGTCAAAAACTAGAATGCCTGTCCCCTGGGAAATTCCAATGTGGTGAAATTTGTTTTCCTTTTAAAGTGAAACCAAAAATTCAAAATTAACTGGAGAGTTCAAATTTTTAAGAGTTACATTTTGAAATACCAATTGACTGTATTTCCGTATGTTTAAAGCATTACAATATGATATATATCAAATATAGTAGAAAAATAAACTATATAACTCTAATACAATATTAAAATTACATTAATTTGAAAAGAAATAAAAATTCAAATTATCAACAATTTCCATTTAAAAAATCATTATACTTCTCAGAACTATTTCAGTTTCAATAGAATTACATTTTTTTCCAGCTGAACACTTTCCAAGTAAAAAAAACCACTCCAACAAGTTCTAGTTCTGAGATGCCTTGGGTTAGATCCAAAAAAGGACCTAGAAATTTAAGTCCTACCTAACTGTAGGCTCAAAGTCCAAAATCAGCATCTTCAAAACTCATGCTCAGCTGCCATCTACCCTTAGAAGTGCCTAAGTCCATTGCTGCCCAACTGAAGAGATTACACATTTTTTTTTTAAATTTCCACGAATTGAAGCAATCAGACATCCTTGTTTGACTACAGATTTAATAAAGAAGGGGTCTATTTCTGAGCTATTGCTTAGGATTGTTGTTGTCATCATGAAGGAATCTCATAATGGTGGGCATCCAGATCTCATCAGGATCATCCATAAGGCCTCTGCTGACTGAATCAAAAGCCTTAGCCAGGTCAATAGGGGCTATGTAAGGATCTCAATGTTGCTTGCAGCACTTTTCCTGTAGCTGTCCAGAAACAGATCAGATCATATCTATTGTACCTAGGAGTGGTGTGAAACTACATTAGATCTCAGGTAGATCCTCCACACCAAGGAAAGCAAATCAATTGAGGCAAGTGTGGGAGAGCATCTTCCCAGCTATGGACAGGCATGCAATACCACAGTAATGCTACAATTCAATATATTTGCTGTCTTGAATATGGTAATAATTCTTGTATCTTAAACCACTGGGAATCTATTCATGTTTCCAGATTTTCATAATTATAACGTGTAAGAGAACTTTTTTCCACCTTGCTTATGAATTCTAGCTGGTATTCTGTCAGGTCCATATGCTTTGTTCCTCTTAGTCTGCTTAATACTTTTGAAGGCCTCTTGATAAGTTGGTGGATCTGCAAGGTAGTCCTCATTGGGGTGTTGTGGAATGGCTTTGATGATATTGCCTTCAACATCAGAGTCTCAGTTCAGGCGCGCTCAAAAGTGCTCCTTTCACTGTGCGTTGTTAGTGGAGCTGTCTTTAAACAGTATTGTTCCATCCTTGATTCTCAGGAGGAAAGCTCCTTGTGTGTTTGGCCCATACACAGATTTTTGATCTCTTTTGCATTGTTCTCCCATCACTTGTTTTTTTACTCTCAAATGTTCTTCTGGGTCTCTGCTTTAAATGTAATGATAAGCATCTTGCTTCTATTTGGAGTTGATGTCATTTTGCCAAGTCTTTCCTTTCTCTGTCAATATGAATCTGAATTTCCCAATCATTCTCATTAAGCCAGTTTTGAGGTTTCTTTGTGGAGAATCCTAAGGATTTTTCTCACACCTCCTGGCAGCCCGGGAGGAG
>NW_017729033.1:23457575-23473747 GCF_001723915.1 Gavialis gangeticus
CCCTTCCGACCCTAGAAACTACGAAACTATGAAACTATGCTTTTGTTGAGGCTCTCCCAGCAATGGTGCATCAATTGTGTCAAGACAATTAGGGAGATCAGAGAGTTTCTCACGGAGACACTGCTGGAAATGATTCCTGTTAGCACAGTCTTTCAAACAGTCAATATTGAACCTCTTCTTTGCTTACTTCTTTTGTTTGCCATTCAACAACTGAATCCTGACCTTAAAAAGACTTAATATTTCTGCATCAATAGTGCAGAAGTTATGCTAGACTGCAAGGTCAGTATAAAAATGCTTTTACAAGGAAAAACAAAACCATACTTCCTGAATCACCAGTTACATCCTGTGGTTACTTATCTGTGAGAGAAGAATTCAATAGTGCCAGATAGGCTGTGAAACTAACACTGTATAATTTTATTTCCATTGGGATCGAATGAACATGCCACACAAAGACCAGCATTTGTACACAACACAGGAATAAGTTGGACTGGTAACCTGGAAACCTTGGGAATAATCCTTACTGATGTGGAAGAGATTTGAAGAATTCTATCAACTTTTGTGAAAGGATGTTGGGATACAGCCATAGAAACTTACAGAATAGTCTAAATGCTTGTTCTAGCAGATGTTATGAGAATGATTTTGAAAGTTTTTGCTCCTGTGAATAATTTCCATCAAAAGGGACTAATGTACCTTGCTAAGTGGCTGAATTTATTATTGTAATGTGTAAAGATCTTCATACAAAAGAGTAAGAAGTTTCAAGATTTTTTTCCCTCTTCAAGGTTTCCATCCAGCCTCTCTGTATTGAAAGATGCGTGTATTGAAGCATCAACTGTGTTTTAGCTATTCTGTTTTCCTATTTGAAAACCATCCTGGGCCTTTTCTAGGAATCAATCATGTTAATCTTTTGGTGTAAAAATCAAATCAATAAATAGAAGATACACTACCAAAACAGCCTAGGTATTTCCCCCCAAATTTCAAAATATTAGTCACTGAGCCCTTACCAGGATTTTGATGTATATGTGAACATCAGTAACCTCAGATTTTTCCTAATGTACTCATAAAACCAGTGCTGCATTGCCAAGGACATTTTTTGAGAACAACTCCAAGTTATACTAAGTTTGATAGCCATCTAGTTCACCAGTTTTTTAAGACTTTTTGAAATTGCTTTGATGGACTTGCATAGATTAGATATTGAGGAGGTATCAGTTGAAATGGCTCTGTTTTAACCACAGATAGATAAGAGAAACTGCAAAGAGTTTGAAGTTGTAGGTGCTGCCAAAAAAATTTAAAAAAGGATTTTCCACATATTTTTTGAATATCTATTGTTGTTTGGAGCATCAATTACACCTTGCTAAAATTGTTTTTCTTGTTCAAAAAGACTTATATTAGGCCAAAGACTTATATCAGGTGTTCAAGATGAAGCTGAATAAGCCCCTTGTTGAGCTTGTTTGAGCCCATTAACTTCCTGCCCACGGCCAGGGACCGGACTTGATGATCTTGCAGGTCCCTTCCGGTCCTTTGATTCCACGATTCTAAAAGATGAGCAAATGAAAAAAGGGAAAACTTATTCTCCTGTGATAGGAAAGTGAACTGGAAAATTTTGTGGAAGAATTCAGACATCAGCATCCAAGAAAACTTCAACAGCAGTTTCATGAATTGTCTTCATCTTTCACATTAAGATCTATACTTTCATATTTCTGAATCTTTGAAGCTTTGAATACTTGAATTTTTTTCTGTATCACATTTTCATTTCATAAAGTTTAAAAAAGTTTTCTGACCTTTTAAGGGCAAGCATGAGGGCTTCTGAGGACTTGTCATGAAGTCACCTGCCACCCCTTGCTGTGCTGACTTTCTTGCTACTGACTGTTCTGATACTCTTCCTGAGAAAGCAGCAACAATATTTAACTTCCCTATGTAATGAAAAACATAATAGAGAAAAGCAATACGGAAAATGTAGAAGAAGTGAACAAAGATTAAGTGGCTACATTTAGGAACATGGACAGTTTCCAATTCAATGAAAAAGAGAAATAATTTGCAACATATAGTCAGGGACTTGAGCAAAATTTTTAGGCAAATACTATAGAAGATGCAACTAAATAAAAGGTTGTTTTTCCTAAGAACAGTTGTAAAAAAACCTTTTCACTGCTTGTTTTCTACAAAGAATGGGTAAAATTAAGTACAATGACATAGTGGAGATTTTTTAAAAAATATTACTTCCCTTTCCACAATTTTTTGTTTGTTCCCTATTTCATTTCAGAAGCATGACAAGATAAGAAAATCACTCTGAATCTCACCCCCCCCAACAAAAGACCAAAACCAAAAACACACCTCTCTGCTATATGTTGTGTCAGTACCATATTTTCCCACATACAGCATGCACCTTTCCCCGCAAAACCAGCTGCTGGGAATTAGGGTGCATGAGAAATATTGTATGTGAGGAATACGGTAAGAGAAGGTTCTGCTAAGCACCAGGTGAAACTGACAGTAGAAACCACTGAATCGATCCAGAGGGAGCAGAACAATGAGCACGCTTGGCTCCCCAGTTGCTGCTACTCAATTACTATACAGTGGGTGTGTCTGCACATGAGCCTGGCTTCCTCTCCTCCGCAGATGGCATGGAGCAGAGCCTGTGGGGGGACAGAGGCAGGGGGGGGATGGATACAGACTGCTCACTGCAGGGGGTGCCTTGTCATGACAGCACAGCTGCACAGGGCTCCCAGCAGCAGCACCAAGCCTGCCTCGCTCTGCCAGGCCCTACCCACTGGGCCACGGAGGCCCCTGGGGGGAGGACAGCAGGGCAGGGAAACCTGTGCCCGCAGTGGGCAGCCTCCATCCACCCCTGCCCCACACACAAATCTGAGGGGGCACATGCCCCCCGCATACCCACCCCAGGAGTTTCTGCAGCAGTGGAAAGGCAGCCCCTTGTCTGCCCCCCAGACTTCCTTTTTCTGTTTGACAGTACTTTCTGGGTGCATCTATGTGTGCCCCTATGGTGCCATTGTTAACTGCGCTGTCATGTAGTACTTCGTTTTGGAAGTACAAAATGATGGCACAGTAACCACCTGTACTGTGCAGTTTGTGCGGTGCACAGTTATTTTTAGCAGCAGTAAAATAGTCTAATGGGTGTTTCAACAGGAGATGCTTTACTTTGCATTAGACAAATCTAACACACAGTAAAGCATTATCATCTACATGTGCACAGCAATTCTGTGCAGTAAATTAGCCTCATGTGCAGTTGTAGCTGATAAGGCCATTCCACAGGTCTGTCACTGCAAGAACCTGTGAAAAACCCCTGAAACAAACTGCAAAAGGAAGTGTATAGTCACCTGTGAAAGTTAATGAATGGGCTGCACCAACTGTGTGTATTCCAAAGAGTCATGGTAAAAATCTACCTGGATTATAAAGCCACAATAAGCCTCTGACTCACACTATACCACAACATTTTTTTGCAAACCTGGCAGGAAGAGTGGAGTTATTAAACCAAACTTGTTCCTCAATGCATACTTTAGACAAGTTGTCAAAAGTACTGTGGACAATAAAAACATATACAATGTAATTTAGATATGAAAAATTATAAGTAGGGACCTACCAAAATTGCAATTATATGAATACCATGAAAAAAAAAAAGAAAGAAAATTTACTGAAAGTAAAATGCTGGCTCCCCAGAGGAAGCCAGTAGTCTACATAGAGAGAGGCAGGGTTACATAATGGACAGCCCTTGCAATCAACCTTGCAACCAATCAGTGGTGAGGGGTGGGGCCATATGATGGCTAGTTCTCACAGCCAATCAGTGATGAGAGATGGGACCACCAGGGGCCCTTTGGCCAATCAGAGGCATGGGAAGAGCCCAGCTATAATAAGCCCTCTAAAATGGCAGTTGGCCCTGAGATCTGCCCATGAAATTGGCCGGCTGTGTCCTTGAGTTGGGGGGACTCCTAATTATAAGGTAGCCAATGATTCATTGAATTTTGAAGAATAACTGCTCAATTACTGTAGGGGTAAGCGATGTTGTTGCTTAACTGAATGGAATTGATGATGTAACCCCTTCCCCGCCCTATACTATGGTGTGGGGTAGGACTTTTCAAAATGCAATCTAAGCATCAATCTTAGGAAGGTCAGTGAGGCCCTCTTGAATCTACTTTGTGGGGAAATGGTGACAGCTGGGAGCCATTTTGCATGTACACCACGGTTTCAGTATTCATGGCTTCAAATATTCATGAATGTTGAACCCACATTTTAAAGGTGCTTGCTGCCACCGGGCTCCTGCCACTGCTGTTGGGCTCCCGCCATCGTCACTGGAGCCGTGCCCCTCCCCCAGCCACATGGGGCATTGCATTCATGAACATGATGCCCTATTCGTGGATTTCGCCATTCATGGGGATCACAGGAACGTATCCCCCATGAATGGTGAGGGTCACCTGTAGCACACATGCCCAAGGAGGAAACACAAGCCTAGCAACCAGCTTTTATCACTGTGGCAGCTGGGGCCCATGGTGATCAGTTCTACCAGAAGCCTCTGTGAAGAGGAGAGTAGCTTTCTGCCAGAGAGTGACCATATCAGGGAGTTTTAACTATTCACTTTGTTGTTTATAGAGCATCAAGACATGAAACCAGAGTGGAGGTGTCCATAAGCAGCAGTTTTCGTGTTTCCCTTTCAGGGAGTCAGAATACTAGATCTCCAGGGCTATGTTTACAGTGTATTCCCCACAAAGGACCAATATAACATGTATCGTGCTCCTCAATGTTTTCACTGTACAGTTTTCATTTATTATCCATTTGTTATTATAATAAAAGGAGTTTCTAATTTTAGACACTTCCTTTCTTCATTATTAGTCACTCAGGTAGTTTTAATGACAGGTGTCCCACAATAGGAGCTGCTGGTCTATACAGTGCACCCGAAGAATACATGCATGCACTTTGCAAAATCCCTATAAATAACATCTCTTAACTGTAAAGAACTAATTGAATTGTTTATAAGCCTAGAGGAGGTTCTAGAAGGATTGCAAAGATGTGACTTTAAAGATAAAGATATATGTGGATTTTTTATTTGCTCCAAAATCAAGTTGCTTATTGGAGGAATTGTAGAGATGCAAAAGAGAAACACTTACTAAGAGCAAAGACAAAGGCTACTGAACTTCTCATTTTCTCCATTTTAATTAGTCTTATGTCTTCCCTGTTATGAAAAAAAATGTGAAGCAGGCTTGGAATGAAAAGGAGCTAGTTTTTGAAGTGAAAAAAGAAATTGGGTAGTCCCAGCAAGGGAGTAATCCCAGCTGGTTGCTATATTTTGTTCTGGAGTTACCCATAACACTAGCCTGTGATTCTTTTCCTATAAGATTCGAGAGCTGTCATTGCACACATTTATAAAGTTGAGAGTAAAAAACCCCAAAGTATTTGCTTCTATAACATTATTGAAAGTTAAGAGAGGGCGCATCTACACAAGGTGCTACATTGCCATAGCAGTACGCTACAGCGACGTAGTGTCAGTGGGCAAAAACCTTGATGTAGCACTTATGTTGTTGTAGCAACACAGTACCTCGGTATAGTGCCTCAGTATGGAGACATAGTGGCTAAAAGTAACTGTGCGCCGTGCAGTCTGCGCCATACAGGCTGTTACTGTGCCAACATTTTGTACTTTCAAAAGGAAAAGTTTTCAACTAGCAATAATTGCACCCACAATATTGCCACTACACAAAGCTACTAAATGACAGTGCAGTTAACAATGGTGCCATAGGGGCACGCTCAGAAAGTACTGTCAAACAGAAAAAAGAAACATTTTAGGCATTAGATTGCAGTTCTTGCATTCCACGACTACCTTGTTAGAACAACAGCAACAACAAATTGCCTTCATCAAAGATCATAAACTGCTGGCAAAACTACTGATGTCTCAGGAAGGCAATCCCCCATTAGCAGAAGTCGAGCTGCAGAAATGAGCCTCAATCACAGCAGCTTGCTGGTATGGCATCTATTAAAATAATACTAGAAAAACTGGCTAATGCAAAAGCACTCACTCAGTTATCCCAGTACAAAGGCGGATCTATAGATGGAAATTATGCATATAGACTTTTTCCTAGATGACATCCCAATGACAGTTAAGGAAAATGCTTTGGAAGACCCCATTTTAGTCAGGTAATTATTACACATTTTTAGGTTGGCCACATCACAGAAAGGAAGAACAAGTTAAGCCTTGTTCCATGAGGAAACTGGAATTGTCATTTGTGCCAAAAAGTTTATTTAAAAAAAGAAAAAGGAAAAGGAAATAACAGAATTGTATGAACAGCCCCCAAAGAGAATAAAAACCAGAAGGGGATTTCCAGATATAATTTTGGGTGTCACCTTTAGATCAAAGCAAAGAAACTGGAAATAGCTTCTATGTCTTGTAAGATTAGCCACTGAATTGTATAAAAAATAGACCCCTGTTGGCCACTCAAGTGGACCATGAAGCCTTGGCAATGATTGCACATTGATTTTTTCAAGATCTCAGGACATTATTCATGAGAGATGTATATTTTAAATGGTACACCTGACAACCATATACCTCTACTGGATAAACAACTGAAGTGCTCCCTAATATGGCCACCTTTTATGGATTGCCTAAGGATTTTGTGTCAGATGCTAGTCCACAATTTATTTATGGGGACTTTTAGAAATGTCTAAGGCAATGTGTAGCATGGCTACCTTTAATCCAGAATGAAATGACCAGGCAGAGTGGTTTATGTAGATACCAAAATGAGTTTTAGACAGAAATGATGGAAGAATCCTGCCACATGGCACTGCGAGCCTCCTCTTCATGTATGGTTCTACCCCACAGATGATTACTCAGAAGACTCCAAAGGATTTGCTTTTAAGACATCAGTTATAGTTTTGTTTTACTGAGCTGACACTTACCAAGAGCCCTTTAGGAAAAATACCTAACATTTATCTAGCAAGGTTTTTCTCTACATTTAAACAGTGCTGGCTAATTAAAAATGAAGGATGAAGTGGGGGTAAAATGCATGGTAAAGGGGATACTAGGGCCAGTGACACAGTTAGTAGAGGAGGAAAGGGAGATAAAGCAAATTCAGAGATGGTTACAGGATGTAGCATCCAAGGTTAATTAAAATGCTTACAGATTTAGTTGGGCAGAGGAGGTACCAGGAAATGACAGGAAAAGTAAGTGGAAATGGGACTGCTTCTGCTAAGAGTGATCAAGAGATGAGAAAACTAACTCAAATAGGGATTGATTTCTAATGAGCAAAATCAGCCACAGAGTTTTCAGACAGTCCTAAAACCTAAACTTGTGACTGCTTCTTTTTTATTGTACATTTAAGACATTTTTAGAATAAGCAATGTTAGTGTATTGAGAAACTGTTATTATTAGAAGGCTCTAGAAGGCTTCCTGTTGGCATTTTTTTTATACGCTGAGAAAAGTTGAAAAAGCCCTCAATTGCAATACCCTTCCTGAAGAAGCTGCAAAAGAAGAGCATCCTATTTTCTCAGAATGCAGAACAGGATCTTGTTAGTGTTGTTGTAGCTATGATGGTCCAGGCACCATGTAAGAAACAAGATATGTTTGGTAATATCTTTTATCAGACCAACTTTATAGTCAAGACACACCTTGAGAAGCTTTGGTACAAAATGTTCTTCCTGAGGTTTGGGAAAGAAGCAGATACCACCTATGCTCAAGCCAGTTGGAACAATTACTCTTGGTTAATCTCATTAGGTTTCTAAACCAGTTAGTCTTTAAGGCTGCCTATAGATGTGCTCATTTGCATTCTAATTAGAATGTGTCACAGCATAATTGATTAATCAAGTCTGCTCTATGTTTGAATTAGAATGCTCCAGTGTTGCCTCACCACCATTTTTATTAAGCCCCCACACATTAAAAAATGGCCATGGGGGCACTTTATCTAAACCCCATAGAATGAGCTTTAGATAGTGTCCTGTAGCCATTTTGGCTAAGCACAGACAGTCAAAAAGCCCAAGGCTGAATTGATTCAGTTTTTGCAGGTTAGTCTAAGTTACAAATATTAAACTGAGAAACAACTGGAAAGACATTTACTTTTGATTCAGGTAATGTAGCCTCATGCCTGCAGTAGCTCAGGCCAGAAGCTGGGGTGTGCTAGAGTATGCCTCTCCAGCTGTGTTCACTTCCTCTTCCTGCTGTGCTTGATACCTCTGGGATTTGCAGTCCAGAATTACAGCAGTAGGACTCTGCAGGGTTGCTCATCACTCCCTCTTCCTGCTTCCAGGTACCTCTCGGATTTGTAGTTCACAATTGCAGCCAGCAGAAAGTTTGAGCTGGGAAACAGGTGTTTAACCCCGTCCCTTGCCCCAGACCCCAGCCGGGGTTTGTGTGGGGGGAGCAGTCCCCGCTTGTAGACTAGACTGCATCTCCAGCCAGGCTTCCCTACCCCTCCCCTTTGTCAGTCAGCCAGCCCTCACTGCCCCAGCTAGGGTGCAGAGGAGTGGGGCCAGCCCCACTCCCTGGACCAGATAACACAGCCTAGCCCAGGGCTGCAAAGCATGTGATTTAACTCAATCTAGGAAGGAAATGTGCATGGGGCTTAATACATATGATGGTGAGCTGTTTTAGTTAAAGCAGCTGTCTGGGAACCAGTCTAATTAAAATACCCCACTGCCCCCTCCCACAAGCACATGTATAGGCAGCCTAAGGTGCCTGGTTGCAGTTTTCTGCTTTATGTTAGTAAAAGTAATTACTTAATGTGGGGAGTAAACCTATGGAGCAAAGAAGTTATCAGAATTATTTACACACCAAACAACTTGTGACTGGTAAATCTAATTATGTCAAAGAATAGGACCATGGTAACCTGGTGACTGAGACCTTCTAATGGGTAGAGAGGCATGTGAGTTTGATTCTTGCTAGGCAGAAGAGGCAAGTGAACCAAGCTCTTTGCCACCCTGGGTGAATCTTCTAAATACTGAGCTGTTAAATGAAAAGAAGGGCCCTTGGATCCTCCTGCCAGCACTGTACCTAGATTCCTGGTGGCCCCGGGTGAACTTTTAGTATCAGGCCCCCCTTCGCCAGAAATAATGATAATAATAATTAGCCCTGGGCAACCACCTGGTTCACTCATGCCTGAGCCCAAGTCTGCCTCCTGCTCTGACCAGGCTTTGAAAGGAGGGCAAATACATGCTTAAGTTTGGAAAGTAAAGAATTGGGTAACTCACCTTGGAAAAGGAATCCCTGTCAGAAGGAGACATCTCTCTTTAGGCTGGAGTTAGCAAGCTAAGAAAAGAGAAAGGCAGGATTTAAATCTCAACCCTCTTTGTAGCATGTCTTATCGGTTAGTTTAGGTGTCTAACTCTTTCCAGTTGTATAAAAGCCTATATGCCTCACTCCAGGCTGTAGCTTTTATTACAATACCAGAAAGTCAAGCATCACAGTGCTCAGCACTATGACACCAATGTCCTTTTGTAGATTTGGTTCTTTAAGTCTCGTTGAGTTCTCAGAACAGAGCTCAGTACGGGGTGTGTTGCAGAAATAGGTGTTTAAAAAGTCTAATGCTAAACACATGGATACAAAACTTGTTTTCATTTGGGAGGAGAATTCTGTATTAAAATCCCAATCTTGCAAGTTATTAAACAGTTCAGTTTTCTTGGATTTGAGAGCTGGGTATATCTGACAGAAATCTGTCTCACTGATTTTTGTTAAAACTATAAGCAATGATGCACCTCATTTGCCCACACAGTGATTGCACATTTTTAGCTCTAAGACTGAATGTAGACTTTCTAAGATTGAATGTTACTGTCCATTACAGCATTAAATAAGAGAGTTTGAAAGGGAATCAAAAGAAGAAATTATTTTTCTCTAGTCCTCGAGCACCCTATTCAGGTTAAGGGTCAAGCTAACAATGATATTAAATCCTGTCACACAGCAGGGGTCAGTATCTATTGATAGTAATGGTGACTAGTACAAACTGTTACTAATGCTTCAATTCAGAAGGGAAGTCAGAGGTGTAACTGGGCAGTACCGCACACTGGGCAGTGTGGTGTCACCTGCACCCTGCAGTCACTCTGGCTCTGACAGCAAGAAGGGCAGAATAGCTGTGGTGGTGCAGGAGCAGTGGCTGGAGGTTCCTTGCTGCTGGGAGAGTTGTCACCTCTTTTTTTTTTTTTGCTGCCAAAACATGTCAAGTGGGCAAAAAAAAGTTTTTTTTAGTAGCAAAAGAAGGAGGTGGCACCTTCCCCAGCACACAACCCCACAGCTGCTCATGCAACATGTGTCCTGGTGCTTCTCTGCCCTCCCTGCTGCCAGAGCTGGAACTGGAGCTGCTGCAGGGAAGGTGCAGGGGAGGGCCAAGGGGTGTGGTGTCACCCCCAGTTCCATTTCAGGGCCCCCTCCCCTTAGGCAGTGCCCAAGGCTCGAGCCCCACTCACCCACTCATCATTATGCTCCTGAGGAAAGTAGTCAAGAAGATAGGCAAGACTGGGAAAGGCTGAGAAAATAGGAGATAAACAGCTTGATATTTTAAAAAAACACCTACAAAAATGAATAAGGACAGTGCTATTCAGATGCCCCACAAGGAATTCGTTGCTAGCTCAGAGCTTTGTCAGGCGTAGAGAAAATAAATGATTTACCTTGAGAATATGAATGAACTGTGCTATTTTCTACATGTTCTTCAGCTCGTGTATTCTTTCCCATACCATGAATTTATGACACAATGAAAACAATAGGCTGGATCATCAGGTGATGTAAAAAAAATAAAAAGGCAAAGAAGTTCTTTTGATTTCTATGGGGATGCAACAGTCATACAGTTACAGGGATTTTCATGGAGCAAACTTGATTTACATGAACAGAGGTTCTGGCACGCTGAAACTTTTTGGTCACAGGTACAGGATATAACACTTGAATTCAGAAAGGATTAATTCCTTTCCAATGAGAAAGAAATTGAAATTGGTTTGTTAGAAGCAGTAACAAAGGTAAATGATACCAAGTAGAATAAAAAGCCCCTATGAATACTTCTAAAATGTATAATCATAATTCAAATAACAATTACAAATTCTAATGGAAATCCTAATGGTCAGTGTCCTACTCTGTAGGTTTCACTGCTGCTATTCTAGCACAGAAAAATCTTTCAGGGAAGTAAATGGGCAATTTGATTGAAAAAGGACTGCAGGATCACCCCCTTGTGAAGGGATAAAGTGGGAAAAATGTCTAAAAAAAGCAGTATGCATACTGTGCATGTTTTACTGCTCTTGTAATACAGAGTTAATCTGCTGTGTTGCTATGTCCACCTTGCAGTCTGTATTACCACTACCAGCAGCCCATGAGCTTCGCATACATACAAAACACTGCCAATAAAATCTAATACAACAAAGTAGCCAGAAAACAGTTAAATGAAAGAGAATAACATGAAGGGGAAACATTCTTGTCAGAGCAACACAGAGATGTTGGCCAAATCACTTCAATCAACCACAGATCCACACTTCAGAGCTGTTTTGCAACCAGAGCCATTCTGTGTACTGCAGTGATGGCTAATGGTGTTTTTCTGCAGAGGCATTTGAGAGGATTGCTGTGAAGAACAGCTGCTTAACCTTTCTTTTAGGGGATCAGCTGGTATATAATTTCTATCTGGTGTTTCAGCCAAACAGTGCCACAGTCATGCCCTTACCACACCTGGCCACAGTGCTTTTTGTAGCGTGTAGTACAGCTAGCAAAGTTAATATTCCTGTGGACAACCAGTAAAAGTCTTTCTGCAGTCTACCTTTCCCCCCCTACACACACCAATGGAAGATTTCAGCTCAAAGCAGTTTAAATTTGAATAAAAATTAGGCAAGCTTTTTCCAGTTAAAATCAATAGAACTACCCATGTGGGTATCTGATCACCAACAGGAGTAAAGAATGCCCTGCACCATTTTCTCCTCTCTTGCAAATGACTCCTTCACAACGGTATTTGTAATAGGGGGAGTACAAAAGCAGCTACTTCCCAGAAACAGTAGCAAGTGTATAAAATAAGTATGTTTCATGAACACTGTCTTTTGTGTTTGACCTGGCAGGATAACTCAATTGTAATTCTATAGAGGAGCCTCCAACAGTTCTGGGGGGCTGGTTGGATACTTTATGAACAAGATAAAAGTCCAGCAGGTTCACCAAGTACACTGTTACACTGCTGGTTTAGCTATTTCATGTTCAACCTTTGTGAGCTTTTCAGGCATTTTTGAATAACAAGCACAGACCTCCTCATTGAACTTTTTACAGCTCAAACTATAAATAACAGACTTACTGAACTGGTGATGTATAAATGTTAAAAGAAAACAGTGATGGATAAGTAGCTTCCTCAGAGTCTTTATGAAATGTTATCATTCTCTGATGGGGGATGCAGGTGCAATTAACTGGGGAAAAATAAAATCCAATATTGTTGGTAAGGAGTGATTTTTGTCCCCCAGACAGAGATGTTTAATCAAGATTCAGCTGGAGAGAGGTAGTGGCAGTTTCCAAGGAAACTTAACATGCATTTTTAAAAACCATCAATGAATCCCCACCCTTTTTTTTTAGATTCTTTATAAACAGATTAAGGAGCACTTTTTACCCTTTAAAATAGGAAGTTCACAATCAGAAGTAGGGCTAGTTTCAGGCATATATAGGGCACGTACTATACTGAAACATATATATCTGAGAGCTCAAACCTCATGTGTTGAGAAAAGATGCAGGAGAAGCACTATCCAGAAGACCAATGGAAATCAACAGAGATATGACAGAAGGATATGGCAGGGGCACTGTGTCTTTCTGGACTTTTTTGTTATTCTGCATACAGAGACAGACATACAGTAGTGTATTTGGATAATGTTTGTTAATTCTTTATGTAGTGGGTTGTAGGCCACTTTACGAGCAGATGGGACAGGTCTGTTTGCTTCTGTCTTGGGAGGAGCAATGTTACGGTGATCTTTGGCTCTTTGATGAGCCCTTGTGTTTTATCCTTCACTATTAGTGAATAGGTAGATATGATCAATAAAGTGAAGTATGCAATTCAGTTGCCTGGCAGCCTCATGAACACCTGAAAGGTGACTCACACTAGGAGGCAGAGGCAAAGGATTTTTCTAAATGCAGTTGCACATTATATGCTACGTTAACCAGCAATGTATCAATGGTTTTGACAGACAACACATATGCAGTGTTTTCTTTCCTGCTTGAAGACAGGATAGACTTCCTATGAAAAAAGGAACACTGTATGAACAGAAAAGATTTTTAAATTGGAAGGGAAGGTCCAGACACTAGACAGTATCAGAGACGGTATGGAGTTCTTGCACATCGAGAATTGGGAAGCATTCCCACCCCAAACTGCAGGAAAAACCAAACTGGTCACAATGAGTAAGAAAGAAAGGAAATCAGAGAGGAGATTTGACACTTCATAATCGCCAGAGGCATGAGGCCGGGGTAAAAAGTTGGATAGTCCATGAACGTCAGTGAAACAAAGACTATGCAGAATTCCATAAAGTTGAACTTCCCAGTTATCACCAGGATATCAGTACAGAAACTGCAGAACATACACCTGAGGAACTAGCTGATCAAAGGAAATAGAAAGGTATATGGGACAATGTCTTTGAAAGACAAGTGGACCATAAAAAGATATCTAGCTGTCTAACAAGGATGGGCAATCATTTGGGAGGATATCATTGTAAGAAGAATAAAAGAAACATTCTCCAATGGATAGTCCTACATGGGTAGGCAAGGATCCACAAGTGATGATGCATCTTTAAACTAGAGACAGTGTATAATTAAGCATCTCACAGATATTTGATAATTTCCAGGAACTTGAAGCGTTCTGAAAGAGAAGAATGACGAAGGATCTTTTGAGACATCCTTTCTACCCTGCAAGTGTAAGTGGAAGAAAGCAAAAGATTTGGAAACTAATTACTAACCATGTAAACAGTATAAGGTGGAAATTTGTTGGGTTTTTTGGAATAATTGTCTATTTTCCATCAGACTAAAGCCCAGGGAGGGGCTGCACCAATTATATGGCTTCCATCTCAGTAGTAAAATAAGGGGATATGAAGTCTAAACTGGACAGAAGGGCATTAAACTAATAACAAAAGAAGAGGGTGACAAGAGAAAACAAATGAACACTCAATTAGTATAAAAACAAAAAGTTAAGAAAAAAATTAATCATGGTACCAAGGGACCTGAAGAAAAGGAGTTCTTTGTGGCAGGCTTGCTGGTGGCAGCCTGGGACACTGGCTTTGAGGAGGCTTAAAGTGATTGGTGAGGCATTTTCCCTTCCCCACCAGTCAGGTGATGGCAGGGGAGAGGCTTGTCCCAGGGGCAAGGCAGATCCGGACCAGAGAGGGGACTAACACCCTGTCTCTCTAATTTGTCCGTTCCCATTCTGGGGGCGGAGCCTCTGAAAAGAATAAAAAGGCAGCATGTCTAGCACATGGGCAGCTGTGACAAGGGACAAAGAAGAGGGCTAAGAAGAGCTGGCAGAGGTGGCAAGCAGGATGGAGTGGTTGTTCCAGAAGAGCCCGGAAGATACCTTATTGGATGGGGAGTGGCAAGCGGCTGTACTCCCTAGCTCTGCCGTGAGGGACAGGGCATTGGTGCACAGAGGGTCTGGGAGCGGACTGAGACCCCGGAGATGCACATGGCAGTTCGGGTCTCCAACCCCAGCATGAGGCTGGGCATGTGGTGGACAGGTCAGTACATGGAGGGTCCTGGGAGCAGACCCAGACCTCAGAGCTGCATGTGGCAGCTCAGATCTCTGACCCCGGCACAGGGCCACTCACTCAATGTACAGGTCAGTACACAGAGTGTCCAGGAGTGGACCAAGACCCCGTAGCTGCACATGGCAGCCTGGGCCTCCAAACCCCTGCATGAGGCAGGGCACCCGGTGCATGGATCAGTGCATGGAGGGTTTGGGAGCAGACCGAGACCCCAGGCACCACACCAGGTGGCACAGAAATGCGTGCAGCCTCATCAGGCTCCGGAGAGTCATGAGTTGCCGGGGAAAGGGATTCCCACAGGGGAGGAGGGCCCTGCTACTCCATGGCAAACAGGTGGGAGGAGCCCTCTAAGGGAAAGAGGAATCTCGGGTTTTGGTCCAGCTAGCTGGGTTATTTGAGTGGGTCAGAGGGTGCAGCTGGGATATCGGGGCTCCCATTCACCTCATCTGGTGCCATTCTTCCCCAGGGTATCAACATTGCTTTAATGCAGCTTAGTGCCTTGTCCATTCTCCCCTAGACTCTGAGTCTCATATTTTGTGACCTCTGCAACTCATCCTGTGTGAACCCTGTGTCATATGCTTTGTAAACTTTGCACTCTATTAGAGTGTAAGACTGCATAACATTTCATGAAACCCCCTGTTTTGACTACCTGATCCCTCACTTGTGCATAGAGTGTTTGTATAGATATATACCATATATTACCTAAATTTCTTGTAGTATATGTGTGTGTGTGTGTGTGTGTGTGTGTGTGTGTGTGTGTGTGTGTGTGTGTATTATATATATATATGTATATGTATATGTTAATATTATAACGTTTATATCTTATTAAATGAGTACATAGTTAAATTTATTGTGTGTCCTGGCCTTGCTCTATCGGGAGAGGAGGGAAACTGCATACAGCAGGCAGTTTTGCCTCCTACAGCACATCAGCACCTACTACTACCCCTTTATTTGAAGAGGGTGTACTTATACGAGTACCACCTGGGTTACACTTTAATTGCCTATACACCAATGCTGAGGTTTGGGTAATAAGAGGAACTGAAGTACATTTATGAACATAATTTCAACCTAGATGGTATTACTTAAACCTGGTGGGAGGATTCACACGATAGGTATAGTTTCATAGTTTCATAGTTTCTAGGGTCGGAAGGGACCTGAGAAGATCATCTAGTCCGACCCCCTGCCATGGCAGGAAAGAGTAGTGGGGTCAAATGACCCCAGCAAGGTGTTCATCTAACCTCCTCTTAAAAAACCCCAGGGTAGGAGCCTGCACCACCTTCCTTGGAAGTTGGTTCCAGATCCTAGCCGCCCTGACTGTGAAATAGCACCTCCTGATGTCTAACCTAAATCTAACCTCTGCTAGCTTGTGACCACTGTTCCTGGTCACTCCTGGCTGTGCTCGGGGGAACAGTGACTCCCCCAAAGCCTTCTGATCCCCCCTGACCAGTTTGTAACAGGCCACAAGATCCCCCCTCAGCCTTCTCTTGTGGAGGCTGAACAGGTTCAGGTCC
>NW_017729033.1:23473979-23482094 GCF_001723915.1 Gavialis gangeticus
GCCCTCCAGCCAGTTGGCGACCCATTTGACTGTGTGGGTGTCTACACTACAGCCCCCCAGTTTCTTAATGAGAACGGGGTGAGAGACGGTGTCAAAAGCCTTCCGGAAGTCCAGGAAGAGTATGTCCACTGCTACCCCTGCCTCTAATGATCTGGTGGTCTGATCATAAAAAGCCACCAGATTGGTCTGACAGGACCTGCCACTGATGAACCCGTGCTGATTGCCCCTAAGCATGCAGTCCCCTGCTGTCCCCTCCTGGACAGCAGGGGACTGTATGTTAAAATCATTAGTTATAACCTATTTGGGAAGGAATGAGTGGGCTAAGGAATGAGGGGAGGGGGAAGAGCATTCTGCCAGAATGTTAGAGTCACTGATAACTTGGAAGGAAATGATGATGAATTCCTACTAATTAATGTCTGGACAGTTTAAGCAGAAAAGGAGGGACTATTTGGTTCAGCTGCATATCATCAAATCCCACCTGAGGACAGGATGACTTGCTCTGAGCACATATCTATAACATTTAGAAAAAAACCTGCATGATCACAGAGGACATCAGTCTTCAAGACATAAGTTGGAGGTCTCATGTTACCAGTATTAAGACACCCTCAGCATTTTTAAATTTTATAAATGACAATTCATAACTCAAGAACTGTCACATCTAACATGGGAATTCTGTGTTAGATGTCATCTTGCTAGATAAGGAGGAATGGATAAAAATCTAAAAATTAGTGATACCTTAGGTATAAATTATCTTAACTTGTTCATATTTTATATTTGATATGTACAAAGCATAAAAGTCCAAATCAGTAATATATACGCTTGCGCTTGAGAAGGGCTAATTTCACAAAGCCAAAAAACAATTCTGAGATAAATCAGTTGAGAGAAACAATCCAAATAGAAAAATGTAAACTTACATGAAACAACTGGGATTCATTCAAATGCATTTCTCTAGATGCCTCAAAAGTCACAACTGAGAGAAGTGGTTAGGCTAGCTAAAAAAACCTCAGATCTGAGTTATTGAGCAGTAAAAACCAGAATAAAATAACCAAGACTACTAACAACAGATGGAAGAAAAGAGAAGTTGATTGCAATGAATATTAAACAGGAGAGAAAGGAAGTCGAAAGGAGAAACAAAAGGACATGAGAAAAAAAATTGGGCCAGCAAAGTTAAAGACGAAAGATTTTTTTTTAAGTACATTGGAGCACCCATTACTAAATGGAAAAGGTGGCATTGTCAACGATAGTGCAGAAAAAGACAGAAGTATGCATTTAATATATTTGTATTTTGTTGAGGGAAGCAACAGACATAGTCATTTCTGTTGATATGAAATACTTTTCCTGCTAAAGATGTTAGACAGCAGCTACTGATGTTAGACCTTTTTAAAAATCAGCAGACCTGAGAGTTTTGGAAGAGCAGGCTGAGCAGCTTTCCTGACAGCTAACGCTGATTTTCAGTAAATAGTACAACACTAGATTCGTTTCAGAAAATGGGGGCGGGAGAGACCTAATATTGTGATAAAAGAGGATAAACAGGACAACCTAGATAATTGTAGGTCTGTCAGCCTGACATCAGGCAAAATAATGGAATGGCTGATATAGGATTAAATTAATAAAGAATTAAAGGAGGAAAATATAATTACTGCCAATCAACATGAAATTATGGGAAATAGGTCCTGCCATAATATCTTCATTTTTTAAAAATGAAATTACGTGTCTGATTGGTAACATTGTTAATAATGGTGATGTAATGCGTGAAGACTTCTTTAAGATATTTAACTTACTACGCAACATTTTGATAAAGATATTAAACACAAATCAGTATGGCAAAAATTAAATGGATTCAAATTTAGTTATCTAATGGTCTAACTGTAAACAGGGAAACAGCATCAGCAAGTGTGTCTCTGGTAGTATTCTAATTCTTGTCCTCTGCTATTTAATATTTTTATCAATGACTTGGAAATAAACAGCATTTTTCCTAATAAGGTTTACTGATGCTACAAGATTAGAAGAGTGAATGATAAGGAGGGGACAATTTTTCATGCAACCAATAGAATTCTAATATGCAGGAATGTCATGTGATACACCTAGGGAAAAAGCAGGGTAGTTGTAGTTATAGCAAGGGGGACTTTACCTGAGATGCACAGGTCCTTACAAGGATTCAGGGGTAGTGGTATATAATCATTTGCACATGAACTCCAACGTGAAACTCTGAATTTAGAAACAAGACACTATCTGGAGTAGGAAAAGGGAAGTTTTCTTCCTCTCTATTTGGCACTGCTGCTACCTCTAGTGGCAGACCACCCAGATATAGTTACCACAATTCAAAAAGGATGTTGATAAACTGAAGATGGTTAAAAAAAAAGCCACAAGATTGATTAAAGAATGGAAAATGGTAGAGTGGAGCTTAATGTGCTTAGTTTACCAAAGAGACAGTTGAGAGTGCAACTTGATTGTAAGCTAATGTACTCTTCTTCCTGAAAGACAGAAGCCTGATAATAGAGATCTCTGTGATGTGACAGACTAAGGCATAATGAGATCCAATGGCTGGAAGCTCAAGCTAAACTCAACTAAGACTAGAAAGCAATCGCAACATTTGGAACAGTAATGAAAATTCTCCACTGAAATTACTACAGGTTACGATGGATTTTCTATCACCGGAAAATGTTAAATGAAGCCTCCTTCAAATGTAAAGCTGTTAAGAACACATCACTAGTTCATCCTCCATGAACTCCCAGCCTACTTCCAATGCCAATTCCATGCCTGTGAATAGGGCCAGAATTTCCAAAATAGTCAAAGTGTGAAAGAGGTGCACATGTGTTTAAGTGCTTTCTTGAACTGGTCCCTAAATGTTTAAAGGCCCTTGACATATCTTTACTCGACTATATCAAAGGCTGGTGTTCCAAGGACCTTCATACAGTGCAATGCAGCATATCTAGAAGAAAGTTCATGGAAGCCAGAGAAGGTGATCTTGACTGAGCATTCCTGAATATGGAATGAGCTCTTGGGAGATATAAAACTGACCCCCATCTAATTTTTACATGCACTGCAAAATTCACCATTTTCCAAACATACTGTCACATTACCAAAGGCAAGGAATTACAAACAATGAAAAACAAGGAACAAGAAGAGAAAAAACAAAATAAAAAACAAGCCTCTTCCCCCACCTCATGTTCCTCCCCTCCCAAGGCAGTAAGCAAAACTGCTCCAGCTCCAAAGATGAAGAGCAATCTGACACTTAAAAAAATCCCACTAGGTTCCTATCTGCATTTTTAGGTTCTTCAGTACCTTTAAAAAATATGGTACTACATGTCAGTTCACTGATGTGTAAATGAGCAAAGCAGTTCCAGTTTGCCCATTAGGAAGCGAAGGGACAACCATTTCTTGGTTGCTCCTGAAGTGTCTGGCTTATTTCTGTAAAAGTTTTTATAATCTAAGTTCCTATTGCAACCCAGAGAAATAGGTCTTTGTTTATACTGTAGCCAAAAGAGATCGGCTGTTTCTGAGAAGCAGAATAGGGAAAATACTTATTTGTCCATACTGAACAAATTCTGGTGACCTTTTATTTGAAAAGATATGGTGACCTCAGGCTTTGGAGCAGGGATTTGAAGTCTGACAAGGGAGAAGCAGCCTGTGGATCAGGAACATGTTTTTACCCCCTTCCTGAGGATCTCTATTCAAGTTATAGGCAGATAAAGTTCTTTGGGTAAATCTGATATGTTTTATTAGATCAACTCAAACAGTTGGAAAAATTGTTCAGATTTTTATTAGACTTTTATTAGACCAACTATTTGAGTTGGTCTAATAAAAGACATCAGGTTTACCCAAAGGACCTTCTCTGCCTCTGTCCTTACACCAACATTGGTACAACCTACACCCCTGTACTGAAGTTTTAAACTTTTGACTAATTAGAGTCATGAATCTTTTTTTTAGCTGTTAAACTAGCTGAAGATTCAGTTCCTACTGAGCACACTCGAGCCTCTCACAACTCTGAGTGCTTGGAGGACTACACATGCGTCATCCTCAGAGTGACTGAGCATGCTGCAGCCCAGTGCTACAGGGACTTAGCCAGACTTTCCCTTGTAATTGCTGCCAATAGCAGTTCCAAGCAAGGAAAAGCCACTGGAGGTGAGAGCTTGGAGGTTGTGTTGCACAGGAATGTGCTCCCAGAACCCCCTGCAGACACACAGGCTGTTGAAGAAGGGAGCTGCCTGGCTTGAATATAGTGGGATGAGAGCCAAGTGGGGGAAGAGAGGAGGACAGAAAGAAGACAATTGGGACAAGGATACTGGAGAGAGAAACTGTGACTGGTAGATGAGGGTGAATGGAGACTGAGGCTTGGTGCTATGGAGGCAGAGACTGGAACTTGGTCTGGTTGGACAAGAAGACTGATCAGCAGAAGTGATAAAAAAGCATTTTTAGAATAAATTATCAAAATATATCAAACTCACCAATCCAATTTGAAGAAACAAACGGTGTAGAAACAATCTTTAAAAACTGTACTGGAAAGAAAAAAAGAGAATGGAAATAGAGAAACATTAAGGCATGTTGCTTCCTTGATGCATGAATAATTCCCATTAAGTCTAATGGAAATTACCTACATTTCACAGACAGAATAGACTTAATTTTTAAATTGACTTCATGGCAGCTGCTACATACGTATAAAAAGAACTGCACAGGAGGTTGTTGGGATGTTGAATAGCGTAAGCTACTATCAGTCTCCCATATTTTTCTTAGCCTCCCCTCCCCATTGTGCAACGCTGAGTGTCTACCTAGGAGAAAGGATCTAATGTTCTTATGTATTGTTATGCGTCTTCTATAGGCTGGAGATAAGGATATAGTCTCATAGTCTCCTTACTCTAGGGCAGCAGTTCCCAAACTGTGACAGATTATGCACCACCAATTTAAAATTATACAACCATAAGTACCACTAGCATTTTTTTCAGTTCAGCCTTAACTACCACCAGCAAAATTTTGTCATATAATTATAATAAACCTGTTAACACTTACCACTAGTGGTACATAGACCACAGATTGGGAACCACTGCTCTAGGAGGTGAGGGCCTGATCTGAACCTGTTGATGTTGACAGAATGGCTCTTAGTACATGGAAGGTGAAGACTAGAAACAAAGGCAATTTACAATATATGGTGGGGCATTTTTTTTCAGTAGGGCAGTATTACCAAGCAGTGAAGATGACTCTGTCTTTTTGAGAAGATTGGGCCCCAGGGGTGGCCATGTGGCTCCTGTTCTGCTCCAGTTCCCTTGGTACCCTCCCTTTTCTCCCACTGCCGTGCCTTGATGTACTTTGTTGATTTGCAAAAAAAGGAGGCTGCCCAAGGGTTTCAGCATGAGCCCTCATCTGTCTTTTGGCCAGTAGATCTTTCCTGGTCTCCACTGGTCCCAATCATGCCCCATCAAGCACTAAGTTGCCCTCCCCTGGCCTGTCCCTGCCCCTAGGGCACCTGGTAACTTTAGGGCTATCATGGTCTCCTTCCACCCCTACAGCCATGCCTAGCCTCATGGAAGTTACTGGTTATCATTTCACTGGGGCACTCTGGCCCAGTCCAATGTCAGACCTCCTCAGGCGTACATGCCCTTGTTGGGCCTCAGTCTTCCTGGAGTCCACTCCTTTGCTCTAGTTGGGCTCCTTAGCTTAAGCCCACTATACTGGGTCTCATGTTATGGGCTCTAGCCCCTAGCTCATTCCTTCTGGGCTCCAACCCCCTGGCCCTGGTTTTGCTCCTCTGGTCCTAGCCCTCCTGGCTTCAGGCCACTGCTATCACCTTTCCAGGTCAGGTTTTAAGCCTCCTGACTTCTGCCTGTCTGCGTTTTGAGCCCTGTACCTAACCAGGAACATGTCCCTTAGACACCCCTGTGGCTTGTGCCGCTGCCCCTGGCCAGCAGTTTAAACTTGAGAAAACAAACAAACAAACAAACCCCAAAACCCAAGAAGCCAATTAAAACCTTCCCTCTCCACTTGTGGTTAACAACTATTTCTCAGCCATCCTCCCACAGACTTTCATCTCCTTATCTGCAGAGTCTTTAGTGCCTGCCAACATGAGCTCCATGCCCTGTGGAGCACTGGCCTTCCCTTCCTTTTTGCAGGTGCCAGCTTTTTAAGCCCCTTGGAGCTTAGTCCCTCTTAGGTTTTTTCTCCCACCCAGGCGGGGGGTCAGACTTGAAGATCTGGAAGGTCCCTTCCGACCCTACTTCTATGAGTCTATGATTCTAGGTCAGGTGCCTCTATAGCCCCCAGCATAGCTGTTCCTCTTTAATCCTAATGGGCAGTTTACTGCAACTACTCTACTTGCCATAGCAGTACTCCAGCTGCTCAAGCAG
The DNA here is from genome assembly GCF_001723915.1 of Gavialis gangeticus. Classification (NCBI taxonomy): domain Eukaryota; kingdom Metazoa; phylum Chordata; order Crocodylia; family Gavialidae; genus Gavialis; species Gavialis gangeticus. The sequence goes on from NW_017729033.1 coordinate 23,480,318, forward strand.
GGCTTTGCTTTACTGGCCTGTCAATGGGCAGCCTAGCCCTCCAATAAGCGCTTGAAACTTAACAACATATACCCTGGCTGCTTACTCCCCAACAGGAAGCCCATGGTGAGTAATCTTCCCCTAACTGAGGACCTCCCTGCAGCTACTTCTCCCTTAAAGTAACGGGAGCTCCTGGCTCCCTGTTAGTGTCTTCCATAGTTTTAGTCAGAACAAAATGGCAACTTTTAAAAAAGAACAGTAATCTTAGTAGCAACTCAGATTCCAACTGTAGATAAATGGTCTACTACAAAAGAAGGATAGCCTGATAAAACCCTTTAACATTGTTCTCTTTTAGAAACCAACATTTTCCTTATTTACCCCCAAACATATTCTGGGCATAGAATGAGATTCTTTGCTATCAAAATGTTGGCCATCCTTTAAAGCCGAAGAAAAACCTAAGGGCAACTTTTTTACACATTTTTAGGGAACAAAACATGGAAGTGAATGTAATCTAACATTTTGAACTCATAACGATATTTAGTCAACTAATAGACAGTGTCTGCTTACTGCATATACAAAATGTGTTTTAAGTGCAGTTCCAAACATATGTTGATTGATTGCCATTGAGGTGTAAATGCAGCTACCATTATAAACAGAAGTATCTTTTATTTGCTGGGTACAATCACAGTTGCTTTTGCACATATTTTTTAATTCAAATTTTAATGTCTTATGCATGCAGGTGCAAAGCCTGATACTTCCTGTTTACAAGTAGCTGTTTTATTCTAATATTCTGTCTACGTGGCAATTACACTAGCTACTATTACTATTACTTCAGACTCAGATTCTTAAATTATTTGACAATTTGTCAGTTATCATTTACAAGTAGTTCTATTGACTTAACTGGGAGTTTTCACGCAATTAGCTTCTGAGAGATTGGAGTAAAGGAGTCACAATTTGGCCTCATATTAATAATCATGTGCATAACACTGAAGGCAGGGGGAAATAGCACCTTGGAGACTAACTGGTTTCATAGGTAGCAGCCTACTTCAACAGATGCCAATCAAGTCTTGCTTAAAATTGTCTTAGCCTTCAGGGGATCATCCAGATGAATGTGTACATGCGGTATACGTCATTGCAGACCTGTCTACAGTGCTGCAGACCACACGCGTCACATATGCAGACATTTGCCATGCTGCTAATTTGCAGTGTAGCAGGGTTTCTTTGATACTGGAAGATCCCAATGTCATAAAATACCCCCACACCTGAAAAATACAGGGCAGTGCACATGGTGGGAGCATGCACTACCTGAAACTGGAGCCTGGCTGGCTGGAACCATGCTCCAGCTGCTGTCCAGGCTGTGTGTGTCAGATTGCCACCAGGAGGACCCAGGAGGCCCTGAGGACCTGAGATAAGGCTGCTGGGATGAGCCCAGGTGCTGGGACCAGCCTACCCCACTGGGGCAACTTGCCACATGCCAGATTGCGCATGCACAGGCGTTCCCCAGGCACAAGCAGCAGTGGTACAACTATGTGCCATTGCTATTTGTTCCTGAGGAAATGCACGTGCACATTCATCTGGATGCATCCCTGGAGTCCAATCCTCTTGCCCCTGCTCACGTAAACTGTCCCACCACATACTGTGAGGTACTTGTAAACATAAGGCAATTGAGGTTTGTCACTATCTTGTTTTCTGCTCTGAAATATATGTAGACTCAGATCCTACTCCATCTCTAAGACATTTAAGTGGCACTTATATGGCATTATGGCAACACCCACAAGTACAGCCCAGCCTAGACCGA
>NW_017729033.1:23482105-23482469 GCF_001723915.1 Gavialis gangeticus
CGAGCCCTCTGACCCCTGCCCTGGCCAGCCCCATTCTCCCAAGCCCCCACATCCCTGCTCCCCTTCCCCATATTTTAAAGAAACAAACAAACCCCTCCACCCCCAGCATTTACCAACTGCCGTGTGGCTGACTGGGGCTCTGCCCACATGGTGTGGTGCAGGCTAACAGCCCCAGCAGCCCTATCTCAAGCCCTGCTGCCCCCCAGCTGCCCTGTGCTGCCCAGGGGAGCTCTGCCAGGAGGCCCTGGAGCCCCCCCCACACTCCTTCTAAGGTAAGCAGAGGCTTTTTCCCCCCATTTTTTTCCTGTTCTTTCTCTGCGTTTTTTTAAGTGATGGTGCCTGGGGTTGTGGGGGTAGCCTTGGG
>NW_017729033.1:23482523-23485380 GCF_001723915.1 Gavialis gangeticus
GGCCAGGTGGGGCAGCAATTGGGGGGCTGGGGTGGGGCATGTGGCCTTGCAGGGTGGGTGGTAGCCCCTGTGGGGGCCATTTGGCCCCTGTTGGGGGACCAAACCCCTTGGGTGGGGGCCGTACCCCTTGTGTAGGGGTTGAATCCCCTGTTGGGGGGGCAGGGGCAACCCCCTTGTGTGGGGGCCATCACCCTGTGGGAGAGCAGCAAAATATGTATTCATGAAACCTGTATTTAGAGTTTACTTTATTATTATGATAAGAGACTTGTTTTAACACTGTAGATATATCAATAAAACATTGTCCACCTGATCACTGTCTCTGTCTCACTCTCTCTCTCTCTTTATAGTGGTATTTTGTTTTACTTGTGGAGGAACATGGATTTGGGGTATTTTACAGAGTGATGTTGGGATTTCTTTTAATCAGGGATTTTTCAGTTTTCCAATAGGGAACACCAGAATTCCTGCTAGAGAGGCCAGTGGCAGGACCCTGCCTGCTCAGAACTGGCACCTTGGACCCATCCCGCTGTGGCTGACCTCCTGGCCAAATGGGGCTAAGAGGACATGCTTTGACAGTTCAAAGCAGGACACCACACCTGGAACATCTTCTGGGCGATAGCTGCCCAGATGGCCAGGCAGGGGTCACACATGGCAGTAGTGCCACACAGAGGCCAACCCTGCAACCACAGCTGACTGGCAGCTGGCCCAGAGGGGTAGATGCCTCTACTAGCTGTGCAGTCCCTATCCTGGTCTGGCAGATACACAGCAGGTAAGAGCCAGACAGCAGCCCCCACTGCCAGAACGCTGCAGTGGGTAGAGGGTGCATGAAACTCTCAGAGCTGCTTCAGCAGTCCAGCTGGCACAAAGGGTAGTGTCCCCAGGTACCAATTGGCTGGGCCCCAGAAGCTCCTGAGAGCTAGTAACCCTGAGCTACTTGCCAGGGCAGCTTTTTATACTGCTGAGGCCAGGACAGGGCAGCTTTTTAAATTGCTGAGGACAGCACAGGTGCTGGCCCTGGGCTCTAGCTCCTCCTGGCTGAAGATCCAGGAGGAGCCAGGCAGGGTTATTTTGCCCAAGTGGCACAATTTGCTCTACAACGAAGTGCATGTCCGAGCATGTGCGCTGAAGCAAAAAGCCCCGGCTCAAATTTGCACCGCTTCTATTTCAGCTGCTGCAAGTGCATGTACTTGCATGTGTGGTCAGCACCATTGCGTGTGTCCTAGGCGGTGCTGAGGATGCCCACTGAGAAAATGGAAAGCTGTGCATACTTTGTAGACAACTGGTAGCAAAGACTTTCTAGAACTTAGGGGCAGACTTCAGCCATAGTCTACAAGTGGCCGATTTCTTCAAATTGTGTATTTTTACATGGATGGAAGTTAAATACAACCACTCTGATCCTGTTGGGTGTGTCCAGATGAGCACAACCGTGTGGTACATGGCACCATAAACATGTCTGCAGCATCACATACTACACACTGAGGTGTTCTCTCTGCACTGCAAGGGCACGCTGCCTGTGCATGCACCGCTCGTTTCCCCCCCCCCGGATATTGAAAAGAAACGGAGCAGTGTATGCATGGGCACCATGTCCTGCTGAAAAGTGGAGCCAGGCCACCTGGAGCCATGCTGCCACTGCCAGCCAGCCAGGCTCTGCAAAGCAGGATCACCATGACTGTAGCCCCGGGAGGCCTCTGGGACCCCAGGTATGGCTACTGGGGCCAACACAGTACTGGCCCCAGCCTCTCCTACCACCCCCAGGGTAACTTGCCATGTGCCAAACAAATGTGGCATGGGCATTCCCCGGGGACAGGTAGCTATGGCGCAAGGTGCACTGCTCCTCAGGGAACCAGAAGTCTGCACTTGTCTGGATGTGGCCATTATATTCACCCTTTTATAGTCATCTAGTTCAACAACTTAACAATGACTAAAATCTCAGCAACAGGAAGGATACTATTGTGCTGTGACCACTGCTCATCATGCTGTCTAAAACTATCCTGTTGTTTACTTGTATACCGCTCACCTGTCCACATCCATCTATTGGAACTTGTCTTATGCTTAGAATCTAATTTTGGGGGAAGGGTCCATATTTTCTGTTCTATTGTGTTTGGCATTGTGTAATCGATGGGGGCCAAGACTACTACACAAGCTTTTTGAAGCAATTAATAGAATTATTGAAAAAAAAAAAAAAAAAAAATCAGGGTTGGAAGTGATTTCAGGTTGTCATCCAGTCCAACCCCTACTCAAAGCAGGAACATCCCAAACTATATTATCCCACCCAAGACTTTGTCAAGCCGGGTCTTAAAAAACTCCAAGGATGGAGATTCCACCACCTCTCTGAGTAAACCTTTCCAGTGCTTTACTACCCAAGACAGTTCTTCCTAGTATCTAACCTAAACTTCCCTTGCTACAACTTGAGACCATTGCTCCTTGTGCTGTTATCTGCTACCACTGAGAACAGTCTAGTTCAATCCTCTTTGGAACAACCCTTCAGGGAGTTTAAGCTTGCTATTAAATCCCCCCTCAGTCGTCTCTTGACTAAACAAGCCAAATTCCCTAAGCCTCCCTTTAGAAGGCGCAAGACCCCTAACCATTTTTGTTACCCTCCACTTGATACTCTCTAATCTGTCTACATCCTTTCTGTAATCAGGGGCTGTAACAAGACGTTTGGTCCTAGGGGCCCCAGTGGTTATTCAGCCCTTGCTCGGTCTGCCCTATGTGGGAACTCTCCCATTTGCTTGCCCACCATGCCTTGATGTTATAGTCCTTTGAAGAAAGGGAGGGTACACCGGAGCTTTCCAAGCCTGGTCTCACTCCGTGGCTTGGCAGCTAATTACATGTCTTGGTGTGGGGGGGTGGGGGGAGG
>NW_017729033.1:23485702-23487671 GCF_001723915.1 Gavialis gangeticus
AGGGCACGGAGGGGCGGGAGGGGTTACCTGGCCCTAACACAGCCCCCACCACCCCTGGGTCTTATGTCCTTGTTGGGACTCAGCTTTCCCAGCCTCAGCCTCCTTTGCCTTTTGAATGCTTCCTGTAGCCTAGAACCACTACATCATACCTGGCTTCTGGGTTCCAGCCTTCTCCTGGACTTCACTGGGTCCTGTCTCCACCCAACTCTGGGCCCTGGACCCTCTGACTCTGAACTGCCCCACTCTGGGTTCTGGGCTCTCAGGCCCCAAACCCTGCCCTGCTCTGGGCTCAGGGCCCCTGGCCCAAAACACTACCCTGCTCTAGGCCCTGGGCCCTCTGGCCCCCACACTATGCCCTGCTCTGGGCTCTGGGCCTCTTAGTCCCCACACTCTGCCCCACTTTGGGCCCCCTGCCCCAAAAACTTCTCTACCCTGAGCTCTGCTCTCCTGGAATGCCTTGAGCCTGCCCCTCATGGGGCTGAAAGAAACCACATGCCCCTAGGACATTAATGGGACTTCTAGACCACCCCTCACAGTCCTGTCTGCAAAGCACCAATTTTAAATTATACCAAAACATAAGCCCCCTGGATGTAACACAAACTATTTTTACACTTGATTCATATCTAAACCCTATCCCATAGGCTGTATAACCAGGCTTCCTCCTACTCAGGGCAGTAGTCCCCTGTAAACCATTAGTACCTTGCTATCTGTTCCCAGGCAGCTCTGCTATCAGCCAGGTTCTCCTGTGCAGCTTCCAGGCCCAGACTGCTCCTCCCATGCTCACAGCCTGTGTTTATATGGCTATCTGCCCCTGCCTCATGCTGGTCACCTGCCTCCCTGAGCTGTCACAGGTGTTTTCTGATTTGGCTTGCTGGAGGAGTGTCAGTGAGGCCTCTTGCTGCTGGGACCTGTGGGCTTTCTATGACTACTATCCATCGACTACTATCCTCTAAGCCTGATAAGGCTATCTACCTTGCAGTCTATTCATCCAATCTGTATTTCCTTAGCTTGCTTGTGAGAATGTTGTGGGAGACCATATCAAAGGCCTTACTAAAGTCAAGGTATGTCACAGCCGCTGCACTTCCTGCATCCACAGAACCAGTCATTGCATCACAGAAGGCAATCAAGTTGGTCAGGCATGACTTGTCTTCGGTGAATCCATGCTGACTGTTCCTCCTCACCTCCTCCAAGTGCTTAGAAATGGAATCTTTGAGGACCTGCTCCATGCTTTGTCCAGGGACTGAGGTAACACAGGCTGACCAGTCTGTAGTTCCCCGGGTCCTCCTTCTTGCCTTTCTTCAAGATGGGCACTATGTTTGCCTTTTCCCTATCATCTGGGTCCTCTCCCAATTGCCATGAGTTTTCAAAGATGTTGGCCAGTGGCTCTGCAACCACATTGGCCAACATCCATTGCACCTCGGGTGCATACTGTCCAGCCCCATGGACTTCTACATGTCCAGCTTTTCTAAATAGTTTCTAACCTGTTCTTTTGCCACTGTTGGCTGCTCACCTCCTCCCCAGACTGTGCTGTCAGATGCAATAATCTGGGAGCTGAACTTGCCTGTGAAGATTAAGATGAAAAAGGCATGGAGTACTTCAGCCTTTTCCACATCATCTGTCACTAGGCTGCCTCTCCTATTTAGTAAAGGACCCACACTTTCTCTGATCTTCCTCTTGTTGCTGACATACTTGAAGAAAGCCTTCTTGTTACTTTTCATGTCCCAATACCTGCAATTGTGCTTTGGCCTTCCTGATTTCTTCCCTGTATGCCCAAGCAAATCCTTATGCTCCTTCCTAGTTATATGTCCAAGTTTCCACTTCTTGTAAGCTTCCTTTTTGTGTTTTAACTCACTGAAGAGTTCCCTGTTAAGCCAAGCTGTTCTTCTACCATACTTCTTGCACATCCAGATGGTTGTTCCTGCAATTCAAATTGTTGTTGTATTAGATGTCTGATGTTTCACTTATGGCT
>NW_017729033.1:23492671-23493128 GCF_001723915.1 Gavialis gangeticus
TGGTCGGGGGGGACGGCGTATGGGAAAGTAGCCCAGTGTTGTTTCTGATCCAGACATGCCCAGGGGCCTGGAGTGGCCTGATCTGGATATGTATTAGATGTCTGATGTTTCACTTATGGCTGACTGGAAAACATAATTCCATTTAACAAAAAAGGTTAAATTCAAGATTTGCTTTATAAAAATTGCTTTTCTTCAAATGAGGTATAATACATTATAAATGTAATATTTTTCACCAAAAACTGAAAAGGTAAGACAGATCTATGGTAAGATAGCCCGCAATCTGGTGCTTAGACCATTCAGGTTCAAGTTTCTGCTTTGAATCAGCATTTTACATTAGAGAAAAGTTTTGGTGAAAATGTGTTTGTCATCACTAGTCTGAATATAAAAATAATCTAAATGCATTAATCCTTGAACAAGAAGAGCCATTTTATACGATCTTTATTGAAAACACATTGCC
>NW_017729033.1:23498128-23502591 GCF_001723915.1 Gavialis gangeticus
CAGGTTCAACTTTCTGCTTTGAATCAGCATTTTACATTAGAGAAAAGTTTTGGTGAAAATGTGTTTGTCATCACTAGTCTGAATATAAAAATAATCTAAATGCATTAATCCTTGAACAAGAAGAGCCATTTTATACGATCTTTATTGAAAACACATTGCCTTACACATTACACTGGTGCCAAAACAACTACTTTCCTTAACATGTAAAAACCTGAAAAAATTGATTCTATTCCAAGAATCATATATCAGTTCATCATTTTTCATTTACTGATGGTCGCTTCAAGCAGATTCTTTTGATTTTATTAGAGCCCAGATCATTCCTTTTCATATGCCTTCCCAAAGTGTTTTGTGTGAACTAAGACACTACAAGCATGAAGCAGATTTCATTTATTCTTCTTTTATTTACGTGTCATCCTTACTTCCCGAGAGAAAGGCTTGTGGCAGCTTACAACAGAATGCAGAATAATTTACTAAATATATTCTTACATACACACTTACGTACATATATATTATAATATTTTTTATGTATATAACAAAAACTCCCAAAACAATATCCCTATCTAACCTTGCTTTCTAAATCCTTGCCCAAATAAAAGGGTCTTTACAGTGTTTCTGGAAGATGTCCAGGTTTGGGCTCTGGCAGACAACAAAGGAAAGGGAGTTCCAGAGCAGAGAAGCTACTACCGAAAGCCATGTCCTACGGGTTTTGCCTAGCAAAATTGGCACATTGCTGGTACTTGCAGAAGGTTGCTCACAGGTGACCTTAGAGATTACATGACATAAGGGAAGGGAAAGTCCCTCAGGTACATAGAATCTAGACTATTTACGGTCTTATATGTCAAAACTAGCATCTTGAATTGCATTTGGAAAGCTATTGGGAGCCACTCTGAAATACTGGAGTTATGGCTGCTGGTATCCCATCCCTCTCAGAAGATGGGCTACCACATTTTACCCCAACTACAGCTTATGGCCGGTCATCAAGGGCATCACCATGCAGAGTGCGGTGCTGTTGTCTAAACTTGAGGTTATGGATGATGGTGGACAGGACAGGACCAAATATGAAAGAGAGACTTGCAGCCTACTCACCAGACACACTCCTAGCCACCACCAAAACCCAAAATAATAGCTATCCTCCCCCTCACAAGTCATGAGGTCTAAAAATCACCCTCACCTCTGTCATGTCTGGATTTAGCTTCAGTTGGTTCCTGTATCCAGTCCCCAACTGTACCATGGAGTTTACTTGACTTATTCCTTATTTAGTCTGTTTTGATGAAGATTAAAAATTAGGTCCATTAATCTTAGCCTTATTACTAAGAGTTGTATTAACATTTGTGTGATAATAAACACTCATAGGAAAACTACCTTGATCAAAACACCACTATACAGAGAGCAGTATGTACACACAAAAAAAGATAACCTCTTCCTTGAAGATCTCACCACCTAAGGATCTGATCCTGCATTTGGCTATAGTAACCCTGTCCCTTTATGGAACTCCACTGAAGTCAATTTCTAGTACAAATTCAATTTCAGGACTGGGGTATAAAAGTGGGCAATTACCTCAACTGAGAATTCTAAGCGTCAACCAATCTATTAAATATATGACAATATTAAAATAGGTATAATGCGCCTTTTGACCCAAGGATTTAAAAGCAGAATAAGATTTATACTGACTTTCTATGTAGTCAAAGTATTACATACCATAAATTTTCAGTGGCTGCACTAAGCAACAGTATTCAGTGAGGTCCAATGTCAAAAGCTAGGATAAGAGTCTTTTTTTTATAACCCTGTCTAATTCCCATAACGCCCTGTCTAACTCCAGGGTATCACTGACTTTCACATTCCATTTAGGAATGTTTTCATGGTTAAATATTTTTGGACATGTTAAAATATAATTTAATGTAGATTTAATTTTGCATAATTTATTTTGGCAAATCCCTTCCCTCCAATCTGACTACTTCCTTTTTCCATAGAATTAAACACTAGATTTAAAAATAACAGTCATGAGATATCTGACTACCCTTTTCAGTGCTGTCAGTCAGAAAGGATATTGTAGAACAGCCTGGTAAGATATCAGTGGAGTTTAGAAAGGGTGCACCGTGTTCCAGCATTGATTTAACTAGAAAATTCTATTTTTCTGTAACATACAGAAGTTTCAATTTTTGTGCATAGTACCTAAATGCCTTTCTAGTCATGCATTTTGGCTAAAACTGAAAAACAATTACAATTCTATTAACTTCACATTGTGAATCTCACCTGTAGGTTCTCTTGAGCCATGAAGGCAGATGACCAGATTCTTTGAATTATAAATGTCAGATTATCAATAACCATTTTTATACCCTATGCTTTCTTGTACTGATTTACCAGGGTATCAAAAGTGAGGCAGCCATGCACTACCACAATTACTTCATATTTTAATAGTACACATAACTAATTATTCCAAAAAAACACTGATGGAGAATATGTCAGGGGACCTACTGCAGTAGATGTATCTTGAAGAACCACACTCATTATAGGGCATATATTCGTGTGTCACTGTAGGTGACTAAGTAGCATTAGACTCAGTACAGCAAGGTTGAGGAGTTTTTACTGCGTCAAATAAAAACTACAATACTGATTTTGTCAACTTAACATCCACCCTAGATGTATGCCAACAGATCTCAATGTCTGGCACATTTCTGAAGGAGGCCAAAGATGTCACCTGTGCCCTCCCTAATAAAGTGTGCCTTGCTGTTTGGTAGGAAAGGTTCAAAAGGCAGCAGAATTGATAAGCAGTGGACAGCTGCAGGCAAAACTCTAAAAATATTTTATGCATGAACTTAGGATGCATTTTCATCACCAGCTTGCCCCCGTGAAAGGATGTATACAGCAGTCCGGCCACAAGGAGTTGGATGTTGCTGGCTCTTTGTGTTGATGCGGTAGAAATTATGAAGGCCATCTTGACAGCAAAGTTATATATTAAACATAGGGGGAAAGGTTTGAAGGTAGGTTCCTATAGCCATAGAAAGAACATTTTGAGGTCCCATAACTAGAACCACCACCATGATGAAGAAAAGTTGCTGTTTGTTTTAATAGCCATCACATATTCTAAATGAGCTTGACTTTACAATCACTTTATCTCTATACTTTGACCTGTATGATGCATCTTTCTTTGCTAATCTTTCCGTTCCTTGTGTGCTCTCTGCCTATTTCTTATATCCCTCTTGAGGTGGCTTTTCATCCACTTAGACCCAGAGCCTGCTCCTACGTATTTTCTTCTTTTGCTTGGTATACAGATTTATGGAGGAAGAGGATGCAGGGAGACTGAAAAATTACACCTCATTTTTGCAAAGCTGTCCCTTGTTCTTTAGCAGCTTAGTCCAAATGGCTCCCTGAATTTTTACTATAGCATAAATGTTGCTTTACAGGATCTACAGGAAGGCTACAGTGGGCACATCTACACGTTTATTAATGTGCCGTAATTATGGCACATTAAGTTTAATACCTGAAATAACAGGCATTAACTTAATGTGCCATAATTGGAGCTACTGTGGATTCATCAGCTTCAGGCTATTCATCAGAGCAAATGAATGCTTTTTAAGTGATACTAATATGCATTAGACCAAATCTACTATACATTAATGCATTAACATGGTTTTCGCCAGCCATGCGAAATGCACAGTAGAATTAGTCTTCTATGAATTAAGCATCTCATGTAGATCTGCCCAGTAAATGTTACAAGAAAAGGAATTTGAAACAAAACCAATTATTTTCTGTACTTCAATAAACAGCTTGCTAAATTAATAATACTAAATCTTCCAGAGTTGAAGGTGAGCCTTCACTTTCTGGAGCTGTGTTAGAGTCTACTGCTGTGCATTTATAATATCCATAGTACATGTATTATTCACTTTAATGCCTTGAATATTTCTTTAATTGAAAAATATTTCCAGTGAGCAATAGCATTTGATAATTTTACTTCAAATAATATTTAATTTAATCTAAATTAATAACAACTAGCTAGGGGGGCATTTATATGGTAGGGTATAATTAATAATGCATCAGCTAAATTAGAGTTTTCTTCCAAACCCTTCCCTCCCTAGCCCTAATTCTTCAAATACACATGAGATTAACTTTATACATGTGACTTCTTCCACTGAATTGATTGAAATTATTCAAATGCATAAATGCTCCCATCAACAATGGAGAAATGTGATACTATTTCTGTGGACCAATATCAAGAATGTTACTGTAACACCTGTATTTTTGTTTGTGTAGATTTCTACTTCCACAATACCAATTTAAGAATTTATATTGTCAGTCTATTGCAGATAAAGAAATTCTGTATGTTCTCCAACACATGGGGACAGAATAAGGGAGTAAATAGATAGCTGTGATTCATTAAACTGCAACTAACCTCTACCTACAGCTTTACCAACAGGAAGTAGGTTTTAATAGATTTCATAGACATTAGGGCTGGAAGGGATCTC
>NW_017729033.1:23506188-23510542 GCF_001723915.1 Gavialis gangeticus
GTTCCTGGGTGAACTCCTGGTCAAGCTCTTGACTTTGGGTCAGAGGTCTGTAGTAGACTGCCATCGTTGTGTCCCCTGTGCTGTGTTCCCCAGAGATTTTAAACCAGAAGGTCTTCAGTCATCCACCCTGGTCACCAATATCAGCCTGCAGGGACTTGTAGCTTTCCTTAACATAGAAAGCTACACCCCAGCCCCTGTTATCTACTCGATCTCTCCTGTACAGGGCATAGCCATCTATACCTGTGGTCCAGTTATGGGTGGAGTCCCACCAGGTCTCCGTTATCCCTATGACATTGTAATTATTTGTGTTAAGCAGGAGGACGAGTTCCGCCTGCTTGTTCCCCAAGCTCCTGGCATTTGTGTACAGGCAGACAAGTGTCCCCTTGGGGGCTCTTGCCTTGGCCCCAGATTGTACCAGGGCTGGGGCAGGGATGGGCTCCCTTAAGTGCCTTAGTCTGCTGGCTTTGTAATGGTTGCTCAGCGGGCCAGCAGTGACAGTAGTTCCCCCATCCCCCAGCAGGCTTAGTTTAAAGCCCAGTGGAGCAGGTCATCCAGTCTGGCTGAGAAGAGCCTCTTCCCCAGCGGAGAGAGGTGGAGGCCATCTCTTCCCAGCAGCTCGCTGCCTCTTTCACCGAAGAACAGGCTATGGTCATGGAAGCCAAAGCCTTCCTGATGACACCAGCGCCGCAGTCTTTGGTTCACTACCTGGATCCTCCTCTCCCTTCTCAGTCCTGAGACTGAGAGGATTGAATAAAACACCACCTGCTTTATTTGGCCCCACTCCCAAATCCCTGTAGTGCCTCATGACCCAGCTGGGAGTACTCCGAGCCATGTCATTGTTGCCCACATGAATAAGAAGCATAGGATAGTGGTCAGTGGGCTGAAGGAGCTTAGGGATCTTCTCCGCAATGTCTCGGATGTGGGTCCCTGGGAAGCAGCAGACTTCCCGGACTAAGGGGTCAGGGTGGCAGATTACTCCCTCAGTCCCCCTAACAATGGTTAGATGTTCATCACAACATCCAGCCCGTTGGAGCCCTGACCACAAATGCTGTCATACTTTTCCTGGGATGACTGGTGGAAGTCCTCCCCACAAAGTTTATGAACACTCCAAGTAATCCCCTTAAGGATGTTAAAAGACAACAGTAAAATCTGAAAGTCATGCTGAGCTGAGGCTTATTCACAACAGGTAAAATACAAAATACTGATGCTGACTTCACAGTGCAAGCATAGCTAGGTCATCTGAGAAGAAACAATGTGGTATCCCTTCCAGTTTATCTTCTATATTCATAATAATTTCAAGCTGGCTCCTAGGTATCTTGGTTACTCCTTAAAACTGTATGTTTTTTCTGGTTGTTAATCAATTTCTTGAGATGTTCCAAACCAGATAACTCCTTGTCACTGAACAAGGTAATTCATTTAAATTGAAACTGTTTATAAAACAGGATTTTCTCTGTCCATTATTGCTTGGGACCCTCTTGATTTACACAATTAAAAGAATGCTTTGAAGAGGCTGCACTAAGAGTATAATAAAGTTGTAAAGCAGCAAACAGTGTGCTTCAAGAGGGAAAAATCTCTCTGAAACCATCTGCTGTTGTTCTTGAGAAGTTGGGATAAACAGATCATCTCTTTCGGTCGCCTGTTTAACTTTCAATTATGGTGCTTGGAACTTTGCCTGTCAACAAACCACCCAAGTGCCTTAGAATGATGAAACCCCAGCTCTTGCTCTCTCTTTCTCTTTTTCTCTCTAGGGATAGCTTTCTGAACCTAAATTTTATTAGTTAAGCTTGAGCTAGGTTTTCCCAAATACTCAATTAAACCAATATTGTAATATTGTAATTGTTTTTGTTTGTTTTCCCTTGCATGTCTATTACTACTAGTACCATCATGACTTTCATATACTTAGCAATAGATAACTTATATAGTCAAACTGGTCGTAACCGAGTGAATTTTTCTCTCTCTACTTCCCCTTCCCCAGTTGCTCTGCAGCAACGCTTCGTTTACCTAATCCAAAGATCCCTGTAAAGTCCAAAAATACTGTGGTGTCCACTCATCAAGAGGCTACCACTACTAGGACAGTTAGGGCAAAAGATTGGGTTGTGCTGAGCTTGAGACACATAAGGGGATAAGCTTGTGTAGGCTGATTGACCCAGTTTGGCTCAGACGTGCCCTAATGAACTGAATGCTGGCCCATGAGGGTGTCAGCTGGACACCCAGCCTGATTCAGAAGTATTCTGTTCACCTGTGTGCTTGTGTCTGACTGCATTTTATCATTGCCCTGATTAACTGATTCCTGGCATATGAGGGTGTCAACCTGTACATGCTAATCAACCCATCCAGGTCAGGCATGTCACATAAAGTATATAATCTGTGTGTGTGTATGTATTTGATTAATTTGGTAGCTGGAGGAACCCAGCCCCATTGAAAATGAGTCCTGAAAGACTCCATTAGGGGTGAGGACTTACAGGAGGAAGAGATACAGCTCCATATAGAAGCACAAGTAACACAAGCAGAACATTGATAGAATTACAAAGACCCTAAAAATGTACCCCTAATAAATGAGCATACCCCAGTGATAGGCAAATCTGGTAACAAATTGGTGGAGAACGCAGGCAGCATGTGATCCCAATCATGTGGTAATTGTTGAGTAGTTACTGTGGAGTGGAAAACTGAGGCACAGACCTGAAAGCTTTCTCTTCTTTTTTTAAATTTTTTCTCTTTTCTTTCTTATCAGACCAAGCTCTTTCAGTGAGGTCCCTCTTTCATAGAATATTTGGTAACCTCCTGTAACTTTTAAGTTCAGAACTGCTGGAATAACTTTAGGACCATGCCATAAATAATTTAGAGTTGTGCTTTAGAACTAAGATTTTAGAGTAATACTGTGTCAGGGTGAGATCTGAGTGACTGTAAAAGGGGCTTTTTGATAGTGATCATTAGTGTGATAAGGGAAATGGAGATGTCTGGAAAAACCCCATTACCTGCTTGCCTGAGGGAGGAGAAACCCTGAAGTTTAGAGAGATGGGTAATGAAGAAGGGGAAATGCCCCAGGGAAAGAGGGTGATTCAAGGGGGAAAATCCCCTGACTGAGGTAGGTTTGAGTTGTGAACAGTATTACACCACTCCTAAGCCACGTGGTAGTGCAAAAGATGAAGCTGCTGCCTGGGCATTGTTTTATGCATGTTTGGAAATAATTGAAATGTTAAGGGGAAGCAGGGACCAGAGCTTGAGAAAGAGCAGTTACAACAGCGTTTAAAAAAATGTGAAATGAACGGGTGTGACTTTATGGCAGAAAAGCTTAAACTGGGGGGGGGGGGGAAGGCATGCTAACCATGCTAACTGCTCCAGCCAAGCTCTCAGCAGGCCCCACCCTGAGCTGTCCCAGCACCAAGCAAACACAGCCCTTCCCCCCACACACAGGAAGTTGGGGAAAGCAAAGCATCTGTGTCCTCTGTATGTGTCCCAGAACTTGGTCTTCTAAGTCCCCAGGTTATGCCTCTGCACCCCCAACACTCCATCATGGAGCACCCCATAGTGTACAAACAGACCCCAACACTTAGCTCAGGAGACCCCCCCCACACTCAGGCCCATCCCCTGGGACCCCACCCCCAGCACCTGCACTCCCAGCCAGAGACCCCCATGCCGTTGCACTTGGGCACAGCTTCACAGACCCCAAGTCTGGCACCTACATAACACATTTCAGAGTCCAGAACCAGGAATCCTATGACCCTGGATCCCAGCATAGGAACCCCTACTCCTAAGCAGGAGCCCATGCAAGGGGCTCCCCACTGGTGGGTTGAGGTAGCAGGAAACATTATGACATAGGCAACATTAAATTGATAATCTTTATTAAAAAGAATAAAGTCCATAGATTTCATAGACATTTGGGCCGGAAGGGACCCCAGAGGATCACCGAGTCCAGCCCCCTGCCTTAGGGGCAGGAAGTCAGCAGGGATCACAGGATCCCAGCAAGATAAGCATCCAAACGTGTTTTGAAGGTGTTCGAAGTGGGTGCTTGAACCGCCTCAGGTGACAGTCTGTTCCAAACCTTGGGGGCTCGGACAGTGAAGAAGTGCTTTCTTATGTCCAGCCTGAACCGGTCACGGTGGAGTTTGTGACCATTCAATCTTGTCATCCGTTGGGGGGCTCTGGCAAACAGACATTCCCCCAGATCCTGATGAGCACTCCTGATAAATTTATAGATGGCCACCAGATCACCCCTGAGCCTACGCTTTTCCAGGCTGAATAGCCCCATTGCTCGCATGGCTCTCCCTTGAACCCTCTCAAGCTTCTCCACATCCTTTTTGAATTGCAGAGCCCAAAGCTGGATGCAGTACTCCAGCTGTGGCCTCACCAAGGC
>NW_017729033.1:23510879-23523971 GCF_001723915.1 Gavialis gangeticus
TTGTGGGACCCCACTGGTCACAGCGCACCAAGACAATTGGCTCCTGTCGACCACCACTGTCTGGGTCCTACTGTGGAGCCAGTTACCCAGCCAGTGGATCGTGGTGATATCAAGGCCGCAGTTAGCCAGTTTAGCTAAGAGGTGATCATGGGATACCATATCAAAGGCTTTTTTAAAGTCAAGGTATATGATGCCGATCTGTTCCCCCTTGTCCAGGTGATAAGTCACCTGATTATAAAAGGAAATGAGATTGGTCAACATTGTAAACTGAAGCATATCTCTTCCTCATACCAGATTCCTCTGCATCCCAGTGTGTGCCCCTCAGAGGAGTTGGGGAGAGGAAAAGGGAAGAAAATGGTGTCCAGGTAGCCACAGCTGTGGGTGGTGCTTCTGGGGGCACAGGGCCAGAGGACCTCAGGCCAGATGATCCACTGCCTTGTGCCAAGGCATGGGTACTCAGGGACTCAAAGCCCTCTAGCCTTCCTCATCCAGGCAGCATCCCCCATCCCTTAGGGCCTGGAGATTGTTGGCCAGGGTTTCATCGGTTTTGACTCCCTTTTGGTATGCAGGGCCAGTGCCTCCAATGTCAGTGGGGGACTCTCTCTTCTCAACCTTCCTGCACCATGCATGTCTGACCTCTGTACTATGCATCCTTGCCCAGGCCGCCCAGAAGACCTCCCTCCAAGCCTTGCAGAGTTTGCGGAGGATGCATGCAGTGACAATGAGGCATGGCAGGTGCTTCTCCACCTTGAGATGCATGATGAGAGTCTGCCAGTGTGCCTGAGTGGCTGAAAGCACACTCCACAATCATGTGGCACCTGCTCAGGCAGTGGTTGAAGTGCTCCTTTCAGCAGTCAAGTTGCCCCTATTAGGGTTTCCTGAGCCAGGGCAGGAGGGGTAAGCCAAGTCTCCAATGAAGAGGAGTGGGATGATGATGGCACCAGTGATAAAACTGGGGCCTCCTGAAGTGTAGCACCCATTCTCCATCATCTGGGGGAAGGAGGAGTTGTGAAGGATGCAGGCATCATGGGTCCAGTCTGCCCAACTGGTGAAGATGTGGGTGAAGCAGCCTAGGTGGTTGACACTGCCCTGCAGGATGAAGGAGAAGTAGCCTCTTTACTTGATGAATGCTCAGGTGCCTTGGGTAGAGGATGCGTATATGGGTGCCATCCATGGCTTCCATGCAGTTGGGGAGGCCCATGAGGTGGAACCTAGCTACCTCCTCCTGTGGGTTAATAAATCAGATGAAGCAGTTGGCCAAGATGTTCTGGATGACCTGGAAGACCTCCTGTATGACTACTCCAGCTGTGGACTTGTCCACACTAAACTGATTGGCAACATAGGAGAGACTGCTGGGCATAGGTGCTGACTTTAGTTTTTGCTGTTAAATGCTTGCCCCCCAAAAACTGGCACTTTAAATTTGGTGCACTCCCATGCCAAGCCCCCCACACACTCAGAAGAGGCAGCACATTACTTCAACTTGGCTCTCTGCAATATCTGTAAATATTGGGCACTTTAGATAAAAGTGCCAAAAAGCCCCTCTAATAGCCGATTGAATCAGCTTTAGCTAAACGTGCCAAAAAGCCTTGGTGACGTGCTCAGTCTTTACAGATGCTGCAGAGCTGGGTTGAAGTAATGCACTGCTTCTCCCAGCAGTGTGTTTTTGGGGGGTTTTCCTTAATGTCTATAAAGAGGATATAGCTATGGCTCATGGGTGCTGAGCACTCTAATTATTTTCAGTCGGCACTTGCATCCTGGAGCACCCAGAGAGTCAGTGCCTATGCTTCTGGGTGTGGCCAGTTTTATGATGGCAATGGCTACTCACTTCTCCAGAGTGAGGTGTGACTGTATGTTGTTGTCCTGACATGCAATGTCGGGGGCCACCTGGGTAATGATGTCCATGAGGGTGGCCCAGCACATTCAGAAGGTCTGGATCCACTGTTTGTCACACCAGGCATGCAGGACAATCCATTCTGACCAGTCACTACTGGTGGTGTGGGCCCAGAACCAGCATGTGGGTGGTCTGAAGGTGGTGCCAGAGCACTGTTGCATTCATGGCATCCTGGATGGCTGTGTCCTCATAAGCTACCTGGAAGTCATTGGCCTAGTCTAGGATGCTTGGCAGGCACAGGATGCAGAAAGTAGCCCCATGCAGGACATCTGGTAGTCAGCTTAAGGGTAGGAAGCTGCATCCCATGATGACAAGCTGGTGCATCATGCCAAGGTGGCCACACATGATGTTCCACAACCTCCTTCAAGAGTCATGCAGATTGACAAGCCAGACACACCACAGCTTCTGGGTCTGTGTGTTTGGCATGGATGGTGGGACTCCATAGCAGATTGCAGGAAGGCCAGGACATGGGGGCATGTGCAATTCACATGGGAGGGCACTTGGTCTTGGGCTCTTCCTGAAGCCTCAGGGTGAGATGTGGAGGAAGGTCTACAGTGAGAAAGTGGGAGGTTGGGGGCATGGCTGCCCATGCCCAGCAGTCAATCAGGGTGGGCTGGGGGCTTGGTTGTGCTTGGCATTCTCTAGAAGCCCAGGGAGGTTTTCAGGAAGCACATTGGAGAGGTTTGCAGGAATGCCCCACACCTGCAGGTCTTGACCAGTGCAGTCTTGCCTGCACACAACCTCCCCTCCACCCCCAAGGGAAAACATTAATATTGTTCCCTACTAATTTGAACCGGACCACTTAGGAAAAACTGTATAAAACTTAAATTAATTCCTCCTCCAGCTTTTTAACATATGTATGGGGCCTTTGTGTAGCCTTCTATGACTTCTCAACAGCTGCACCTGACAATGGGGGATAGGTTTGCTACTCAGTGCTGTCAGGACTCATTCCAGTCTGTTCCCTCTATTTAATCTCTGCTGGGTTCCTCTCAGCACTGGCCTTTCTGTAGGCCCCTAAACAGCTTTCATTAAACTGGCTTTTCTTCTGGCCACCTTGGCCTTACTTTGTTCTACCTTTTTCCCCAAGTATACTTACAGTGTTTGTCTCCTGGTTCCACTCTGCTGCTGAACCACTTCTGCCCTTTCCTACTGGAATACCCCCTTATATTCCCATAAGATAGGGGCTTTTCAGCCTGTGTGGTCCTTATTAAATGGCAATTCCCCTTTTTCCATCCCTTCTTTGTAATGGGAATCAAAGCGGGGCCCTGCTACACCTTCCTGGTAGATGACAGATTTTAAATTTGGAAAGAAAGAAGGAGGGGGTGAAGGAGGGGAGAATAGAAGATAACGGTTTTGTTTTTTAATTAGTTGTCATGTCTACATTTCACTGCACATTCTTTCTGCTCAGCTGTCTGTCTGGAAGGAGGTGCCAAAACATCACAAACACGGAACATAAAAACATTCTGATCTAGTTTCTCCATGCCCAAAGCTATCCAAAAGCTGACAATTTTATAAGTACTCAACGGGTCATTAAGCCAGGCCTGTAAAGATAATAATAACTTTATTGGAAAAGAATATGAGCCTTGATTTCAAACATGTCTAAGATGTTGTATTAAAACAAAACAACTTTTTGGACCAATGGTTCTCAACTATAGTGCTGTGGCACCCTGGGGTGCTATGAGATGCCACACAATATTTGTACTTTTAGCTGTGCAAGTACCTACATGATTCACAAGATAAAAACAGAGATTTTAAATATGAATCTGTAGTGTTAAAATTGTTCTGACCTGTTGTAGTGTTTCTGAGTTCCTTGCAACAGCAGAATTGCTCTATTTTCCCAGAGTCAAAAAACGAAGTGAAAGCTCATAGTACCAGGGTACTATGAATCTAACAAGGGGTGCCTTGAGTCTGAAAAAATTTGACAACTTCTGTTTTAGCTATCCAGAAACAATTGCCAGGATGAGTACATCGCACTAAAATGAGACTACAAAGCCAGGATCACAGTTTTATATACAGTTGATGCAAGTGAAAATAGATAATTTCTGAGTAAATATTTTCCCATTACAGGATAAATAGGGGAGATATGTAACACTGGCAAATTAATTTTTTGATATTTCCCCCTCATACTGCAAGCTGAGGAAGAGACTTCTATCTTTGGCAACGATGCACATGTATTTCATTGCCCTACTGATTATTCACACTTCTTTTAGAAAGGGATCTCTCTAACATAAGATCAGATTATTTTAAAGCAGAAATGTGTGTGACCGGCTAGCTGGTAGTGATTTAGCACAATGGTTTTGAAAGGGTAAAAGATGATTGGAGGACTTGGGATTCCCTTTCCTCACTAATCAGGCCCCAGAGACTCACCCTCCATGTCCCCTGATTGGCCCCTTGGGTCACCTGGAGGGGGATAAAAGAGGCAGCGCGGCTGACTCAGGGGAGACCAGCAAGGGACCAGGAGGAAGGAGTTTAAAGAGGTGGGCCAGCAGGGCGGGAGCAGTTGCAGTTGCCCCAGCAGCACCTGAAGGAGATGGGCCTGCAAGCAGCACTGGGGCCCTCAGCAGTTTGGCGTGCGGCCGGCAGGAGAGGTTCCCCACTGGGCTCCAGGATCCCCTGGGAGAGGCTGCAGCCAGCAGGAGAGGCTTCCCAGCTCCAGCAAGGATCTGAGCAGGGACCTGTGAGGTTCCCAGCTCTGCTTGTAGCTCGTCCAATCAGGGGCTAGGCAGTCAATGTGAGGCTGGGGCTCCTGGAAGGCCAAGACCCCTAGTGGACTGGCACAGCACCAGCATCTCTGTGGCAGAGTTTCTGCCTACCATGTGGGAGACCTGAGTTCAAGCCCCAGGTGGGGTGAATGAACTAACAGGGGAAAAACTGTTGTTGCAGTGGAAAGGGGCAACTGTGTTTTTTCCCCTACAGGTAACTAGGCCCTATATGCTTCGTCATTTGACATTTTGTATTTTGTGCCTTTTATATTTCACCAACCAGTATTTGTTGCTTGTTCTACTGTTTGTTTTACATTTTGTTAACCCTGCCTTTTGTCAGCTGGATGGATATGTCTATGATCGTAAGTGTCTAACCTTTGTTGAATCCTGTCCCCTCAGGGCATTGTAGTGTCCCCTACCCCCACCTGGTTTATACTGGTTATGTTCCCAGTAGTGTTCCCTCATTAAAAGGTATGTGGTTAAGTCCCCATTGGTGGTCTGGCTCTGCTCTATAGCAGGAGGAGAGTCCCTACACCTCCCACAGTGCTTGTGCACCTGTTTTGCCCCTTCAATTGAAGAGGGGGGACCTCTTGGAGTACCACCCAGGTTACATATGTATTTATAATCAGTTACATTTCATAAATAAAAAAGCTGAAATCACTCAGATCTGAATTTCCCTTTGCATCCCATCTTCATTTTATCTTGTAATTTTTTTCTTGACAGTTATTGGCTCAAACCAAATCCTGTTATCTGCAACTACTTTCCTCTACTACTTAGAAAAATGAGATGATACTGACTGAACTATTTAAATTTCTCATGGACTTTCCTGTCCTCTGGCAATAATTCATAATTCCTACTCTAGAAATTGAACACTGTTTATGGCATATCAACAAATTTACTTTTGCAAAGAACAGGCCAGGTGGGTGTGATTACAAGCTTTTAAAATAATAAATAATTACAATTTCTAAGCAGGTAGTAGTCTATATTCATTTTACATAAATGTAAATGACAAATCACAGTGTGCACAGTGGCAAATCAGGCCCATTATACTTATTTTGAATGAGGTTTTATCCTATATAATTCAAGTTTTAATTAGGATTAATTTAACTTGATTTGGGAGGAAGCAATTTTTTTCTGAGTGAGCTGCATCATCCTACATTTAATTTGTTTCAAAAATACATGATCATTTATAAGCACATGTTAAGCTTTTATTAACTTCATCATTTTCTGTTGATTCAATGCAATAATGCAGAGGTCTGGCCCAGTTACTGGGGAGTAAATATACGCTCCTTCCCACTACTGACTGCAACAGTGCTTGGATCTAGTCTGAAGTAATGATAGATGTAGCTTGACTGCTAAAATAAAGATTCAGAGTTAAAAATCTGCAGTGGTTCAGAGAAGGAAGACTAGAGAGGAATAGCTCACATCCTGATTTTTTGGTCATTCTGTATGCCTGCAAAGTGTTTTTACTGTACTCAGTTCTTAACAAAAATGAGAATCTGGCAATTCTTTACTGGTGCCATTGTCACTTGCAAATACCTGACCATTCAGGAAAAATGAATTGAGTGATTCCCACCTCTCATTTCCCGGCTCAGTGCAGAATATGAATATTTTTCCTCATCTTTGAATTTGCTGAGAATCATCGACTGAGGAAGAACACAAAGCTAGCTCCAAGTCTGTTTTAAGTAATCAAAAACAATGTAAATGAGGATACTTAATTTACTTCTGTTATTTCACTTCTCTCCCCAAATTGTGTTAGCACAATATTTGGAGAACCATTTGAATAATAAAAAAATCAAATCTTTAAAATGTGCATTTAATATAAGCTTCTTGATGTTTTTATTCAGTCTAATTTCTAGCACATTATTAAATAAAAATATATATTTGTCAAAGAGAAACCATAAAATAATAATATTGGGGAATGGAATCCAATACATCTCTGCTAAAGTTTCCCTTTTATTTGCTAAAGATGATCAACGGCTGTATGGTTAGTTACCACAAAGCA
Organism: Gavialis gangeticus; assembly: GCF_001723915.1. Classification (NCBI taxonomy): domain Eukaryota; kingdom Metazoa; phylum Chordata; order Crocodylia; family Gavialidae; genus Gavialis; species Gavialis gangeticus. The sequence continues at coordinate 23,517,478 of NW_017729033.1, forward strand.
CATGGGGTATTTCTATTCTTTTTGACATCTGGCAAAAACAATTACATCATTGGTATTAAGGACCAAAAGGTGAGTTTTTATAGATATCTATGCTACACTGCAATATTGAAATGAATGGGTATATTTGGAATAGATTATACGAGCTGCTATTTAAAAAAATGAAACAAAACTAAACACCAAGTGCGGTATTGGATTAACAATCAGGACTCATAGTAGAGATGATCTCTTTTATTAGACCAACAAGATTTTGCAATTAAATTATTTTGCAAAGCTTTCGGGCAAAAACCCCCTTCATCAGGCATTGGAGAAAAGATTGTCACATCCCCCCTGTGTAGACATGAAAGTTTGTATTTCATAGGATTTCAATAGATGGAAACACCCTCTGGGCAGTCAGTTCATAGCTGGTATGGAGCCTCTCACCTCCTGTGAGGATCTGTGATGATGCAAATTACCTTGCAACAAAGGCTATTGGATTAGCTGAAGTTCTTACAATTTCAAATGTGATGAAAAAAACGTAGTATCTTTGATATTACTTGGAAATTATGTTCACAGCCTTGGTTGTAGTGATCCCTTGCTGAGAGGTCTCTGGCATTGTTGTGGATTAGTTTGGGAAAGCCATGTAAAAAAAACCCTAAAAACCTTCTGTTCCTGAGGAATCTCCAGCTCAAGAAACATTTTTTTATTCTATTTCTATGCCCTGCGCCCCTTCCCCCATGCCTTTTCTTTTTAGAAAAGTGGCAGCACAAATGCACACATACAAGTATTTGCCCTTTGAGCAGATGAGGAAGGGCAAATTCTTCACTGAAAAAGCCCTGGAAGGTTAAGTGCCTGCAAGGAGGAGGACAGCTGCTGTGGCTGGTCCACAGAGTTACTACTGTAGCTTAAAATTGTGTTTATTTGCACATGGAGAGTAACTCCTTCTTCACTGCAATCCAGAAACTAGGTGTTTCTCTGTTTCTGTCTCCTAAAAGCTTCATCTGGTAGGTGTTCTCAGAGCACATTTACTAACTTTGGGCTGTACCCAAAATACAACAGTCATCATCATCTTTCATAGTACTACAAGAGGAGCTCTGTGGTTAGAGTACTTATCCTACAAGTGGGAAACTTGGGTTCTCAGCACTCCTCTGTACAGGGCAATTCCAACTCACAAATCCTATTCCTCAGGAGAGGGTCCTGTGCCTCAGACCACAGGCTATTATGGAGGGCATTCTCATACCTCCTACTGAAGTTGCTTCATTTTGGATAAAATAATTAAGAGAGTCATCAGGCTAGAGAAAGAAACAAGCACGAGCATAGCTCTCTAATCTTACAGCTAGTGGTAGAGGGGTAATCTTGCTTCCAGTCCTTGGTCCAAGGACCATTTATCCATGTCATACTAAATAGTTATTGGATAAAAATACATAAATGAATCTTAGAGGAGGATTCAGTACCCAGTACCTCCTTCTTTTGGACAAATGTTGAACCACTGTGCTATAGGGTGACAAAAAGGTTAATATTTTGACAAGGAAGTGGCTTCCTTAGAGTCCAACAAACCTCCTGCCTGAGAGATAGTTACTCACATAAAAGTTTTCAAGCCATGAGTAGGAAAAGAACTAAAAACCATCAATTCTAACCCATGTCAATATCCCATTATCATGTACAACTAAGTTGAGTTTTTCAAATAATTTCTGACAGAAAAAACTGTTGCATTGAAGAATACCAATTCAACAAAATCAAACCGTTCAGTTGGAAGATGTATTCTTTTGTGGGAAACTGTTAAAAGGAAGATTTCAAAGGCTAATATAGTTCTATTTGACTTTTATATTACAAAGTTTAAATGATATGATTGAAATGAAGTGTACCATTTTAACAAAAAACGAGTTTCAATACAATCGAAACAAAATATTTTTTGGAATATTTCATTTTGCTGAAAAAAGCATTCCAAAATTTCACCTTTTTTGTCTCGATTCAGGAGGAACCCAAATACTGGAACTTCAACAGTTCATACAGATCAACATTCCACATTTGACAAGCAAGTAAGCTTACGCATACTCCAAGTGTATTTGGAGAGTTAAGTGGGATCACTAACATTAAACGTTCATTATCCAAAATCCTTCATAGTCGAGGCTGATTGTCCTCCATGGGGGTCCAAAGATAGCTAACAAGGGTGATCTGGGATTGACAGGTTCTACTGCAACTTGGGTATGCGTTTCCGACCAGGGTGGATGGCTCTAGATTCTTGATTTTGTCTGCAACACTGTTTCTGCTACTCCTGCTTTTCCCTCTCCTGTTGTCATTCTGAGGTTTCAAAGTACTGAGATCCTTGCAGCAGACTCTTCCTCCATTTTAGATGGTCTTGGGCAATAGTTTCCCACGAGTTGATGTCACTGAATTTTTCAAGTTGGCCTCGAGAACATCCTTGAAGTACTTTCTCTGCCCTCCTCTTGAGCATACGCCTTTACTGAGCTGAGAGAATAAAACTTACCTTTGGGCGTCTAGAGTTGAACATCTAGATGACATAACCAGCTCAGCTAAGTTGAAATTGGATGATCATCACCTTAATGCTCATGGTGTTTGTTTGTGAGAAGGTGTTAATGTTGGTGCATCTGTCTTCCCACCAGACTTGAAGGATCTTCTGCATGCAGCATTGACTTCTCTAGTGGCTTGAGGAGTATCTTACGCTATATGGAGCTGAGACATGGACAATGTAAGGTAGGGATCAGAACTGCTTGATAAACCAGAAGCATGGTTTCGAATCTGATGCCGCGATCTTCAAACACCAGTTTCCTCAGTCTGCACTTGCACATTTGAGGCAATATTGGATTTCTTCATCAACGTCAGCTTTTTGTGAGATGGCTACTGAGGTACAGAAAATACTCAGTGTTCCCCAGAGTCTCACCATAAATCTGAATTACAAGAGCTGGGGACTGCTCATTAAGAACTTGTTGATGGAAGGCATTAGTCTTCTGAATATTAAATGGCAGTCCCATTTTCTTATATGCCTTGGTAAAGGTGTCGACAATTACCTGAATGTCTGTTCCAAGTGGGCATACACTATAGCATTATCAGTGTACTGGAGCTCAGTGATTGAGGTTGGGTGGTCTTGGTTTTGGCTTGGAGTCAGCTGAAATTAAACAGTTTACCATTGTGACTGGAATGGCTCCACTGTGACTGGAAGCTTGTTGGTGGTCAGACGTAAAACATTGAGACATGATGGAGTGATGACACAGCCTTGCTTAACTCCAAAAAGTTAACCTCAAAGAGATCTGGGATAGATCTGTAACTGAGAACCACCACTGAGATACCACCATGGAGCAGGCAAAGAATGGTGATGAATTTCAGTGGGCATTTATACCTCAGAAGAATCTTTCACAGCGCTTCTCGGTTGACAGAAAAAACCCTTTCACAAGCTCAAAGAAGGCCATATAGAGAGGTTTATGTTGTTCCTAGCATTTTTCTTGCAGCTGGAAAGCAATGAAGATCATGTCAGTTGTGCCTCTTGGTGTCCTAAACCTGCACTGAGATTCTGGGAGAAGTTCTTGAGCAAGTGGAAGAAGATGGTTCAGGACAGTTCTTGCAATGAGCTTTCTTGTGATGAACAGCTAAGCGATCCCTCTGTAATTTCCACAGTTGGATACGTCCTCTTTATTGCAGATTGTCATGATCATGGTGTCCCTGCAATTTCCTCATCATTCCAGATCCTTAAGATGAAGGTATGGAGCTATGAGGCGAGCTCCTCTCCTGCCTGCTTGAAAATTTTGGCAGGTATATCATCGGCTTCAGATCCCTTGTCATCCCTTACCTGCTTGATGGCTTTTCTCATCTTCTCAAGGGTTGGAAGGATTCCAAGATCATCTCAGATTGAGTGTTTCAGAATGGAGTTGAGAACACGCAACAACAGTGTCTTGATTGAGAATGTTGACTGCATATTCAAAATGATCCTTTCAATGGACATTGATGGCTACCCTTCCCTTGAAACCTAAGGATGGAGGAAACCTGTCAAGTGGGCTGGTCGCCAAGTGCTCAGACAGTAGATGACTTTGGTGACATTGAAAAAACTACACATAATCATGGATATCAGTGAAGTGTTGAATCTCCTTCACCTTGTCTTCCCATCTGTTCTTCATGGTGTGAGTCCTTTTTGGACCTCTGCCTTGGCTTTTTGGTGATTCAGTTTCTTTTGCTTGGAGTTGATGGTGCTCTGACAAACACAGAAGTCCTTGTCCTTGAGGTTAATCAACTCTTGGATCTCCTGGTTATTTTGGTCAAGTCAGTCTTAGTGTTTCCTGGTAGAGAATCTAATCTCTCTTCACAGTCACTGAGGACAGTGGACTTGAAAGCACCCCAAACACTGCTGACATTTGCCAGTTTTACATCGAGGTCCTGGTGGAAGAGATATCATTTGATTGGGCCCTTGAGACTTCAATGCTGCCCTTCCATTAGCATTGATCCTGTCACTGACTCAACCACTCAATCTATCATTTGGAAGCCAGTTTAAGTGACAAAAATTGAGTGGTTGAGTCAGTGACAGGTCCAGCAAGTGTCAGCTCCTAGCATAGCTCGAGTGATGCAGACATCATTACTATCCTGGGCATGAATGATGTAGTCATAATCATTAAACATTGCAGACTGATAAATCTATACATCTGTGAATACAATTCATTGAATAGAATAAAATGTGATCTTTCAGGATTTCTCCCATAATACAGTAAGAAATCATTTTTTATTATGAAGTATTAAATAAAAGCATAATCTAGTCCATTTGGGGCCCTGCTACACGTTCAAATTAAATCTAGATAGAACCCAGCTATAGATCTATTACACAATTTTCAAGCACTAACTTTATAGCTGGTTGGCTTTTTTTACGACTGGACAGTCATTTTTATCATGCAATAATTACTTTGCACATGTACATGGTTTTATTTAATGCATTATTAACCAGGTAATTATGTGATAATTACTTTGCATGTGTGGCCAGTCTGAATTTATTATGCAGTTAACCAAGTAATTGCATAATATACGAATTGTGAAGCAGGGGCCTTAGAGGCAGCAGAGTGTTTTTGGTGTGTTAGAGCCTCTGTGTCCTAATTGCATCCTAATTATTTCAGTCAAGTCTGTATTATTACCACCTGACTTTAACACAAAGCTGTCCAACTGTGGCCCCCAAAGGGCTCCTGGCATGGCTGCCACTGCCCTCCCCACCAATCAGGTTGTTACTTCTGGCAGGACAGTCAGGTTCTTCAGGCTTCCCCACACTGCTCTGGCTTCTCTCTCCCTCCCCCACTCATGTGACTTCCCTTCTCCCAGCAGTACAATAGGAAAGGGCTAAGATGCTGAAGCTGCACATGTGGCAGGGGGCCAGACTTCCTGTACTGCATATGTGGTGGGGAAGGGAGCTGGGCTGCTTATGCTGCACACAAGAAAGTAAGGATCCAGGATGCCCACAATGCAGGTAGACACCTGGCTAGGAGGGAAGGGGCATGCTGTATGCACAGCAAGAGGGAGCTAGGCTGCCTATACTGCAGAGGACGGGCTACCCAAGCAGCTAGGAGGGGAGGGGAGAGCCAGTTTGTCCACAAAACACAGGTAGGCAAGAGTTGGGGGGAGGGGGACTGGGCTGTCGGCACAGCTAAGGGGTGGGGAAGCTATGCTACCCATGTAGCGCACAGCCAGTGAGAGGGTGCAGGGGGAGGGGCAGGAAGCTGGGCTGTGCATGTAGCAGGGTGGTGGTGGAGAAGCACTAGGCTGCCTGTGTGGCAGAGAAGAGATCAGGGTGGGGACACCTGGAGCAAGCAGCCCTTGGTCTGCAGCCCACACGGCATGTGGGCCCCAGGACTGTGACCCAGGCCCCCCCGAGTCTGTGGGCCCTGACCGCTAGGAACTTGGACAGCCATGATTAAAATTATCTTATGATTCATATAACCAGCAAGGGCCCATCTGTATAACACACCTATCTGTATAAAGCCAAAAATTAAAATTCAAGTTATATAAATTTTAAATGAAGCCACTTTGTAATATCACTAAGATTTCTTGAATCCTTAAAATGTGACTTAAATAAGTAAAATACTCTTTAGATTCCTTTTTCATTTGTACATTTTGGATATGTACATAAGGCTTGAAAAATGGCCTTGTTTTCATCTGAGAAATATTAAGATTTAGAGATGCCATGCTAACCTTCCCTGATTTCTGCAGGACTACTGCTTAGTCTTCTGAAATAGTGGGAAAAAAAATTTCAAAATCTTCACTGTAACAGCAGTAGTGAGGTTGTTGAATGCTTAATCAAGATATCTTTTCTCAATGATGTTAACTAGCTTTTGAAGTTATGTAATAGAACTCTAAGCAGTCTAACTAAAAAAAGTGTTCCCTTGACCAATCAGCTTTCTTCCTTTTGACTTATGATGTTATCATTTGACTAGCTCTCCAGACATCAGTTTAGAAAAGGCATGGAGTGTCAGTTTAGAAAAGGCATGGATTTTAATATGCATTGGATATACATTACAATGAGCCTTCTGATG
>NW_017729033.1:23523990-23525701 GCF_001723915.1 Gavialis gangeticus
AACTCTAAGCAGTCTAACTAAAAAAAGTGTTCCCTTGACCAATCAGCTTTCTTCCTTTTGACTTATGATGTTATCATTTGACTAGCTCTCCAGACATCAGTTTAGAAAAGGCATGGAGTGTCAGTTTAGAAAAGGCATGGATTTTAATATGCATTGGATATACATTACAATGAGCCTTCTACATCTCCTCCCCTGCCCCTTTTTTTTCCTCCAAAGCTTTCACAGAGCAGAAAAAGGGGCCCAAAACTATTCCATATTCTTGTTTTATGACTGACTTTTAAAGATCTCCAAATAAGTGGTCTCCTAAATACTGCATAGTCCCTGCTTACAGTGAGTGATATTAAAGTGGCTCAAAATCTTATGGCACCTATATACAGAAAGTGAGGCTGGTCCGATGAGCTGTAATTACAGCACGTCGGAACAGACTTCATTCATGGGGTCTGCTAGAGCATGGTAATTACCATGCTCCAGCAGACTCCAGTCATGTGTATCAGTATCCCTGCACTGAAAAGTGGAGGTAGGAGTGCTTTAATTTAAGCTCATCTAATGAGCTTTAGTCACAGCACCCCCACTACCATTTTTCAGTGCAGGGATACTGATATACGTGATGCTCCAGGTGCTTTATTAGAGTGACTGTTGGAGCCACTCTAATTAAAGACCCCCTGCCAGACCACATGTATAACCACCCAAGGATACTATCTTTAATAAAGTGAAACACAGACCTCTAGGGTCATGTGTTCTAGCCTGTTACTGCTGTAAGCAACCACTTCCTAATTTCTTTCAATGGCTAACCAAGCACCATCTTAAATAAGTTAGTATTTGTCCCCACTACTCCTATTGGAAGCTTGCTCCTTACTGTCACTCCTCTGATAGTTGAAAAGCAGTGGTGAAGGTGTTCCAGGCTTTTCAGGTGGTTTCTGTAGGTCACCCAAGTTTCACAGGTGTAGAGGAGAGTTGGGGTTACCACCACCTTATATAATAGGAACTTTGTTTGAGTCCTGATGTTGTGATCATTGAACACATAATGATACAGTCTTCCAAAGGCACAGCTGGCACATCAGATCCTATCCTGGATCTCCTTGTCAGTGTTGGTCTTTGAGAGATGGACGTCTCCAGCTCCTGTCCATCAGTGAAGATCTTTGCTGGGGGAATTGATTGGCCCAGAGCAGGCTGGTGAAACACCTTTGTTTTTCTGATGTCAAGGGTCAGTCTAAGGCACTGGTATGCTTGAGAGAAGCAGTTAAGGGCCATTTGTAGGCCCTCCTCACTATTTGCAATGACAGCACAATCATTAGTGTATTGAAGTTCCATAATCTAAGCTAATGCAACTTTGGTTTTAGCATGGAGGAAGGAAAGTTTGGAAAGGTTCCTATCCATCCTGTACTCAGTGCTGATGCCATGTGGCAGGTGGTCATGTGGCAGAATTGTTGTGATCATGCAGCCCTCCTTGACACCTTCACCAACACTAGCTCTGGAAGATCCTTGGCATAAAGGAGGATCACCACATAAATGCCAGTGTGCTCAACTATGCTAACACCACCAGAATGGAAGCCTTGACTATTCAACATCAGCTGCAGTGGACAGAGCATTGTGTGCACATGCCTGGTTACATTTACCAAAACAACTGCTACACTTCCAACTCAGCCAAGGACAAAGGACACGAGGGGGCTTAGTCTACTCTTGTTCATGAACATGCAGATGCCCAAAGAAG
>NW_017729033.1:23530701-23533653 GCF_001723915.1 Gavialis gangeticus
ACGAGGGGGCTAGAGGAAACATTTTAAGGACGCCCTCAAGGTGAACATTAAGCCGTGTGGCACTGACACCACAAATTGGGAAAAACTAGCCCAGGTCAGGGCTACATGGAGATGCCTTGAGAGAGAAAGTACATCTTACTTTGAAGAAAACTGTCTTGCACAGGTGGCAGAAAAATGACTGAAGCAGAAGGAAAGGAAACAAGGCTGAAAAATCCATGGTTCATCCCTCCCTTTAACTAGCACCTGTGGTATCTGCCAGAGAGTCTGTGGCTCTAGGACTGGCCCTCTTAGCCATCAATGGACTCATCTACAACCCTTTACTTGACCCATGGGAGTGATCATCCTCAACTGTGAGGGATCACTGATGATGATAGTTGGAAACCTGACTGCCAGCCTAAATTTATTCATGGATAGTTTAAAACCTTTTCTTCTTGGGCCAACACCATTGTTTTGCTTTAATTGCTCCTTTCTCCTACTGATATTAGCTCCTTAATGTATTTACAGAGAGCAATCATAGCCCTGTCAGTCTTAACTTTGCCGGGCTAAACAAGTCAAGCTTCCAGTCATCTCTCGTAAAATAAGCCATTTTCCCCCAGATATTCTAGAAGCCCTTCTCTGCCTCTACTACCTGAGTTCATCTTTCTTGAATGTGGGTGACCAGAAGTGGACACTCTTTCCGGTATGGTCTCAATAGTAGCTTGTACAATGGCATTCATATTCTCCATTTCTATGGGCAATACAACGCTTATTAAATCCTAAAATCACATTTGCCTTTTTCCAGAGCTGCCCCAAATTGATGGCTTATAGTTCTCCTGTGATCAACTAGTACATGCTGGTCTTTCTCTCCCTTGTCATTTCTAACAAATGACAGATGTTAATGCATTCTTAATATTAGTCTCTTAAGTGCATGACCTTGTACCTTGTGCTATTAAATCTCATCTCATATTTATTCATCCTGTCCTTATGGTTATCCAATTCTTTCTGTCAGATTTTCCAATCCTTCCCCTTTTTGATAACATCCCCTAACACTGGGTTATCTTCAGATTTTTAGTCTACTACTACTTCTGTGCCAAAAGTCATTAATGAAAATATTAATGAAGATTGGTTCCAAATCTGTTCTTTGAGCAAAAACTCCCTGTTCGATATAACTCATTATCCTCTCCCCGTTTTCTGATTTATTGCGCACTTCACAATCCTTGGACACATGCCCATTTTAAGAGACGTGGCACCACATAACTTAGAAGAAACTTAATATCATTTTAAGTCAAAATTCCTATTAGTATAGACAGATTACTTTGAAAGCAATGATATACGAAATTCTGCAGAGGGAAATTCTGCTTTGAAGAGATTGTGAATCTACATTCTACATCAAAGAGATCTGGAAAATAAGCACCTGGATTGTGTGGATTCCTATAATCAAAGTTTAATAGTTTTTTATGTCCATTTATGTTTAGTTAGCACCTGTGGTGTGCTTTCCATTAATGGATAGCCTAAAATTAGTGGAGAAGTAATGAAAATAAAAATGTGAAGATCCACACAAAATAGTTTGTAAACAGGTGCACATATTCAGCACTATTGCATGTTCACTAGCCAGCATAATCTGCAAGTATGCTAGATAATATGTACTCAAGTTCAGGGGCAGATTAATGCATGGGCCTCTGGGGCCTGGGCCCAGGGACCCCTGCCAATCAGGGGCTTCTGGGGTGCCAGGGGCAGCATGGCCCAGGTAGGCATCCTGGCCACAGGCACCGGGGCAGGCAGTGCACACCTCCTCCTCTCCAGCCAGGCCAGGGCCAGGGATTAGGGGCAGGTGTGAGGCTCCCTGCAGGCAGCAGCAGCTTCCTGGGACCATCTGCTTCCAGGAGACCCCATAGACAGCCCCACTCCATCTTCTTGCTGTCTGTGGGTGGCCACTGGCACCAGTGCTGCTGGGACAGGACAGAATGGGAAAGCCTCACCCCGCTGGGACCAGCAGAGGGGTGGGTGAGCAGCAGGGGGTGGCAGAGAGCTCCTGCCCCCACAGTGAAGGCTGGCCCCGGCCCATCCCATGGCACTAGGGAACGGTACTCCCAGCTGTACAACACCTGCCTGGCAGAGAGGCCAGGCTGGGCTGGGGACACCTTCACCTCAGTGCACCCCCTGGATGTACCAAGGAGACCAGGTGAGCCCAGCCACAGCCCCATGGCAGGAGCAGAGGGAACTTACCCTCACCCCCTTGCTATATATCCTTTCAGAGATGCTGGCACAAACATTACAGACCTAATTCTGATTTCACTGTGAATGTTTGTACATGCAATTAATGTGAACGAATAAACTCTGGTGCAGTTTGTGCCAGAGTTTATTGCTCCTGGGCACAGCATTTACACATGTGCCCAGGACCACAATATAGTGAGGTGTTTGGAGCAATCCCAGCTGGCAGGGGGCCCAGGGACTCCAGCTCAGTGTGCCATGGTGGGCTGTCTAGGGCATGAGTGTGCTTCAGTGTGGGGCTAGCCAGCTGGCTAGCTGCATGTGCATTGTGGCACACTAAATAACTCTGCCATAGGATAGTACTTATGCGGACAAGTATTAATCTATGGTGGTATTTATTAGCTTACTGCAGCCTAATAGGGCTGTACGTGGAGAAGCTGAGACTTTACTACAGAGCTAGGTAGCGTACTCCACAGTTAACATCTCATGTAGATGCATCCACTTATGCTGATGTATCTCCTTTAATTTTAGTGGTTTTCAACATTTATTTATGCTTGGGTTAACATATTTAGAATCTGATTTTGTTATTGGTGTTGCACAATGTATTAGTCAGCATTGAATATAGCCATGATATGTATGTAAATGAAGGCAATTAGAAGCATCAGCTGGGAAACGTGTACATTAAAAAAGAAGAAGAAGAAGAAAAAAAAAAAAACAAAAAAAAAACATTTCTCAACCTTTCCCATTTAAAACAAAATGAAA
>NW_017729033.1:23533664-23534856 GCF_001723915.1 Gavialis gangeticus
AAAAAAAAAAAACAAAAAAAAAACATTTCTCAACCTTTCCCATTTAAAACAAAATGAAACAAAACTTTCATTTGGTCTCCTTTTAAAACAGAGAGAAAAAAAGGAGGGGGCGGGGGGAATTCACAGATTTTTTTTAAATTGGATTTTGAGGAGGGAACAAACCCAAACCTGAAAAATATACAAACTTTTTATCTTTTCTTCAGCAAAAGTTAGATAGGATAAGTGGCAAGTGAACACATCAATGAGAGATAAAAAAGCTTTTTTCATTTTATTTTTCCCCCTTTATTCTTTCCTTTTTATAATAGGAAACTGGAAAGTTAAAAAAAAAAATTCTCACTTTCTTTGAAAGCATAGTGTAAATTTGCAAATATTGGTTTGTAAAACAAACTGAGCATCTCCAACTTGCCCTAGCCACAACTTTGAACTCAAGGTATCAGGCTAGGATTTTAAAAGACAAGCAATGAATGTCCAGCTTGGTCACAAGCTTCTCGTTTACCCTTTGGCCCTTTTCTTTTTATGCATCAGATCCCCATCTGTATAATGGGAATAACACTTCTCTAAGGGACCGTTGAAAGAATGGGAGCAATAATTTTCTGAATTGCTCAAATGCTAGGGAGCCCATATGTACAGTAGACAGATACATCCTGAAAAACATTGCACTACTTTGCATATCTTTGAAAGCATGCTCTCCAACCCCCACCCCACTCCACACAACTGCCATGTTTTAAAGTTCACACAGAGTTCTGGCTTCATTCTGTTGTCTGCCTATTCCCAAGTGCCACAAGGTAGAAACCGCCTATATTTTAAAGCAATCCAGATTACTATCAGTCATTTGCATACATATTGTAATACCAAAGGAAACCTTTCTTTCACCTTTGATAAAAAAGCAAAACAAGCAAGGCATGCTTGATGTCCACATAAAAGCTGATTAGGTCCAAATCTCATATACTGCTATTACAGCAAGAGAAAGCCTTCACTGTAAAACAGAAGGAAGAATACTGATTTAGATGTAAAGTGGAAAGCTTTCTGCTACAAGAACAGATACTAGTTCTTCAAACATACCCTGTCTAAATGGAGCGACACAGAGCAGCACAGAAAACAGGAAGCTGAGTTATCTTACAGAGATAAGGGTGCTTTAGTGCACTCAAGGTAAAAAAAAAAGCAAACAACAACCCTTCCCCCCCCCCCCCCC
>NW_017729033.1:23534867-23561692 GCF_001723915.1 Gavialis gangeticus
ACCCCCCCCCCCCCCCCCCCCGTCCTTATTAGTCTTCCCCTTTATAGAGAAAAGAATCAAAATTAAATAAGCAAAATGAGAAACCTGCATGATAAGATTTACCATAAATAATGAGGTAAAAAATCTTAGTTTATAAATCATAGAAAACTCACCAGGCACCATTACTGCAAGCTTTTGTCAGTGAATGCTGCCTTCCACCCAGCTGTGTTGTTTTTTTAATCCCATGCCTGAGGTTCCCATTTACTAACCACCTACACCTGTGCCTCCAACAGCACTTGGTTAATTTGACATCTCCAGTTTTTAACAGTCCTGTAACTATCTACATTCCCTGTGCCTGAAGAAGGGTGATTGTGCCCAAAAGCTTGCAAATTACATTTTTCCTACTACTCAGTTGGTTTAATAAAATATATCACATCTACTCAAAGAACCTTGCCTACCTAGTCAACTCCATGCATTTGCTTACGTCCCCTTTTTCTACTTACCTAGAAAAGAAAAAAGAAAGAAAGAATGCTGCTTAAGGAGAAGGGAAGGGAAGGGAGCCAAGCTGAATGCACTTCAGCTGCATCACATTCACTCATACTGCACCCTACACAAAACAAGCAAAGCCCCAAATGGAAAAGTGAAGGGAATTTCAAAGAGGAAGAAAAAGTCTAGATAAACTCTTTAAGAGAGACCACAGGACATTGAACATAAGCAAGGCAAACACGTTCAGTTCGCATTGGTGCAGAGGTGCCAGTTTCATGAAAAGGCAAAACCTTTTTTTCAGATAGATGGATGTTATGCACAGTGACAGTCATCCTCTTTTTCTAGGCCTTTATTTCAAACATCTCCTCAACTACAGCAGTGTAGTATGATAAGCCTCTGCCATGCTGTCAGTAGGTGTGAGATTCTTCTGTAAAGTCTGGCCCAGCATAAATGCAGCATGTTAGATGAGTTTGGGCATTATGCAGGACTGCAAGTCCATTCTGACTTGAAACATTACAACATTAATGGCAAGCAGCATTATAGACTAGGGATGGGCAAAATATGGCCCACAGGCTGGATCCCGCCCACTAAGTGATTTTATCCGGCCTGCAACTGCCCCTGTGCTTTTCCATATGGAGTTGAGCCCTGCCCGCTCCTGTCTATGCCCACCAGACAGCACCGCCTTGGCCCTGGTCTCAGCCCCAGCCAGCACATACAGCTTCTTGGTGGAGCTGCTGCCCTGGTACTACTCAGCTCCCCTTGCCTCCTGTGGCTCCTTCTCCTCCTCCTGCCTCTGCTGTGCTGCTCTATGCAGGGGGGAAACTGCAGCTGGGAGGCTCCTGACCCAGTGTGTTAGGCTCCGGCTCCGGCTCCTGGCCATCTTCCATCCACTCAGGCACCCACTGGGAAGTGGCTGGGAGCTGGTGCTGGACCCCCACACACTTGGGCAGGAGCCTCCCAGCTGCAGCTTCCCCTGCCTGGCTGGGCATCTGCTCTTCGGCATGTGTCCCCACAGCTTCCTCATACTACCTGCTGCCTGCAGCAGTGCAACAGGGGCAGGAGGAGCCCACTGGAGGCAGGAGGGAGCCAAGCACTACCAAAGCACCTCTGTCAGCAGCCCCACCAGGAAGCTGTGCATGCTGACTGGGGCTGGGGCAGTGCCCTCTGGAGGGTGCGGGGTCTGTGTGGGCAGGAAAGTAGTGCAGGCTGCTCTGCAGGTGGGGCCTTGGCCCCATGCGGAGCACTGTGGGGGCAGCCACAAGCCAGAGGGGCAGGGGGCAAACTGTACCTGCACCACACCACCCAGGAAGCTCTGCTGTATGCACCCTCTGCCCCCTCCTCCTCCTCCCTCCCTCTCCTGACCTGAACCCCTGGCAGGCTCCCACAACTTAGTACACAGGCAGCCCCCCACGTACACACACCCACCCACACCCCTGAACACTCCCCACACCCAACTTGCACACCTACCCTGAACACCTCCCTCACACCCACACATACATCCCCTCACACATACCCCACACCCCACACCTCCAAACAATATACAAGAGAAAGACTTTATTATGAGCTATTATGTAATCGCCTTTATACACACTACTCAACATAAATCAGGACAAAAATATGTTTTGAAATAAAATTAACACGTTATGGTAGATGTTTGATTTTAGTCTATGATTCATTTTTGTATCTATAGTTTGTTAAAATATCTTCTGAAAGATTTTATTTATGTGGACCAGGACAACTCATGAAAACCCATTAAGTGGCCCTCCCACCAAAATAATTGCCCACCCCTCCTGTAGAAACAGTCCCCAGTCCTCCCTGAAAAATATGTTTCCTCTGGTGCTGTTAATATCACCTAAATTCACTTTCTATAAGGGGTCACAGAAGAAATAGACCAAGTAGATGAAAGCTTAATAACTCTACTTCTATTTCAGTGTTAACTGAATAGGATGATCTATACTTTTAATAAAGAGCAGAGAAGCCAAGCCAAGATGTTAACAGGGCAAATAAAAATATGAGAAAATAGGAAAGAGTCTGAAAAGGTAGCACAATATATGCTAAGCAAAGGATTTCTACACAACAACAGAGAAAAATAGATGTTAAACAAAAACAGACTACTAACAAATGAGCAGGAGTATAAAACAGGGGTGCCCCACCTTTTAGGCCCAAGGGCTGGTTCAGAGGCAGTCCATGGGTTAGATCTGGTCCATGAACTGGATCTGATGCCTAGGGCCATCCCAGAACAGGGCTGAGGCCCAATCCAGTGTGGAGCATGAGCCTGATCCAGTACAACCCTGGCCCCAGACACTGGATTGGGCCCTGTGCCAGGTCACACAGGTCCATGACAGGCTTGCAGGACTTGGACACTTGGTGGTAGGGGAACAGTGGCAGTTGTAAATGTTCTTCTACTACCAAATTTCTAGACTTGTGGGGAGCCCCAGGAGCTGGATGATATGACTTGGTGAGCTGGATTTGGCTCATGAGCCAGAGGTGAGCACCGCTGCTATAAAACATTATTAAGGATGTCTCATTAATGACAAGCACAATACTGAACTTATTAAAATGTACATTCATCAAGAGCCATTAAAGAGAAGAACTCTGGACAAAAACAGTCCCATGAAATCTGTGTGTTGAGGGATCCTCATAAAGAGCTGGCTAGGGAATTCTTGGAAAATGGGAACTGTCTAAATGCTGTCAGTCACATATTCTTCTAAGCTGTAAGAGTCAAACTCCCTACTGCAGCAGAAAAGGGTCTGGAAAGTGGGCTACAGAAAAGTTTGCTCATCCAAAATTGTGTTCATGCTGAACTGAAAACTAAAGCAGAATTAGAAAACAAATTCTGGGCAAACAGTTGGCAAACCAGCTTGGGGCCTGGTCAGCCTGGGACCTGATGAACCCAAACAGCTGAGAAGTCCACCAGCCAAGAAGCCTGGGGAACCAGAAGGTAGGCAGCCTACCAGCCAAGCAACTTGCCTGCAAATGAGCTGGCTGGCTGGTAGGCAAACTGGCAGGAAAGCAAACCAGCCTGGATTCTCCTCTAGGTGTTGATGCAATCAGCATGTTCCCATTTCAATTCCATCTAATCAACATTTCCTGACAGAAAACTGTTCCAATAGAAAATTGTGGGTTTATTTAATGATAAGCATCCACAACCAGTGAAAAGACTAAACCAAGAAGAGGCTCCTACTTACAATTTCAACCAGATATTGCCCCCATGTGGATTAAATATTCTTAATCTAGTAGATTTACATATCCAGGAGGTCATCCCTGGAATCCCAGGCTCAGGAATGATTTACCAATTCATGTCATAGTAGCACTTACTCCTTCTGGCCTAATGGAAAACAGCATGACCTAGTAAACAGAGCACTGGGTCGGGACTTTGGAGACCTGAGTGAGAGCGTATATGGGAAGGAACCACCTGCATCGTAAAGTCCATTCACCTGCAATCACATTCAACAGCATCACTTAAGCCCTCACCTACAACAGCTATGCTCCATCTTAAGGCTAGTTATATCTTTTTGCTCCCGCTTTTCCTATTGGGAAGCTGTTTTAGTACCTGACTCCTGTGGAGATTAGAATCCTTCTAATTTCCACCCTAAATTTATTCATGGTCAGTTTATACCAGCATTGTCTCAAAATCGTATAACCCTTTCCCTTCCTGGTGTTTACCCTGATGTGTTCATACCCACAAGCACATCACAGAGCAGTAGTTCTCAACCTGTTTTAGACTCAAGGCATCCCTCAGAAAATACTAGCTTTTACCTTTAACTCATTTTTAACTACGGAAAAATAACAGAGAAATTCTTCTGCCACAAAGAACTCAGAAAGACCACAGTAAGTTAGAATGATTTGAACAGTAAGGATTCCTATTTGAAATCTCTGGGTATATCTTGTGAATTATGTTTGTTATCCTGGCAATGGTAATAGTGATTGGCACCCTGCAGCTTGAAAGGATCTGTAGGCACCCCAGGGTGCTACCAAACCCTCTTTGAAAGTCATTGTCATGGAGGATAACAAGGTGATTGGGCACAGCCCACATGGATTTGTCAAAACCAAGTCAGGCTTAACTAATCTGATTTCCTTCTATGACAAAGTGAGAAGCTTTGTAGATCCAGGGGATGTGATATACCTCAACTTTTAACATTTGACACTGTTTCCAAATTACATTCTCATTGATAACCTAAAGAACTAGTCTAGATAAAATTACTCTAAATTGTGTGCATGACTAATTAGATAAATGTACATAGTATAATTGGATAATCTATTTTAAGGCCATGTGCTCTGTTTAATTTGATCCCATTACACATGTAGCGAGACATATGGATGGCTTCCTTTACTTTGCTGACCAAACTGATTGCCACATCTGCAAAGGTTCACTGCCTGGTCACTCAGCAAGAGGCTTTGGGGCTTTTTGCTTAGCCATACTTATGCAGCTTGTCCTAGGCCCCCTGAAATGGCCAAGGCCATCAAGAAGTGATTATACATATCTGCCCTACACAGTATCAACACATGATAAAGCATCAAGTTATTACAGCTGCTACTTCTAACTACTGTTAGTGTTCTTCAAAAAGCAATTATTCGCACTTGCCCTGACCCAATACTACTGGCCTTGATGAGCAGACTTTATTCTACTTTCCCATGCTACTGCTTATGGTAATAATGCTTAAGCACACACTATCATAATTTAGGCTTATTCTAAGTGCAGAGTTTGCATTTTTTATCCTGGTGTCTCAGTCACTGACCATGTATGTGGCCTACAACTCATTTTTTGGCTCTTATTAGGTCATGTGTCATCTTCTCACTTCACCCCAATGAGCACTCCTAAATATTTACTAGCACTAGGCAAATAATGGATTTTGTTTTGGGATGGTTGCCAAGCTGAAAAGATCTTGGTAGAAAAATCTATTTGGAAACAAATAGAAATGGAAAAGAATATACTTGGGTCTTTTTAGTAAAACAAACAGAAAAGTGCTTGGGTTGACTCATATGTTTCAGTCAACACAGAATAAAGTGTTGTTTTTCATTTTGGGTTACCTCTCCCTCTTTTTTTTTAGCTCCCTTTTAAAATTTTAAGTCAATTTCAAAATGAAAAATTAAAGGAAAACATTGCCATTTTCAAAACAAAGTGTTCAATGAGAAACCTTTTTGAAAAATCTCTTTTTTTGGCAAAACTACTTACTAAGCTTTCTCCAAAATTAGACCCTGAAATGTTATTTTCCACTAAGAAAACAATTACTTTTTATCCTTATAATCATTGCTTCCCTTCTCAAGTCACTGAAGTCAAACACAACAAAGAGCACAACACACACATTAATGGTTTAATGTCAAACTGAGAAGAGGTAAAAGAGGAGTTCTGCATAGGTTTTACCTGGGCTTAATATTGTTCAATATCTTAATTAAATGAGTTGGGGTATGGAATTGATGGTACACTTAGTAAATCTGCAAATGGATGGGGTAGAAGACACCTTGGCTAGGGATAGAAATTACGCACAAACCTCATAAGTGATTGGAAATCAGTTTGAATCTGTAACACAACAGAAGTTCAGTGCACATAAACCACTTTCAAAATGGTTGAAACAGGTTTAAGAAATACCTGGATGGATGTAGTGTCAGACTTTACTGATTTAAGTTAAATGGGGTTATTGAACTTCTGTCCAAGATCAATCCAGATTCAACTTAACTCGGTCCCCCAACATCCCAGGATACTTTGCACCTCTGCCGCAATGCCCCACTCACAGGATGGATGGGCTAGCTTTGGCCCCATCTGTCTGCTCCAGCTGAGCAGGGAGACTTGCTCTAGTGCCCCCTGGCTTCTGGCCTGAGCCACTGCAGGCATGTGGCTGCATTTCTGGAATCAAAATTGAATGTCTGTTCATTTGCTTATTGGTTCAATTGATGCAGTTTAGACAAACCTGTGAAGATTGAGTCGATTCAGCCTCAGGCTTTTTGACTGTTTGCACTTACCCTTGGAACTTAAATTAGGATTCAAAATGACCTTGATAAGCTAATTTATGGGTCACATGCTTTCCAGTTTATGGGTCTTCAGTTAAGACCAGAAATCATAGGTCTTCACCCGCAAGGAAGTGAGAAGCCTGTAGTTGTCAACTGCCCTGAAAACACACTCCGCACAGACCACTAGTAAGGTATAAGAAATAGCAAAAAGATTTATTACATAAGTAGGAAAAATCATACAAAGAGTAACTGTAAGTTGAGAAAGCAGAATACAAGAAATAAACAGACAAAATAGACACAACTGCTTTCCTTTACTAGGCAATAGTCCCCACAGGATTTCTTCAGTTGTATTCTCAGCAAGTGCCTCTAGCTGCCAGATTACTGGCATAGTCTTTCCTTAACTCGAGGTCTAGACAAATTCCCTAAAACCTGGGACTTTTTGGATAAAGAGCCTTCTCCAAGGCATGCCTTTAGCACCATAATCATATCTGTCCAGCTATATTTTTCTATTCAGTGCTAAGGGAACCTGTGTACTATATGTAGATGACTCCAGCCCTCAGGCCAGATGTTATCCCTGATTACAATTATATCAAAGAAATATTTACATCCTCTCAGATAGGTAGTGCAATATTCTTTGCTATTATTCAAGAGGCACGTAGATTGTTTTATTCTACTTGTTAATGTACATTAGCCTGAATTAATGCACAGTATGGGCACGTGTCTATACATGCACATGTTTACTGTGCATTAACTTAGGCTAATCACACTTTGTAGGTATCAAATTTAGTTATTAGTTAATGCGCAGTAATGCACATATAGACACAACCCGGCACTAACTTTAGTGCTGGGTCTGCCCTGCAATTAGGGGGCCAGCCTGAGGCCAGCCTCAGAGCTTCTGGTTGGCCACCTCTCCTGCTCCAGGGATGACCTGCTCTCTGGCAATCCCTAGCTGCAGGGTATAAAAGCCTGCAGCCATTTTGTGCCTTGGGGCACACACACCAGAAGTCTGCACAAACCTATTGTTGTGAGCCCAGAAGGTCTCATGTACCCCTTGGATAGGCCACAGGCTGTCTCTGCCTGGACTATCCCCTTCCAGAGCTTCTATCTGGCCACAGGTGAGTGCTGCAAAGGGCTTCAGTTTGCTGCATGCCTTGCCTAGCCCTGAAAACACCCCAGGCCTGCTGCCTGGCTTTCTGCTGCTGCTCACCCTCAACACTATATCTTTACAGGTGCTGTGGTAATGTGCCTCTGCCGTGCAGCTCCCAGTCTCTGGCCATGCTCCTGTCCTGAGTGCTGCTGGCAGGCATCCAGGGCTGACCCCAGGTTTCCTGCATGCCTCCCCGCCCCCCCCAGCACACAGGCATGACACAGTTCATAACTTTATTCAGCAGCCTGTGTCCCTGCAGCTAGGTGGGCACGGGCCTCTCACATGCCAAGAAAGGTGTTGACGTGGCAATGTCCCCCTTGGCAGCAGGGAGCAGGGATATGTAGCACTGCCACAGGTAGCCCTCCAAACAGTGGAAGAGGTTGTAGGGCATCCCAGGCTTGTCCGCACACTGTTATAGCTCAGGGTTTAGGTGTGCCCAGGGCACCAGGAGGATCAGCATCAGCAGGGCATAGTGGTTTGGGCACCCCCCCCCCACCTGCAGAAACAGCTCATTGTGCACTGCCCAGGGCATACACAGCAGGGGCATGCTCAGGGTGCAGCAGCAGCATGGCAGGGGCCAGCCCCATAGTACCTCCCTAACAAGGACCACAGCAGGAAGTGGGGGCTGCAGCCAGCCCTTCACCCCAGTTGTCAGGGAGTCCTTTGTGCCCTAACCCCAGGCACCATGGGCTGGATGGTAGTACAGCAGGGCAACTGAACTGTAGGGAGAGAGGGAGAGATCGGGGTCTGGAGCATCAGCAACAGGTGCTGCCAGTAGCATGGCCTATCTCCCCTGGGAAGGGGCTGGAGGAGGCAGGCTGCTTGCAGCCAGCACGCAGTGGGCCAATAGTTCCAGGGAAGCATGTGGGGATGTGGGGCTCAGGCAGCAGCTGCCTGGGTCCAGACCTGCCTGGCTAGCTTATCATGGTCCCTGGGCACCCATACCCAGCCAAACCCCAATCTGAGGCCAGGCAGTGTTCGGCCTCTGATGTAGAGCATCTTATCTCTGAAATGTTGCAAACTCTCACAAAAGGCTTTCTGTCTCTTGCCTCTGAAGAGCCAACATCTGGACACAGGGGAGAGCCTACAAGCCCCAGTGGGGATGTAGGCTCTGGGTTGCTGCCACCCACTGCTGGAGCCATTCAGATGTGCCAGCTGCATCAGTGGCACACTAGGGACTGGACTTTTCTGCTCCAGCAGCTGGTGGCAGTGACAGGGGAGCAGAATGTGTTGGAGCAGGCACAGGAGGCATGGGAGCAGGCCTGGTGGGCATAGGACATTGCCCAGGTGGAGATGAGGACTGGGTGCATCGGGACCACTGGATCTGCATGGAGGACCTAGAGCAGAAGCACCTGGAGCAGCTCCAGCAGCAGGAGAACTCCAACTTCCAGGCCATGGACACCCTCCTGGCCCTGGCAGCTGTGTACATGTCCCCTACTTCCCAGCCCCTGCCCATGGCCCCACATGACCCCTGGGTCCCACCCACTGCCCCACAGTAGGCCCCTTCCTGGTCCTGGGAGGAGGTTCTTGGGCACCTCCTGCCTGCCAGACCCCCTGGCTCAGACCCCACCCCAGACCTGTCACCACCCACCTGAGCCCAGACCTGCCACTCTCCCTGCACCATGCATGAGGCTGCCATGAGCTGGGGTCACCATAGCCCCTGGACCCATGGGAGAACATCCAGGGGCTGTGGTGCTGGACACCTGCCCCAGGGCTCTGCACCCTAGACTTCCTCATGGCCCTCTGGGCTTGAACACCCAAATTATTGTATATAGTTTCCCACTTGCATATAGTTTTCCACTTGGAAGTGGGTTTTTATTGTTGCTGGATGGGGAGGGTGGTGGAGGGACACTGTTGGTTGAGGAGGGTGGGGAGAGAGTGTTCTGTTTGTTGTGAGGGTAATAAGGTTTTTTGTTTGTCTGTTTCAGACATGTGCCTGGCCTGCAGATGAGGCTGGGGATGAGCAGGGGGTAGGGAGTATGTGGGCAGCAGGGCAGCCAGGCTGGAGGAGGGGGGTTATCCAGGGCTTTCCACAGCCAGTGTCCTGATCCCCATTGGTGAGTGTGTGGTTGTTACTGGCAGAGGATGGGATGGAGCACTGGGGTGCTAGGCATTGCTGGCAGGGGAGGGGCAGAGGCAGAGGCTGGAGCAGCCCTGACTGGCAGCTGGCAGCCATGCAGCCAGAGGCTGGAGTGCTGGCAGCCATGCAGCCAGAGGCTGGAGCTCCCCCCGGTGGCCACAAGGGCACATGGCAGGACTGGAGGGATTTGGGACTAACTTTAGTAAACACCTGCCAAAAATCATTTAATGCACATTAATTAAATATGCATTAAATTTAGTCATGCTTGTTTGCATGTGCAGACATACCCTTAGGAATGAAGGAATAATTAACTGCACATATAATAAATAGGGAACAACTGCTCAGGCAGAAGTTCTGTACAAAAGGATGTGGGGTTATAGGGGATCAGAAACATAATGTGAGTCAACAATATCATGAAAAAAACCCCAAAGATCATACCTCCAAGCATGAGAAGGTGAAGGAGACTGTGTAAGACACGTGAAGTAATCCTTCCATTTTCCTCAATTGGAATACAGTATCCAGTTTTGGAAACCACACTTCAAAAAATATGTGGGCCAACTAAAAAGCATCCAGAGAAAAGGAACACCAAAATAAATAAATAAAAAATCAGAAGTTTAGAAAATGCAAGGTAAATTTGTACATTTGGGTTTCTTCAATCTAGGCAAGAGAACACTGAAAATAAATATGGTAACTGTTTTAATATGTAAACGTTACTGCTGAGAGAAAGGTTATAAACCAGTCTTCATGTCCAGTGGGGATAGGACAAATAAAGGATTGAATTCCACCTGGGAAGATTTAGTTTGGACTTCAGGCAAAACTCTCTAACTTTAAGGATGAAGTTACATGTTACACTTAGACCATACTAAGTACACTTATAAAGCAACCGTCTGCATGTTAAAACTTAATAACTCATGCTAAGGGCTCTCTGACTGTCTCAAAGTTTTGCAGCTTCAGGCAACAGTTAACTCTAGGCTGTGCTACCTAGTTTGTGCTAGGATAACTTTAGCCTTCTTCATGGAAACACAGTTTTGCAGTCCTCCAGCATCCCAGGTGTCTTGACTTTTAGCTGTGCCTCTACCTGACAGCCCTCTAGTGGCAAGACAGAGCTAGGCAGGCAAGAAACAGTATGAACCCTTAACGTGGTTGTTCACAACACATTCTAACTTTAACATCACTTAATATTTCACAGATTCAGTATAGTCTAAATGAAATGTGTAACGTCACCCTCAGAATACTGAACCACTGGAACAGATAACATCGGGTGACTCTGGAGATATTAATGAACAGGTTAAAAAAACATCTGGCAGAACTGTTCGGGTATAGTCGATCCTGTCTTTGCGTAGAGGGGTGGGCTAAATGATTTTTCAGTTTCCCTTCCAGCCCTATTTTCTATGATTCTGTGCATCTTTCACAAAAAAAAATTTAAAAAAGGAAATCAAAAAGAAAATTGGACTCTGGCACTGCTCTAGGAGGAAATACAGTTTGCTATTTTAAAGTTGGGTTATACTTTTTGGGGCAGTGACCTGTGCCAAGGAAACGTGAAACTTGTGGGAAAAGAAGTCATGATCTCATGGTCAGAAGACCTACCATGGTTGTCCAGCACTGAGGAGGGCTGCCCCTCATTTTATGCCCCATTTTATGCAGCAGCACACTTCCATACACATGCTGTGACAGGGAGCCATAGTCGTTTGTCTTCCCCAAAAGCGTAGAGCAGTGGTCTGCAAAGTGGGGTGCACACAAGATGATCCATTGGGGTGCGGGAAGAAAATATTAGAACTTCTATTTCTATTTTTATTTATATAAAAATACATATATTGGTGGTGCATGCTCAAAAATGTTTTATTGATGGGGTGCGCGAATATAAATATACATATATTGGGGGTGCATGCTCATATATTTTTTACTGATAGGGGTGTGCAATCAAAAAAGTTTGGAGAGCACTGGCTTAGAGGAGGAGCTAGAAGGGAACCATCTTCATTCTTGGGGCACTGCATGGGCTGCAACTGTTTCCAGCTGCTGTGCAGAACCCACAAGAAGTGATTTGCAAGCACTCACCTCCCCCCCAGCAAACTACAGGAACACCTAGGCACCACATAGCTTTTAAAATCCATGGGATTTTTTTGTTCTTAAAAGGACTTTGCATGCTATTTTAGCAGTCTATACCTACCTGGAATCATATACAGGGCTTGATTCTTCTGTCACTTACACCAGTGCAAATCAAAAGAAACTGACTTAGATTGGTGTTTAGCTGGAATGAATGACAGCGTATTGAAGCCCATTCATTTCAGAGCTATTCTCAATATAGAGAGACTGAGCTATATGGTTGCAATTACACTCTGGAAATATGTAACTCTCATGATAGTTCATCATACTGTATTTGCACTGCCTGTGATTTATACTTTGCAGTGTATGAAAGTACTTACCTAATATTACACCTCTCATTGTGCTCAGTACCTATTGGCATATAATTACCTCAGAAGGGCCAGCAAAACATACTGCTTGTCAAGTGCTGCACAGTTTAATTGCAGACTTTTTTTTTAATGGAGCAGCATAAGGTACAAGTTTGATGCACAAAGGGTCTTGTCATTTAGGTTGTATCTAGGATGAACAGCAGAATGTGAGCTGCAGGAGGGAAGAGAGACTGGTTAGGGCGCTTGCCCAAGAACCTTTGATTTAAATTAAAGTCACAAAAATCAGTCTGAGTGGCTGTTTATCTGTTGGTTGCCGACTGAGACTGTCTGCTGAATTTGTTAGCAGTGCGTGAATGAAGCTGGCAAAGCCATCCGGTAACATGACCTACAGTAGCTTCACTGCCATGAAGCCAGGAAATGATCATTGAACAGTTTAACTGAGGTCATCAAAGGAGAGATCAGTAATGACCCTGCTTTATGACCATTTTGTATAAAACAAAAAGGTGATTTTCCCCTTCTTTCTCTGTAAAATCATAGCCCCATCCTGGATTCTGTTTGAACCATTTAACTCCCTTCAATGGTTTTTTTCTTGAGGATGTGTTGGCTAATAATAAATAGCTAATTAACAAGGGAGGGATCCAAGGGTCTCCACTGTAAGGACCAGCCATTACTGGAGGTGTAGCCTTTTCTTGAGAGTTTTAACTATTCATACAATGGTGCCATCTCCAAAAAGGACAAAGTAGGTGGGGGGAAAGGGATAGACAAGTTTCTAATGCTCTTCTGCAGCGGACAGAATAGTGCAACAGAGACAGCAGGTTTCTGTATCCTCTCAAAAGGAGTAGCAGTGGCTATGTTCCGCTAGCATAACAAAGATCTGCCATCTGCAATGCTTCCCCTCCTGGGCCTTTGCAAGACTGCAAGCTGAACTGTACTTCTTTGCAAGAAACTACTTAACAAATATAGCAGCTGAAGAAAATGGCTCCAAAGGTATGCACTTTTGGATATACTTTAATAATTTTCCTGAAAGCTGTCCTAGAAGTTAGGTTTAGGGCATATAGTATACAGCATTATACATGGCAGCTCTCTGAATGATGCTAGAAAAAGAATAATTACATGAATAGGATGATAAAAAGTATAGTGCTTACCTCCCCCCCCCCCTTCTTTCCAAAAATGCTTTTAGGTGGCTAAAGTCATTTCTTTCTTTTCTTTTTTTTTTCTGGTCAGTACTGACACTGGCAGTAATTTCTGGAGTACAGTGTTCAGTTTTTGGTGTCCCACTACAGAAAGGATGTGGACAAATTGGAGAGAATCAAGTGGAGGGCAGCAAAAATGGTAAGGGGCCTGGGGCATATGACTTATGCGGAAAGTCTGAGAGAACTGGGCTTATATAGTCTAGAGAAAAGGAGACTGAGAGGGGACTTAATAACAGCCGTCAATTACCTGAATGGGGGTTTGAAAGAGGATGGAGCTGGACTGTTCTCAGTGGTGGCTGATGACAGAACAAGGAGCAATGGTCTCAAGTTGCCGTAAGGGAAGTTTAGGTTAGATATTAGGAAAAAAATTCTCACTAGGAGGGTAGAAAAGCAGTGGAACAGTTTACCTAGAGAGGTGGTGGAAGCTCCATCCTTGTAGGTTTTCAAAACCTGGCTAGGCAAAGCTTTGGCTGGGATGATCTAGTTGGGGATGGTCCTGCTCTGAGCAGGGGGTTGGACTAGATGACCTCCCGAGGTCACTTCCAACCCTAACTTTCTACAATGCTATGATTTACCCAGAATTCTATGATAGTTTGCTTTATTTTTGTTTTACTAGATAGCCAATTCTCCTTTAAAATATTTTCTGGCATTCAGATGTTACAGCAACAAGGGTCTAGAGAGATGACTGGCTGGCTGGACAGAATGAGGGACAGACAGTTTTACAGGTGTTTCATTTCTTTACATAAATCCCAAGGTATTCCATAAAGTATTTAAGCACATATCCCAATCCCTAAGGTATCCCACAAAGTATTTAAGCACATATTTAATTATATACATGCTTAAGTCTGAGTCTAAAAAAATCCAATAAGATGCCAAATGCAGATAATTGATCAGAAAATAGCCAAAACCTGTTAAAGAAATGGAAACATACACTGAAATGGAAACATGGACAATGTAACATAGACTTCCTAATAAAAATATATGCATCTGTCCAGATTTATTCAAAATGAGAAACAATAAAACTATGATTTATTCAGCAACCCTAGATTAGGAAGAGAAGAAATTTGAGTGATCCTATATGATACTGTAGAAACATTTTAACTAGAAATCACTTAACAGTAGAATTATTTGAGCCAGATTTCAACTACACTATTTGAAACAGACCATCATTCAATGTTGTGCCTTAAATGTAATGAGGGAAAGAATACTTTCTATAACCTTCTGCAGGACCTCATCAGTATGGCCCCAGTACATAAAAGTATCAATCAGAGGTATGAATTCCCTTATGGGGAAGAGGGCTATACTGGGAACACACAGAAGTGGGTCACTTTCCAATAATGGTGAGTGCATTCAGGAATAACTGAACTATCTAATTGATGTAGGGACATTCTGTCCTTATAATGAGATCCATAAAGTGGATCTCACCTGATAATACTGTATACCCCAGAATAAAATATACATCTTGTTTTGAAAGACAAACGCCACATCTACATGAGATGCTGACTGTGCAGCAGCCCAATATTACTGTGCTGTAGCGTCATGTGCCAAAAACCGTGATGCGACGGTACTGTGCAGTAGTATTAGGCTACTGCGCAGTAGCATCACAAAAAAGATGTTTGTCAGTGCTACTGTGCAGTAACTCAGGTTACTGCGCAGTAATTTAGTACTTGTTTACACAAGTAGTAAATCACTGCACCATAACAAATGCTCAGTCAGCATTGTGTGTAGATGCAGGCAGAATGAATTAAAAGAGAACTTTTCATATATTAAGTAATTGAGTAGCAGCAGCTAGGGATCCAAGCCTTCTCACTGTTCAGTTCCCTGTGAGTGGCGTGAAGATTTTACTTTTGATTTCATAGATTTCATAGACATTAAGGCTGGAAGAGCCCTCATAAGATCATCGGGTCCAGACCCCTGTCTAAGGGGCAGGAAGTCAGCTAGGGTCAAAGGACCCCAGAAACATAAGTGTCCAAGTGTTTCTTAAAAGTGCCCAGTGTAGGTGCTTGGACCATTTCTGTGGGGAGTCTGTTCCAGGCCTTGGGATCTCAGACAGTAAAGAAGTTTTTCTCATGTCCAGCCTAAAACGGTCTTCCGGGAGTTCGTGACCATTGGACCTTGTCATCCCCTGGGGTGCTCTGGTGAACAGTCATTCCCCCAGACCCTGATGCACACCCCTTTTGTACTTATAGGCTGCTGCCAGGTCACCCCTGAGCCTGTACATCTCCAGGCTGAAGAGTCCCGTAGCTTGCAGCCTCTCATCATAAGGTCTGTTCTCTTGCCCTCTGATCATGCGCGTGGCTCTCCTCTGCACTCTCTCAAGCTTCTCCCCATCCTCCTTGAATTGTGGAGCTCAGAACTGGATGCAGTACTCCAGCTGTGGCCTCACCAAGGATGAGTACAGTGGGAGGATGGCATCCTGGGTCTTGCTTGAGACGCGTCGGTAGATGCAAGCCAGAGTTTTGTTCACTCTGCCAGCTGCAGCATCACATTGGTGGCTCACATTCATCTTGTGGTCAGTCATGACCCCCAGGTCTCTTTCAGTCATGGTGCTAGCCGAGCCTATAAGTGTGATGTGGGGGAGGGTTCCCCCAAGATGGAGCACCTTGCATTTCTCCCTGTAACAGACTGCCAATGTGGGCTCACCAGATCTGCTTGAGATACTTACCCTGGGCTAGAAACAGTGTGGGTGAACTCTGAGCGACCCCAAGGGTGGAGCAGGGGAGTCCTGCCCTGCCCTGTGGAAATGGAGAAGCCAGCTGAAAGAATGGGTTTTCAGTCCCCTCATTTGCATGGAAGAGGGATGGCCAGAGTGGGGGGCCAGCCACTCTGAGCCCTGGTTGGCCGGTTTGCAAAAAGGGGATAAAAGCAGCAGCCGAACTGGTATGGGGGGCTGTTGACAGCGACCCCAGGGAAAAACGCAGGAGCCCTAAGAAGAGCTGGAGTGAGCTGACCCAGCTGAGGGAGCAGAGAGACCCCTCTAGAGAGCCTCAAAGGCTGAGCCTCTCAAGATCTGCCTGGATCACCCTCCTGTCCTCAGGTGTGGATGCTTTACACCAGAGTTTGGTGTCGTCAGCGAACTTGACGCTTCTGACACCAATGTCCACATCATTGATGAAGATGTTAAAAAGTAAAGGCCCTAGGACAGAGCCCTGAGGGATCATGTTCATCTTTAAGTGTCCTCTTGGGGGCCCTTGCCTTCCCTACAGTTCATTCCAGGGCTGGGGCAGGGGTGGGCTCCCTTAAGTGCCTTGGTCTGCTGGCTTTGCAAGGGTTGCTCAGTGGGCCAGCAGTGGTGGTAGTCCCCCCATCCCCCAGCGGGCTTAGTTTAAAGCCCAGTGGAGCAGGTCAGCCAGTCTGGCTGAGAAGAGTTTAGCTTCCTCCCCAGCGGAGAGAGGTGTAGGCTGTCATAAAGGAAGGACTTTGAATTCCAGCTTCCAAATAAGTGCTCTGGGAGAAAGTATTTTTGGTGAATTTTTTTTTTAAAGTATGAACAACCATTGTAAAATCTTATATTACTAGAGCAGAGACCATCCTTGTTTTAGTAGAGGTAGGAAAGACAAGCAGATTAGCAATACCATATGGGATTTGCAGAAAGAGAACAGGCTAAATTAAATCTACTTGATGCCTTACGGGCAGAGAAAGCTAAACAACTAAAAGAGGAATATGAGGATAAAGATAAAGCAGTAGAAAGATCAGTCTGAAGGATAAACGAGCATATAATGGGGGTTCAGCTTTAGAAGCAGGGATGGCAGCAATGAAGGGAGACATGCGAATACTTGATCAAACTAAAGAACTTGCTAGAGGTTATTAGCTATAGCAGGGAAAGTCAACAAGGGAAAACTTATTATCTTACATAAGCAAAAGAAAAGATGGACAGAACAACTCCATGTCACCCTTTAGAAAATCCCCTCTCCCCCACAAATAATATTTAAATGTGATAATGCATGGAAGATGGCATCTTGATGCTTAGTATCTACATATGATGCTATATTGCTGTAGCAATGCACTATGGCAACGTAGTGTCTACAGCCAAAAGCCTTGATGCTGCAGCTATGTCACTGTTGTGACACGCTCCCAAAGTACAGCTCACCGCTACAGCGATGTAGCAGCTAAAAATAACGATGTGTTGCACACATGGTGCAGTACAGGGTGTCACTTCGTCATTTGGTACTTACTTTTGGAATACTAAATGACAGCACAGTAAATGGTGCCAGAAGGGCACATGTAGAAGCGCCCACTGTGAATAAATTACTTTGGATATAGTTAAAGAATGCAGTGAAAGACTGAAGAACAGGAAATCACAAGATGAAATGCAAATCACAGCAGAAGTGCTTATGGTAACTGGGGAAGATAATATGGAAATCCTGATGCACCTCTTCAATTTGATCTGAGGGAAGGACTGTATCTCATTATCAAGTGCCTAAAAATGGAGATTTGAAGGACTGCAACAGCTGACACAGAATTACACTGCTTTCAGTCCCAGAGCAAGTGTTCTGTGCATCCATCCTGAATAGATTTAGAGATGTCATGGATAGCAGAGTTAAAGAGCAACAAACAGGTTTTTGCCCAAACTGATCCTATGCAAACCAGGTTTTCATGCAAAGGCATTAAGTCAATTTAATTTAGTTTGCTTTCTTTCTGCAGTAACATCCCCTGTGGTTTTGCACAATCCTGTAATACAAAGTAATGAATGACAGCTACCAGTAGTCATGAATTTTGGAAATTTCCAAAAGGCATTTGATAGTGTGGAAAGCCAGTCAGAGAGGCAGACAACAGACTCTATAAAGTCTTCTGCATAATAATTCAAATTATTAAACATCTCTATCAGAATGCAAAAGGTGAGGTAAAAATAAACAGAAGGTAATGAACTGATTTATATTAAGACAGGTGTCAGGCAAGAAATGTATCTTGTCCTGTAACTTGTCTGGAGTTGCTATTGAGTTTGTTATGTGACAGATGGTCAGTATAGAACCAGGTATTGCCTAAATAAATGGTGAGATTAGATACTTCCTAGATAACATCTGTCCCATAACTAAATCAGTTGAAGATACGTAATAAAAACATATGGTCTTGCAAATCCTTCCAAGCAAATCAGTTTTATTTTTAATAAATCAAGGATGGAAATTATGAAAGTTAATTTAATACAGATTTTTTTTCTATTTGGAAAATGAAACCTTAAGAACTATTAATTCATTTACATACCTGGGTAGCATCAGTGTTGTTGAATAAATGTTTGATGTAAGCTTCAGAACAGACAAAGCAAGTTTTGTATTTCAAAAGCTCAATGCCTTGTGAAAGTCCAATGTGATTAGCAACACCACCAAAACTAAGATCTTCAGAGTCAATGACTGATATAGAGCAGAGTTCTGGAAAATTAAGTTTATTCAATCCATGTTAAACAGCTTACAAATGAAATTGTCCATGTAGAATATTTTAAGTAACATAGACTGATTGAATGAGTAATGAAGAGGTCCTAGAATAGGCACAGCTACCCGCACTAGTACAAGTAGTACAGAAGAGGAGATATTTTCACGTATTTTAAGAATGCCTAATAATAAACTACCCAAATAAGAATGGCTTTGGCAGGCCAGGGAAAGAGAATAACCCAGAGACACAATCCATAGTTTGGTGACAGCTGACTATGACATGGGCTAGGGCGGGCCAAAGCTGGAGTTACAACAATGGGTAAGCAGCAGTGTGTGTGTGTGTGCGCGCACGCGCGCATGTGGCAGGGGGAAGGCAGGTAGGTGGCAGGGGACAAAGGCTGCAGCTCTGACTGTGATCCCAAGCCCAGATTGGGGTTGCAACAAGAGCAGATATGTGCTGACCTCCACCTCAAAACCCCACTGACTTTTAATCAAATCCAAGATGAGGGCCATTTCCCTATGCTGAATTGGGGGTGGGGTGTTGAGTACATTGTCACCATCACAAACCTTGGCATTTGTGGGTTGACAAAGGGCATGGAAGTCTGTTTGCTTGGCTTTTGTGCCCCTATAAAAATGTGTCATTAAGATAAAACAATCTGTGTCTATAAAAGCCTATAAAAGTCTTGGAAAATGAGCCCAGGATAGGGATGGCTGCTACTGTTTCACTTCTGGCTTAAAATGGTGCAGGAAGAAGCACTATGCTGATCATCATCTTTATCGTCATGATATTTAATGGGATAACAAGATGATTAGTGGGATAAAACTAGGGCTAGGAATATACTTTTCATTGAAATGTTGCTGATGAAAAACTTGTTTTTCAATGATTTTTTTTGGAATTTTTTAATAAAGTTTCTGCTTTCCTAAACAAAATTCCGTTTTTTTTAGTAGATGACATAAATTTGGGGAATATGGGCCTTGTTCAGAATGTTTTCTATCTTTGATAATGATCACCTGAATCTGTGGGGATATTTTTTGGAGTTTTCAGCTGAAATATTTCTGTGGGGGCTAAAATAAACTTGAAATATTCCTATAGAAAAGGGATGGCCAACATTTTTGGGCATAGTGCCAAAAACACCTGCAACCTCAACTTGTAATATTTTGGTGTGCCAGGGGCAGATGGCAGGGGCCTGATCCTTGTTGTGGCAGCACAGCCTTGGCCCCTTCCATCTGGGCTGAGGTGCACATGCCAATCAAAATGCCTTCGAGTGCCATGCTTTGGCACCCATGCCAGGCGTTGCCTACCCCTGCTATAGAAAAAACTCCCTGCTTCTCTTTCAATGTCTAGATAAAATCAATGGGACTTAGCATGCTGTTAAAATTAAACAAGTGTTTTCTGAATAGGAAGTGTACTGAAAACATGTATATTTCTTATGTTGCAGTGTTTTAGTGACAACATTAGGAATTTGATTTTCTAAAGAACTCACATCACACAATTGGAACCTTTCTTGTATACACAAGAGTTACAAGAGTTTATATTTAGTATCAAAATTAGGGTATATCCATAGTGTTCCCCCACTGAGCCTGGGACTGGTGCTGTGAATCTGACCTTAGCAATTCACTATGCATACTCAAGCCGGGTAATTAGACAGCATTGATGACTTAGAGTAGCCCTGAGTCCATGTCCCAAAGCCACTCTCAGCCTCTCCATCTTAGGATAGCATTGGGGCATGCACTCTGATCTACACTGCCAAATAACCAAACTTGGCTGTATATAGAGCAGGAGCAAGTGGCTGAAGACTGAATCCCAGCAGGGATCTTGGACTCAACAAGGATGTACTCCAGCCATGCCCTGAAAGGCCAGGTTTTCTAAAGGATTCAGCTAATCTAGTCATAAGCATCACAGTGGGAGAAGGTCGGTGTTGAGCTCTTTTGAACAGGGTTATTTAATATCTAATTTTTCTACTGAAGCCTATGGCCATGTTATAAAATACCTGGAACCCCTCCTAAGTCATTCCATGTTTTCTTATATTTCACTCCTTTTTTCAGGACAGGCTAGTTGTTCTGTGCCTTTTATCCCATTTTGTTATTCTATGATTTATATTGCAGCTTATCTCCTCAACTACTAACAACAGTTTCCAGCTAACCCATTCTATTTGATCCCAGTGCTCTGTAGCAGATGTGTAATGCAAATCCTGTCTCGTAAAAGTATATAGTTATTCAGAATGTTTTGTCAGCAGACAGTTTCTTATACAGCTGGTGAGACTGCATAATTTTCTGTATTGATGAAGAGCTTAAGTTTAGAGATTAAAGAGCACTTCCAGATGTTTAATAAATCAGATTGCCCTATAATCCTTTTTTGTTTTTCTAGGAGACATTTTCAAAAACACAAAAGATAGTTAGGAACCCAATTCCCATCGAAAGTCAAACAGCTCCACTTTATTAAGAAAGGGGATGTGTCTCTTTCTAGAGGGATAGGAACTTTGTTGTTTGGGAGTCTTCCTAGGGTTTTCATTTTTCTAAGTAGAACTAGCATGCTGATTAAAGTTATGCCTGGAGGTAACTCAGTGCAATGCTTTTCTGGATCTTACAACTCTAGTTCAAATGTATCAAGTGTGTGCATGTGTGTGTATGCACATGCGTATATATACAAATGTATAAATGCTACTGCTAGGGGAGAATGTTCTCATATAACCTGACTGTCTTAGGTATTTGCATATTTCAGTTTTTACTGATATGAACATTTTATACCAGCTTCTTTTAAGCGAAGGCAAGCTAATACAGAGAGAATGAAATTATTACATCTGTTATAGGCTGAAATGCAAGCAAGATTGATTGTTTCAAATTCCAGCATGTGACACTTTGTCACAACTTGCCTGTGAAATTCAATGTTGGAAACTGCCCAGGGTTAAGGAGTTATAACATTCATTCTCAGTACAAGAAAACAGTAGTATCTGACTCTGGGTCATATGGTTAGTCTTAGGAGGCTGGGGACCATAAATTCATGTGATTTCACAGATTTTTATTTCACAGATATTAAGGGCATATGGAACCATTTATGATCATACACTCTGGTTTCCTGTATAATAGAGGCCTCAGAATTTAGCCCACTGATTTCTACATCCCAACCATTTTTCACAAAGATATAAAGATTAAAAAAGATGAATTTACTACAATACTAGTAAGCTGTTAAAATGCACAACTACAAGATAAACTTTGCTGACTTCGATTTCCAGACACACAGTCTTCTTGTGTCTTTGTCTCATAATTTAAAGAGCCCTCTAATATCAATGACTATTATTCAGGGGGCCAGAAGGTTATCTACTCTTGTTCCATGGGTCACTCTTGGTCATTGAGATAACCACAGTTTTTAACTGTTTCCATGTGTACTGTGTTACCTGACTAGTGTAAGCCTTTGTAGCATTCCTCCAAATTGTATCTTATCTCCTGTATGTGAATTCAAAGTTTCTGAACAAGTAGTAGTCTATGAATCAAATAGTAATACTAGTATTCTCTGAATCAAGTAGTTTTTTGTAAGAATTATTATACCCCTATCTTATAGTCCATAATCTTTCATACTGTATTCAACCCAGACCTTCTTTGAAATTCTGAGAGAACATAGAGGCCTTCCAGCATGCCTCAAAAGTCAGCAAATCAAAACCATTGGTAGCATAACTCTGGTGGGAGTGATAGGGGTCCAACTGCAAGTGCCAACTTAGAGGGGGTGCTAATATGGTACTTACGCCAGGAGTCTTTGCCATGTGGGGTACCATTTTACACTGTCCCCACCCAGCCATAGGACCTGTGTAAGTGCAATCTTGCACTCAACAGCGCATCTGGGAGCCAGAGGGGTGGAATGATGCCCCACAGTGGAGGCTTTGCCATTGGAGGCACAGCTTTGAGCCCAGGGGTTGGAGAGAGGTGAGAATAGGGCACCAGGAAGGACCCCAGGGAGCCTGTGCTGCTACTTGTTTCTTAGCAGCAGCAATATAAGCCCATGCTGCTACTGAAGCAACTGCAGCAAAACAGCTGCAGTCAGAGTGAGGAGAGCTCTGTCAGGTAAGCTCTGTCCCCCCCACCACACCCTGCTCTCCAGGGCTAGCGACAGACATTCAAAAGGACTGAACCTGAGTTGATTCAATCTTTACAGGTTAATCTAACCTGGCTAGGCTGAATCAGTTTGTAATCACAGTGACACTCCCTCGGAACTGAAAAAATGCAGGCACGTGTCTGCAGTGGCTCAAGGTAAAAGCTCAGGGGTGCTAGAGCAGCCCTCTTTTCTCTTCCACAGAGCTGAGCTGAGAGGTAGCGTGGCCAGGCCCTGGCAGGACACTATGATTAGGAAGGGGTGTAACCCCCCACCCTGCCTGCACAATCCCAGGCTTTTCCAGGCTTGCTTCTGAAGGGGCAGCAGTGTTGCCAGACTGCAGCCCCCAGCTAGCACTCTGAGGCAAAGTGGGGTGTGCAGTGTATGCATATGTTGATGACACTGAGCTTTTCACTCTCCCTCTCCCTGCTTCTTCATGCTGTCTGCAAACCTGACAGGCAACGGAGCCAGCAGGGGGCTGATAACACAGCTTTTATCAGCTCATCAACAAAACAAAAGCCTCTCTCATTCTTCCAAGGAAGGAACACAGAGACATTACCAGCTTATCTGTTGATTAGCTCCAAAAAACACTAAGTGGACATTGTTTTGTCTGCCTGTCCCAATGAAATTGGAGACACACACATATAGACACCTCTCTGCATTACCTAGCATGCCACATGCCTAGGGTCCTTGGGGCTGGGGTCCACGCTATGGGGGATGGGATGGAGGGAGGGGGGAATCCCTGCTTGAGCAGTGAGCAGTGGGGAGAGTGGGGTGTGGAGCAAGGCAGACCCTGCTGTGCCCGCAGTCTCCACCAGAGCTCTGGCTAGGGAGCAGAGGGGTGGGGTCAGCCCTGTTCTCTGGAGCAGAAAGCCCAGGGCTGCAAAGCATCTGGG
This sequence comes from Gavialis gangeticus, assembly GCF_001723915.1. Taxonomy (NCBI): domain Eukaryota; kingdom Metazoa; phylum Chordata; order Crocodylia; family Gavialidae; genus Gavialis; species Gavialis gangeticus. The sequence continues at coordinate 23,558,459 of NW_017729033.1, forward strand.
ATGCTAGGGGACTCTGGTTTAACTGAAACCAGGAACGGGTCTGGGACAGATATTGCATAAACCAGTTTCACCCAAATCAGTTAAGTCTGATACTACATTCAACCAGGTTTATCTTAAACCAGTTTCAGCCATTTTGAAACTGGTTTATGTGCACTGAACTTATGTTCTGTTACAGCTTTAAACCAGTTTCTGATCTCTTAAACCAGTGTGTGTGTAATGTCTGTCCCTAACTCAGTGGTCAAAATAACCCCACCCCATATCCCAGACACTGAAAGTGTTCCCTAAACCTCCAAGGACCATAGTGTACCAAATGTGTACAAGTACTGTGTTCCAGAGCCAAAGCTTCTCTAAAATCAGTGTGCTATCAGTTCCTTTTCATTTAAACCAAAGGACCAATAATTCAAGTATCTCATCTGATAAATCATAGCTGACAGTATTAGTAAGAGGTAGGAACTCTAAGGTATTATATACATAAGCAACTAGTTAAATCACATACACACAGACACAGACACACACACAGAGTACAATCACTTTAACATATATAGTAAAAGCCGTGTTATCCGGCATTTTACAAGCTGGCATGCTCTATTAACCGGCATGCTGGCTTGTAAGGTAAAAGCGAAATTGGAAGTGCCCACCATGGCACTTCTGGTTTCACTGAGCCCCCTGTGCTGCTGAGCCCCCACAATAATAGTTCTTTTCCCCTTTCTCTTCTGCCCCCCTTCCTGTCCCTCGCAGCAGGAGGGACAGCGGCACACCGGATGCAGCAGGAAGGGCAGCCTCTCAGGTAACCAGCATATTTTGTTATCTGGCACCCCCGATTCCTCGTGGGTGCTGGATAACAAAGCTTTTGCTGTACAACCATCATAAAAAGCAACTTCCATATCTCCAAAATGGCAACTTAAAGAAAAAACTGTTAGATCAAATGAGAGGTCAAGTGTCAGGTTTGGAAAATTAAAAAAATATCTAGCCAATCATTTTTAAAATCAATAAAAACCTTTCTGTCTAGATATAAAAACCCAGATATTTCAGAATTATCTACCACATGGGGATTTGAAATGAGATGCTAAGAGATTGACCACACACTTAAAAAGACACAGTTTAATCTGAGGCACAGTTTCCAGCCAAAGAAAAGTAAAAAGCACTCGAATAACATAAAAAAAATGCTGTCTCTTTAAAAATTTGTTCAGTTTTATGAATGAAATAGGTGTTGTTATAACCCAGGCAATTACATTTGGTTTATAAAAACACTAGATTTTTCTTGTTACAATTTCCCTTTAACAACAGAGTGAAAAAGGGTCAGGTTGTCAAGGCACTGGTCCGGGACCATAAAGTTCTGGTCTCAAGTAGTAAGTCCTGGCTCTGCCCTTGTGTGACTTTGGACAAATTAGTCTCTGTGCACTTTGGTTCCCAATCTATAAAATGGAAATGATACCTTCTTTCTTCCCCCCTTTCTATGTCTGCTCTGTTAAGTCTGAAAGCACTTCAGCTTAGGATGTGTGTTTCAACAGCACCTAGAAATGATGGGTCCCTGGCATCTTCTGCCCATTCCCATTCCCCCTTCCCTTCCTACCATTTGTATTCAAATCATTCTCTCCATTCTATACACTGCTTTGTCCATGTCCTTTCACAATATCTGATGACATGAGCTCATGAAAGCTTATGCTATACCTTTCACTAATGTAATTAGTCTAACAGATCCACATCTAACATAGCTAACTATGTCTCACCATTCTGCTCATCACAGCACTATAAAAATGGCTCTGGTTCGTCCCTAGGTGTTATTGAACATACATAATAATAAATCACAAGCATCAGCTTGGATGACTAGACATGCAATGTCCCCAAGAGCAAAGTGGAGCCTGATTCTTCGACTTTAATTCACGTGAATAATCTTTACTTGCAGTTTCCCCTGTTGGCTTCCCCAGGACCTCCTCTGTACGTAAAAAGCATACCCCCCCCCCCAAAAAAGTGAAACAACCTACTGTGACTATATATGGCAAGTGAAGCAGACAATGTTTTCTTTCCAAATTGATAAAATAAGACATGCAGTCACACTTTACGCTCCTGAAATGACTGCTGTATATCTAAAACTACTCATAATGGGAATGGCTCTCAGAATATGGTACCTTAAGGTTCATGCTGTGTTTAACAAGTTTCTTGCTTAAAAGCTTATGGATTAGAGAGAGGCACACACAGACCAAAACCCTGAATCCATGTAATTAGGGATTTAAAATAGAAATCTTGAATCTTACTAGTAGTGGAGACCTTAGGGGTTTTAATGTAATTCTTAAAGGTCTGCCTTGTTAGAGATACTGTGTGCACCCAGCACACTCACCAATCTACGCAGGGTGCACTGAATATCTGAATCATAGAATCACAGAATCAATGAGTCGGAAGGGACCTGGACAGATCATCTAGTCCGACCCCCTGCCATGGGCAGGAAGGAGCACTGGGGGGTGGCAGGGGTCATAAGACCCCAGCCAGGTGCCTATCCAGTCTCCTCTTGAAGATCTCCAGGCAAGGTGAGAGCACCACCCCTCTGGGGAGCCTAATATCTTCCTAATATCTAACCTAAACCTATCCTCCCTCAGCTTGTGGCCATTGTTCCTGGTGACTCCAAGGGGGGCCCTGGTGAACAGACTTTCCCTGAGTCCCTGCTGCTGGCCCCTGATAAAGTTGTAGGCAACCACAAGATCCGCCCTCAGTCTCCTCTTGCAGAGACTGAAGAGATTCAAGTCCCTCAGCCTCTCCTCATAGGGCTGGCCACGGAGGCCCTCAACCATACGAGTGGCCTCCTCTGGACCCTCTCCAGGTGCTCCACGTCCTTCTTGAAGTGCGGCACCCAGAACTGGACACAGTACTCCAGCTGCAGCCTGACCAGCACTGTATAGAGGGGGAGCAAGACCTCTCTGGACCTGTTAGTGATGCCCCTGTTGATACATGACAGGGTGCCGTTGGCTCTGCCTATTGCTTCGTCACATTGGCGACTCATATTCATCCTGGAGTCAATCCTGACTCCAAGATCCCTCTCTGTCTCTGTGCTGCCGAGAGGGTCAGCCCCTAACCTATAACCATAATTGCTGGTTCCCTCTCCCCAGGTGCAGCACCCTGCACTTGTCCTTGTTGAACCGCATCCTGTTCAGAGCCGCCCATTTCTCTAACCTATCCAGGTCTGCCTGGATGTGGTCCCTGCCTGCCGGTGCATTTACTTTACCCCACAGCTTGGTGTCA
>NW_017729033.1:23562114-23562722 GCF_001723915.1 Gavialis gangeticus
GCAGTCCCTCAGCTTGCCCACCAGAATTGGGTGGGACACCGTGTCGAAGGCCTTCTGGAAGTCCAAGAAGGTGACATCGACTTCCTCCTTCACATCTAAGCTCTTGGTTACTTGGTCATAGAAAGAGACCAGGTTAGGCAGGATCGGCCTGGCATAAACCCGTGTTGGTTACCCCTCAACCTCACTTCCGTTGCAGGGCTCTCACAAATGTGGCCCTTGATAATTTTTTCAAAGACCTTCCCCAGGATAGAAGTGAGGCTGACTGGCCTGTAGTTGCCAGGCTCTTCCTTCCTCTCCTTCTTGAAAATAGGGACCACACTGGCCCTTTTCCAGTCCTCAGGGACTTGGCCCGAGCACCAGGAGTCCTCGAACAGCCGTGCCAATGGTTCCGCAATGACACCAGCCAATTCGCTCAGCACACACGGATGAAGGTCATTCAGGCCCGCTGACTTGGACACATCTAAGTCCTCCAGGTAATCCTTAACTAGGTCTGAACTAACAGTCGGGGGACTTGCATCCTTCCCGGGCCTCTCCACGCTATCACCCGAGAGCACCCCATTGTCAGCAGACAGGAACACGGAGGCAAAGAACTTGTTGAAGAGTTCTGC
>NW_017729033.1:23567888-23573043 GCF_001723915.1 Gavialis gangeticus
AGCCTGGATATCCACGCTCAGCCATGAAGGCTTCTTGGACCCTTTTCCCACCTTCCTGCACAGAGGAATTGTGTTCTGCTGCGCCCCAAGGATAGCCTCCTTGAGGAAGGACCACCTTTCCTGGACCCCCATACTAGCTACCCCCTGGGCTCCGAGTGCCTCCCTGACTACTGCTCTGAGCACATCAAAGTTGGCTTTCCTCAAGTCAAGCATTTGCGCTGTGCTAGTTACCCTCCCTACCTTTCTCTGAATAGCAAACTGGATCATTTCATGATCACTGTCCCCTAGCCTCCCTTGTACTAGCACCTCCCCCACCAGGTCGTCCCCAGAGGCTAACACCAGATCCAGTATGGCATTTTCTCTAGTGGGGATGTGTACCTCCTGCACAAGGTGTAGGTCCTGTACACACATCAGGAACCTTCGTGAGTGGCTAGACCTGGCCGACTGCTCCTCCCAGTTCATGTCAGGGTAATTCATATCACCCATGACCACAAGATCCTTTGCATGCACCCATAAAAGCTCCTTCCTCCTAGGTGCTGCAACTCCCTTGCTGGAGCTCAGCAGAACCAAGAAGGAAGTGGTTCTTTCATCTCAGGAAAAATTCAAAGACAGTGAAAAATGTCCTTGCCTTGACTTCAAATGGAAAATCAAGAGTTTTCCTGTCTTGAATTGGGACAAAAAAGTCAAAATCTTAAAAATGTTCAAAAACCAACAAAAAAGAAAAGAAAAAAAAGATTTTATTTGTATTGCTTGAAACACTTTGTTTTAATAATTTGGAAATGTTTCATTTGTATTTTAACCATTTTAAAGATGTATTGCCATCATCTTAAATTTTAAAATGAGACACCATTTTCAAACTAGAAAACAACAGTTTTTCATTTAGAAAATGCTAAAACAACTTCCCCACAATTTCAATGCTTTATTTTTCAAAATGTTTTGTCAAATCAACTGGTTCTTGGGAACAGTTTCAGTTTTGCTAAATTTATGTTTGTTTCCAAAAAAAAAAACTATTGGAAAATTGCAAATAAACTCTCAAGCTGAGCTATTTTCATCTCCAGGAAAAAGCATCCCTGATTCCCAGGGGTACTTAAGAACATGATATATAATTCATGTGTATAATTCAAACCTGCTTCAGCAAATCATGCTTAAAATTAAGCACGTATGTAGTGCCAGTTGAAGCCAATGGGGCTAATGTACTTAATATTAAGCAGATACAAACGTTCTCTCCACTGTGATACTTCTCGTTTTGCCTTTTCAGAAGTCTTTTCATGCTTTTCTAATCTAATTTCTTCAAGTTGTTTTATAAAGATCTTGAAATTTCTTTGCTTCATGGTCCCCAAAGTATGATAAAGTCAGACTTTAAGACTGAATCAATAATTTTAATTTTCACTTATTTCTGTTTCAAAGGTTTCATCCTAATGTTGAGCTTTTGAAATGTTTTTCTAGTTTCTTTTGAAGCTAGCAGTAGATTTTCATATAGTGCTTTCTTTGCTTGACCCCTCCAACTCCAAAATATATCCTATCTTAGGAACTTACTGTAGTAACCAGGTGCCTCTGAATCTTTAATGCCTTTATCCTCACTAACTCCCCATAAAATGGAGAAAATGCTTCTATCTCCATTTTACAGGACTCAAGCACTGACAGAGCAAGGGCCAGATCCTATTCTATCTAGGCCTTTCCAGTAGGCTTCCAAGTACCACTGAGGTACTTCAGCGTGATTCCACCTTGCTCGAGTCCCTGGAAAAGTGTTAGAATGACCACCTTTGTAAACATCTCCAATTTAGCCTTAAGACTAAGTTACAAAAAGCAGTGAAGAAGACAACCCACCCATATTTTTGCCATATCAGTTTTGCACGGATCTGAGCAGGGTGGAAGAACTTGGGTGCCCCAGTACTGTTCCAGTGGCTAAAAGGATGTGGCCCTAAGTAACTTGTGCCCGATCACACAGGAAGCCTGTGGCAAAGATAGGAACTGAGAACCCTGGTCTCAAGTCCCAAACCGGTCACATCTGATCTTAGCCAAAAAGTTTTCCATAGTGGGCTTATTAGCACATGCACTACAATCTATCAAAGATTTCAAGCAAGGCCCCTCCAAATGGCTTAAGTGAAAAATACCATAACAAAATTCACAGCGTAGAGTGCTATTTTCACAACTTATCTGAAAGATTTCTAGAAGCAAACACGTTCGTGTTGCTAACTGCACCTATTTGGCATGCTAATAGTCCTCAGATTCTAAACCAAAAGGAGATCTTGCTTGTGTGCCTTACTCACCTTAGCAGTTCAACTGAAGTTAATAGGATCATTGTCACAGTGGGGTAAGCAGGATTTCAAGATTGGGGACAGGTGGGAATGGGTCCAAAGACCTGACACTAATTGGTACCTTTGAAATTTCACTTAAAAGAGACTGGGAGAACTGACTTTGGTAATTCTTCATTGGCTTGGTGGATGTCATGACCCCAGCTATCAGCTCAGGATGTTTCATAAATACCTAATTTTACTTTTAGTTGTGGGTGGAGGAATCAGGGTCCAATATGCAGAACACACTGAGCAAGATCCCATCTTCTGCTTCTGTGGGACCTGCCAGTGTGTTTGACTATCCCCATTTGAAAGAACAGCCCGCTACAACTCTTGACAGTGGAGCATAGGCCTGTTCTAACTTACACGAAAGATTCACTCCAGGATCCAGAGAGGTAAGTAATACCCCTGTTTTCATTCTCCCATCTCCCTCAGCACTGGAGCTGTGCCCAGGGCAATCGAGTGAGACTGCAGATTCTGATCATAGTGTGACGGGCTGGCTGGCAGTGCCCTGGCCCAGGGGTTTTGAAAGGGCAAAAGATGATTGGAGGACTTGGGATTCCCTTTCTTCACTAATCTGGTAATGATTTGGCCCAGGGGTTTTGAAGGGGTAAAAGATGATTGGAGGACTTGGGATTCCCTTTCTGCCTCAATCAGGCCCCAGAGACTCACTCCCCGTGTCCCCTGGTTGGCCCCTTGGGTTACCTATAGGGGGATAAAAGGGGCAACATGGGCTGACTCAGGAGAGACCAGTGAGGGGCAACAAGGAAGGAGCTTCACAGAGCTGGCAAGAGCTGAGCCAGCAGGGTAGGAGCAGTACCCCAGAAGAGCCTGAAAGAGCAGGACCTGCAGGCAGCAGTGGTACCCTCAGCAGTGGCCGGCAGGAGAGGATCCCCACTGGGCTCCAGGATCCCTTGGGAGAGGCTGCAGGCAGCAGGAGAGGCTCCCCAGCTCCAACAAGGATCTGAGCAGCAACCTGAGAGGTTCCCAGCCCTGCTTCCAGCTCCTCCAATCAGAGCCCAGGCAGCTAAACATGAGGCCAGGGCTCCGGGAAGGTCAAGACCCCTAACAGGCTGGAGCAGTGCCACCAGTGGTGGGTGTGTGGCAGCTTCTTGCCTACCATGTGGGAGATCTGGGCTCAAGTCCCTGCTGAGGTGACTTGGGGTGAGTGAGCTAACAAGAAGTAAATCTTGCAGTGGAAAGGGGCCATTGTGTTTTCCTCCAGGTACCAGGGCCCTACATTTCCTTGTCATTTGACATTTTGTATTTTGTACCTTTTTTATATTTCACCAACTTGTATTGTGTGTTCTGCTGTTTGTGTTTTATATTTTGTTAACCCTGTTTTTTTCTCAATGATTGTAAGTGCTAACCTGTGTTGAATCCTGCCTGCTTGGGGCATTGTAGTGTCCACTATACCCTCTGATTTATGCCTGTTAGGTTCCCAGTATGAAAAGGTATATGGTTAAGTCCCCATTGGTGGTCTGTCTCTGCTCTATAGGGGGAGGAGAGTCCCTACACCTCCCACAGCACTTGTGCACCTGCTTTGATCCTTTCAATGGGCGAGGGGGTACCTCTTGGAGTACCGCCCAGGTTACAATAGGATTTATGTTTTGAACTGGACAAGAGTTGAAAAACAAGGGCACTTCCCTAGTTTGGACATGGTATTTTATATGCAGCGGTTGCTAGAAAAATGCCTAAACAGGCCGGAGAGGAGAGAGCAGAATCCAGCTCTCACACCTCCCAACAGAGCCATGGTCTCTGGCCCAAGGAATTTTGAATACTTTTCTGCATGATGGCAGGGCTTCAACAGGAATTGTGGGCAATGCCCCCTGTGCCTCGCGCAGAGCCTGAGTCAGAGCCTCACTGTGCCCAGGCCACTCTCCTGGGAAGTGGGAGATGTGGAGTTAGAACAGTATTGGGTATGGGAGAGCTCTAACCACTAGGCACTTACATATAAAGATGGGAGTTCACCTGATTTTCGACTACTGATGTTACAACAACACCTAGGGCCCAACCAGAACCATTTCTGTAGTTCTGTGATGGGCAGAGTGATGACAGAGACATAGTTAGCCATGTTAAATGTGCACCTTTTAGACTAATTAAATTAGAGATGGGTATAGCATAAGTTTTCATGAGCTCATGTCCCACTATCTGGGTTTGCAGTAAGAGTGGCCACTATTACAGCATCCAGTCCTGGCAGGGTGTGCTTCAGAGCCCATCTACTGAACCCCCGGGGGACTTAAGTAGAGGAACGATGAGGTTTTGGATCCTGCGAGTGCTTGCTTGGAGACGGGTACCGAGCTATTTGGACTGAAGGCAGTTCGGGGTATACACAGAAGCAGATCTTGAGGAAGAACAGGTGAGTTCAGCTGCCTCTCGGTTTACTCGGAGGCTTAATGGAGGGGTTTTTTTGCACCGTACTTTTAGACTTCGGCACCTCAGTTCCACCTACATGCTGCTTTAGACACCAGAGCCTTTTCCTGGATCTGGCCCTGATCTCTGGGAAGAGGTCAGGCAAAATGCTGTCTGCTAATACGTTTGCACAGCCCATCACCACGGCCGACTCTTAAAAGCTAGATCTTGTTCTGAATTCGGCCACCATCGCCCTCAACGGTAGCGTGGAGGGAGCTCGAAGGCTGGCTCACGCGAAGTCCCTGAGGCGAGTGCGGGGAGGCTGTATTTGTGAGCGACTGGCGCCTCCTGAATCTAGGGGGCATGGGCAGAAGCCGCCAACGGCCGCGGCCCCTCAGGAGGGCACCAGCCCTGCCAACGGCGTCAGGGGAGGCGCCGGCCCGGGGGGGGGGGGCACACGCACCCCCTACCAGTTGCCCACGGCTGTTCTGCCTTAAAAGCGTCGACAA
>NW_017729033.1:23573383-23573738 GCF_001723915.1 Gavialis gangeticus
CCACCTACCAGTTGCCTACGGCTGTACTGTCGTTAAAGCGCTGACAAAGTCTCCAGCGCCGCCCGGGACGCGCCACCAGCAGCAAAAAGGGAGGCGACTCCTGCCTCAAAGAGCGTGTAAGAGTCCGGCACAGCGGAGACGGCTGCTCCGGAGAGAGAACAACGCTTCTGCTGCCCTCGCTTGTGTGCCACCGACTCGCCCCCCGGCCGCCCTCGCCTTCCCACCGCCGCGACTTTTGAACTCCGCCATCGCCAACATCCCCGCGCCGCCGCGGCCCCGTCCCGCTCCCCGCAACGCCCGTCCCGAGCCCGGCGGAGTCCCGCGGCGGCGGGAGAGGCTGGCCCGGCCCGGCGGG
>NW_017729033.1:23573987-23605784 GCF_001723915.1 Gavialis gangeticus
CCGCCGCCGCCGCCCCACCATGGATGTGCTGCTGCCGCTCAACGCCAGCGCGGGGCCCCCCGACGCCTCCGCCTCCGCCTCGCCGTCCGCCTCGCAGCTGCGCCCGGTGCCGGCCCCCTACTCGCCCGCCGCCGTGGCCGCGCTGGCCGCCGTGGTGGGCTTCCTCATCGTCTTCACCGTGGTGGGCAACGTGCTGGTGGTGATCGCCGTGCTGACCAGCCGGGCGCTGCGGGCCCCCCAGAACCTCTTCCTGGTGTCCCTGGCCAGCGCCGACATCCTGGTGGCCACCTTGGTGATGCCCTTCTCCTTGGCCAACGAGCTCATGGACTACTGGTACTTCGGCAAGGCGTGGTGCAACATCTACCTGGCACTGGACGTGCTGTTCTGCACCTCCTCCATCGTGCACCTCTGCGCCATCAGCCTGGACCGGTACTGGTCCGTCACCCAGGCCGTGGAGTACAACCTCAAGCGGACGCCCCGCCGGATCAAGGGCATCATCGTCACCGTGTGGCTCATCTCGGCCGTCATCTCCTTCCCCCCGTTGATCTCCATGTATCGGGACCCCGACGGGGACATCTTCCCCCAGTGCAAGCTCAACGACGAGACCTGGTACATCCTCTCCTCGTGCATCGGCTCCTTCTTCGCGCCCTGTCTCATCATGGTGCTGGTCTACGTCCGCATCTATCGTGTGGCCAAGCTGAGGACCAGGACCCTCTCGGAGAAGCGCACGATGCCCGAGGGCTCCTCCCAGACTGAGAACGGGCTGAGCCGGGCCACCGGGGGCTGCACCTCTCTGAGGATGCAGCCCGGAGAGAACGGCCATTACTCGGTGCACCAGTGGCGCAAGGCCTCCGAGCTGGAGGACATCGAGCTGGAGGAGAGCAGCACCTCGGAGAGCAGGAGGAGACGGAGCCGGGAAGAGCACCCCCGTAAGAGCAGCAAGAGCCAGTCCTTCTCCTACTCCTACTCCTCCAAGCACTCCAGCCGCCTGTCCCGCACCAGCAGTCGCTCCGTGGACTTCTTCTCCTCCCACCGCCGCAGGAAGCGCAGCAGCATCTGCCGCAAGAAGGTCACTCAGGCCCGGGAGAAACGCTTCACTTTTGTGCTGGCAGTGGTCATGGGGGTCTTTGTGGTGTGCTGGTTCCCCTTCTTCTTCAGTTATAGCCTCTACGGCATTTGTCGAGAGGCATGTGAGGTCCCTGGGACACTCTTCAAATTCTTCTTCTGGATTGGGTACTGCAATAGCTCCCTCAACCCGGTCATCTACACCATCTTCAACCAGGACTTCCGCAGGTCCTTCAAACACATCCTTTTCAAAAAGAAGAAGAAAAACTTCAGGCATTAGGTTGGGGTGATGCAGATGGAGGAGAGGTCTGCGCTGAGCCAGAGCAGGGAGGGGAACAGGTTTGCCCCGAGACAGAGTAGAGTGAAAGGGGGAAGGGGCCTGCATTGAGCAGGCATGGCATGGAGATGAAGGATCTGCCCTGTGTTAGAGTGAACCAAAGAAGGGGGTTGGGAAGGCTTTGCACTGGGCAGACTGGAAAAGGGGAAGGGATGTGCAGTCTGAGCTGGAGTTATGGAGAAGGGGTCTGCCGTAAGCTGGTGGGGATGGTGACAGAGGAGTCTGCAGTCAGTTTGAGCAGAGGGCTTTGTACAGGCTAGAGAGCAGTGGGGAGGGGGATCTGCACTATGCTGGACCAAAGCAGAGAGGAGAGGAGGAGGAGGAGGCTACACTAGATGAGCTGGAGTGAAGTGAGAGGTCTGGGCCAGGCTGGAGTGAAGAGGAAGGGAGGGCCTGAGCACTGGAGCAGGGATGGGACGTGAAAAATAAAAAGGAAGCAGTGTTGGGGGTGCAGTGTGTGTGCACTGACCCTGAAGTGGAAAGAAGTGCAGTTAGTTGTTGCTGCAGTGAGGAAGGGGAGTGAGGAGAAGCTGTACTGACCCTGGAGGAACAGGGAAGGGTCAGGGTGGGGCATTGTGTTTGGGGGAGGATGACCTGTCAGGGGTTGTGAAGTTTGCTGGAGGTCAAAAGAGGGGACTAGATGCTGGAGTTCGGCACTGGGAGATTTGGGTATTTATTTGCAATGAGAGCACCTGGGACATGTGGCGTGCTCCTTCCAAGAGGCAAACAGATTTTACTGGTGAGATGTGAGGAGAGGCATGAAGAAGATGCCAGCAAACAGGCACTGACCATCTTTGATAGCTGAGAGGATTTGCGTGTTTGCCAAAAAAAAAAAAAAAATCCTTGAGAACAATCCAAACTCTTTTCTAAATAAACCTTTGTTATTCTAAACCCTTCTCAATGGTGATTTTACGCAGGGCTTAAGGGAAAGCAGGGGCTTAGGGGCTTCCTTTCCCTCACAGTCCTTCTTGTGTATAGAGCTGAGCAGGAAATGGTTTTCTTGTCTTCCAGTTTTCCCCATCAGGATGAACCTAGACCTTTGGAAGTTTTTCACAAAAAAGGAAGAGCACACCACCCTCTACAGGATAATGTAGTGGTGAGAACATTTGCTTCTGTTGTGGGGAAACCAGGCTCAAAGTCCTGGCACATTCCCACCAAAAGTTTCAGTTCCAGTGAATCAACATTTTTCAACCAAATTACTATTAAACAAATCCCCTGCCAGCTCTACTTGCATGTGCCCTTGGGATTTTCTTTTCCCCTCTCTCTCAGTACCTGACAGAGGGGCTTTTCTCAGGGGCTGGTTTGGGTGTTGGTCTCAGGGTGCTTCCAATTCCCACGTGCAGTTGGATGCACACTGACATGCAGATGTTCAAAGGAACAGGGATCGCCACATCACAGGGGTCTTTAAATCCCTCAGCGTTACAGTCTTAGGGCAATTAAGTCTTTTGCATTTATTTTTAAAGAGAAACCTACACAGCCGATTTTCACTGATAGAGGTGAATATGATAAAAGTAGATCTGCTCCAATTCTTTCTTTCTTTCTTTTTGGTATGTGTACTTCTGGATTAATATTTAATATTCTTTTTTTAAGGAATGATTAAAACAATTTCCCCCCAGTGGATTTACAAAATCTAATAACTACTTGATGGGCAGGATGAAAGACTGTGTGGCCTCTGTGCATTCATCAATAGACAAAAAAATTCCAATTGCATGTAAAGCTCAGCCAAACCTTTGCAGAATCAAACAGTCCTGTCCTCCCCCTCTCCCCCCTACCTCACTGCGCGCTGCAAAGTGTGCTTGTCTGTGGGGGGGAAATGCTGTTCCATCTTATTATGCATATCGCCCCCTCCATAGGCAGTAGGCATCTGCCTCACGAACCTTTCCATAGTAAACAACTCTTTGAAATGGGATGAAAACTAATCTAATATTGCAGGCATCTTGAAGCAGCCAAATTGAATCTATAGCTTTGAATCAGCAGATACCTATTTTTTTTATGTTCTCTGTTCTATAAAGAAGGTGCCCAGAGACCTTCCTTACTTGATATCTCTATGGCACTAGTACAAGTAATAACCTCTGAAATTGTTTCATCTACTTTTGATAATTCTCCACTCATTTAAACCCACCCTCACCAGTGAATCAAGCAGGTCTTTAGTAGTTAAAGTTTTAGTGTTGATTAAATAAACAATTTACTTTCAGGGTCAACTCAAATGGGAGCTGTGAAAAGAAAGAACTAGACTACTTCATGTAACCCATTATGAATGTGAGCATTTTTTTTAAATGGATATTTTTAAATTCACACTCCTTAACTGCCTTGATATTTTTTTTTTTGTTTTGATGAAAGAAGGATTCAAATTATGAACAGGTTTGGAGGTTCACACTATTTAAAGAAGAGACATTAAGGCTCATTCTTAAGCTGTATAAACCACTGGTAGTTTGGTGTGAGTAACCCTCTTGGTTCAATGCACACCCAAATATTAGAAAATAATACAAATAGGTGAGGTGAGAAAAATTCAAATAGTTTTCTGCAAAATGGAGAATTGGTTTTAAAATGATATATAAGGAAGTGAGATATGAGCTCTGGTGGTTTGTATGAGAGTGTAGTGAAGCTAAATAAATTGTTTTTTTAATCTGAACAAACTATAATTTCCAGAGCAACCAAAAGAAAACATAGTACACAGGCTACCTCGGAGATATTAGACAGCTTCATTTAAAGTGATCCTTTTTCACCAACATAAAAGTCTGTATTTGATGTTTTGTGCTCAGCTTGGAATGGTTTCCTAGTACATGAATGCACATTTCACTATTGCTTTTTAAATCAGATTAGTTTGCAGTAAATACAGTCCTTTCCCTTTATTTTTCTTTATGAAACTGGCAGTCTGAAAATGAAGAGGTTATTAATTGTTACGTTTTAGTGTTGGTAATGTTTGTATGGAAGAGCTGACATGTGCCTTAAAAGTAATTTCTTTGCCTTAAAATTGTTCTGTAATGATATAAACATGCAAGAAACAGTAGCTTTATTCTTTCTTTTTTACTTTTTCCTAATGGACCAAGAAAGGATCCATGTAGGTACTAAACATCCGATTTGTATAGCACTGTACTTGAAAACAGGCTATTTCGCTGTGATTTTATTTTACCTCTATTCACAATTACTTAGCTGATTGCATGCTTCACAGGAGTATTAATTCTTTTCCTCTGAATTAGATATAGACAAATACTCACCCTGACTGGTTTAAAGATGCACAGCAAAAATCCACTTGTCAGTATATTTTCCTCTAAATTAATGGAGGCAGGTAATTTCTATAAAAATACTTTTGAATGTAATGTGTTTCAAATAATTAAATTAGGGCCAATTAATTTTTAAGAACAGGATTCTATTATTGTTTGTTATAATGTTGAAGACTGGAGTAAGCCTGTTTATAACATATTGTGTGTCGTTAATACGTCATAAAAAGTTTATGGCTTTACAATTCACTTTGTGGTTTGCTTCCACTGTAAATTAGCTAAAGGTGTACACAGAAAAAAGTCAAGGTAGCCTGACTTCATAAAGAAGAAAGGAAAAGGGCTTTTTAAGCTTCATTTTTGTCCAAATGTATCTTTGATCAATTCTTGTGAGCTGGTTAAGATATTCATACTCAGTTACTCCAAACGAATGAAATATTACCATAAAACCTAATTGATCTGAACAACAAGCATCTAATCTGTAACTTTATACTTGCTCATTTTCACTGGGCAGAAAAGTCCTTTCTAGTGTATGATGAGCAGTGAATAAGATGCTTTTAAGAAGCAGATTCCTAAACCACACAGTAATTGCAGAAAAGTGAAATATCACCACAGCTATCAAGCTAGACAAACCTAGCTGGAACTAGTCTTGCACTCCTTAGTCAGAAAAATTTTCACTCACTTCATGGCAGAGAGTGGAGAGCACTGCCTGAGTAAGAACTTCAGAATCAGCTTCCAGTTTGTAGGCACATCTACACATGTGCTTTAATGCACCTTAGCTATTTTAATGCACATTAAAGCATCACAACAAGTGTTTTTTCTGCTAATACACATTAAAATAGGCTAATGTACCTTTTTCTGGTATTTCACAATGGAGGTACTAAATTTAATGTGCATTAGCAAAAGTCCATTAATGAATGTGTCCATTAATGTATGTGGGTCAAGCAGTATTATGCTCTTAGATGATGTAAAATAAGAGTGGGTCCCTTTGTGCATGTGGGTGATTTCCATTGGGGATTTGATCCAAAACTTAAGTATTAGATTAAAAATTAAAATGAAGACCAACCTCCAGTAATCTTATTCCCACTGATTTAACATCTCATTTTGTTAATAACCCCCTTGACTTTACTTGTGGAATTTCTTGTGGTTGATGGAGCTACTCAGTATGTGTAAGGCTGTAAGAACCTGGCTTTAGGTTCCTTTTTTTTCAATAGATACAACTGAAATATATAAACAGTACCTTATGAATAGTTGCTCATGCAATTAATTCCTCAAATATTTCACTCAGTAGCAGCTGTTCAGCCCTTCCACAAAGCAGGGAAATGATGTAAAAAAGATATATTGCTTAAGCTGAGTAACAAACTCCACTGTACTTTATTCAGTAAGCTGTATGAAGAATATCATTTGATTATCTCCGTTTCAGGGAAGTAGGATGCTGTTTATCCCTGCTTTATGGCACTTGGTATTGCATATAAATGGACTCATCTATCACCTCCACCATGAAGTACTAAATAAATGCATATTACGTTGTGCTAATGATGCTTAATGTGCAGTAGCTTATTAGCACGGTCTTTTACATGCTGCTTTAATGTGCAGTAAAATAAACTACTGCACATTAAAGCAAACATGTAGAGATGCCCACAGTGCCCTGTATAGAGGGCACTTTTGTTCCATTTGTAGGTTGCTTTTGGTAAAGTCAGACATGCTGCTGGCATGCATGCCAGAAGCATGTATTAAGACCACCTATGTTATTTTGAGTTTTCTCTCTCTTAAACTGTGGCTATGTATTAGTTCCATTAAAGGAGGAAAGTATATGCATAAGCTGTGCAAAGCAAGTGCTACACAGTGGGCACGTCTACACATGTCATTAACATGCAGCAATTATTAATGCAGCAATTATTAATGCAGCAACATGCAGCATTAATATACAGAGCTTATTATAAACTAGCCAGCAGGCAGCTTCTGCACTGAAGCATAGCTAGGTTGGTGTTTACAAGTCCTACGCTGCTGCGGAGTTTATTAGTTTTGTGCGCCCTAGTAGAGGTGCATGTATAGACACTGAGACGTTTACTTCAACTTCACAGTAAATGTCGCACGTAGACACAATCAGTATTTGTAATGCTCTCTAGGGCTGGAGTGTGACACCATTTGAAGTAGCAAATAGCTGAGTTGCTCCAAGAAGGAACCCTACTACGGGAAGTAAATTACTGAAGTCCTGTACAGATTGAAGCTCACTTCCTCCTCTTTGTACCAACTCACCTCTAGTGAAGCTCTGTTCACTTCTCTTTCTGCTTTGCCCACTAGCTTATGGGGGAGAGGGTATCCTGATAAAATCTGCTGATTCTTGCACCCAGGTTCCTGGTTCAAGTAAATCATGCTATATTTGGTTGAGGGGAACTTCTTCATTTGACTCCCCTGCATAACAAGCTTGCCCTTTGTTTTTGAAAATAAGACAAAAAAGCCCATTTGATATCTGGATGTTCCTGTCACAATCCCAGTGTTATCAGTGATGTTCCAGTGAAGCCAAATGAGGCCTCCTGTTCATAAAAAATCAGCAATCCTTTTCATACCTCTTGTGAAATTTCTACTGAGGCACAGAAAATAGAAGCAATTCCTCCAAATAAGCTAAATGCTGTCAGAGGAAGCAGGTTTCTTTCTACAGTTTGAAGAGAGGGGGCATAGCAAGTTGAGGAAAGATTAGAGGAAAGCTGCTCCCTGGAGCATTATACCCTGCCAATCTGTAGACACTTCTACATGTAAGATAAGGTTGACTATGTCTGCTTTGCCTTTGTGCCCTTCCAAACAAACAAGAAAGACTGGGGGACATCACAGGTAAGAAAGCAATGGAAGCACACCTCTTGATGGAGTAAAGTTATCACTAGAAGGAATTATATGGACCAACAAAGACCAGGGTTGGACACAGGCATAGGCAAAACAGGCAGCTGCCCAGGGCCCAGACAGAAAGGGGGCCCCAAAATGGTGAAAATAATGATTATTATTATCATTACTGCTGGTGAAGCAGGGCCCTATCTGAAATGTTCTTCCAGGTCTTCCAGGAGTCTAGGTACGGTGCTGACAAAGATGCAGGAAGCCCTGAAAATCCCCAGAGAGCTGCAGTTTCAAATGGTCACAACATATACTTCCAGTGAGTTTTTTATGCTTTGGCTTAAGTTTACATTTAGAGCTAATGCAAGCTTGGTTATCCACGTAATAAATAAAAGTCCTTAGATTACAACAAAGAACTTTTAAGGCATTTACACTAAGTTTTATGAGGCATGGTTTACAGTAAGTTTTATGAGGCATGCTTTAGGCCTCCATTACCGCAGTATTTGAGCACTTCCCAGAAGTTTGTATCCTCACAACAGCCATAGAAGGCAGGGAAGTATTTTCACTCTCACAGAAATGGAAACTGAGGCACAGATGATATTGGTAATCGCAGTGTTTTGAGGCCTGGCTTCTCACCCCTCCTCAGAACCAGCTTTTCTTGCATTTTTTCAGGTTTTATTTACATATTTAGATCAACTAAAATTGACACAAAATAGCAGACTTTTTCCTCTTTCTTACATTTATGCCATGGTTTCTATTGGAGCGGAGTGTGATTATGTCAATAAATAGAACTGGCTGTAAGACAATTTTCTCTATTTTACTGTTCTGAAATATATAAGAAAAGTAATAAAAATGCTTAGTTAATTTGTCTTAATATATGTTAGTAAAAAAAAAGTTTTTTTTTAAAGGGCTCAGAATATAAAATAGAGCAGCAAAAGAATTTCCCTTCCTTTTGCATTCAAATCAATTAGTCATAAACTTCGTCAGCATTTTTATGAACAACAATTTTGTTTTTATGATATCCTCATCTGATAGCAGATATCATCCACTGATGATGAGAACTGAAAATGAAGATTTTTATTTTCCTAAATCAATTCTGTTGCGTCTGCCACTAATAAATTATACTGCAAGCAGTTCTTGGTGAATGTTGTCCAGAGAAACTAAAAAAAAAAAAGCCAACCAACCAACCAAACAAACAAAATCATAATGACCCTGGCACTTCTACAGCTGTTATATAGGTATTGGGGGATCTTCATTTAATTGAGAAATGATATAGTATTATGGATTGCACTTTAAAATGAAAATCAATTTAGTAATTCAGAGTTTATCATGGGGATGTCAGTGCTTAGCATATATTTGTTTTTAGACTGAGGGAATGGCCTTGTCGAAGTTGTTCCATAATGTTAGTTCAGCAAGAAACAGATTCAATAATGGACTTGGGTACCTAAAATGAGACACTTTTTTTCTTAATTAATGTTGCTCTCTTAACTGTCTAACTCTAGTTTCTGGTAATAGTATCTAGGAACATGAATGAGGCAACCAAATTCCCAGCACAACTCATAGCGAAAATGGGGTGCCTAAGAATGGGATCCTAAACAGTGAACTCACTGAGCACAGAGCCATCTAAAACTAGCCAACCGGAAACACCGAGGACAAGAGACAGTCTGAAATCTGTCATTTTCTGGGACTTGCGAAGGAGATCCAATAAAAGATAGGGGAGACCCACAAAGGGGTTAGGCATCTCAACTCCAACTCATTTCAGTGGAAGTTTTGCCCTGTTTGTTACCTTGAAGTGTGCCTTTTTAGGCAGGATTTCAGTGTGTAAATTTGTAATCCCAAAAGCCTTTGCCTAGGTCTGGAGATGCCTATAGGATCAGGCTCCAAACAGAAGAAACTCCTAATGCCTGCATGCTGACTGAACATAAGCATGAGAAAGACACTGAGCTACTCATCAGACTGCAGCATTTCTGGGCATATGCAGAGAAACAGCTCAATGATCCCCAGAGGAGTGAAAACACCTATGGAGACTTGGAACCTTCAGGGTTAGGTGACAGATGTGTGGGGCTTTTGGGATTGCTATTGTGGATGTAGGCACTTGCATTCTGCCTAAGTCCTTGTAGGATGTAGCTCAAACTAACCAACCTGTTAGCCAAGTTTTTCTGAGAGGGGCAAAAAGATAAGTAGCTTGTTAAACTAGCAGTCCCATAACCTATCAAAGTCAATGGGAAAACTCATTTTCTTCACTAGGACCTGGACTGGGTGCCAGAACATTTGGGAAGCCTGGTTTTTTATTTCATGACTGAAGTAGCAGCAACAAAAACAGTGCCTTTTCAAGTATGTGACATTGTTTCCAGCAGGGGATAAATATTCATACCTTTTTATGCCATTGCTCTTTAACCCTTTAAAATTCCTTAGAGCAGAAAGTTTGTTTTTTTCTTTACCTGTATCATTTTTTGTGTTTTGTTGTTTTGCACTAGTAACTGAAAGTGAAATCTTGGCTCCATATAAGCCAATAACAACACTTCTATCAATGTCAGGATTTCACCTTTATGGCTTTGGGTGCTTGGGATTACAGTGTGGTACATTTTATGTAGAGATCTAACAGATACATAACTCTGCAGGCCAGTAAGATGAGGTTCAGAAGTTACTTGCAAACCAAGTTGGGGCAGAATGAGTAAAACCAACTCCCTGACTCCTGAGTCTTCTTTTTACAGTAGCAGAAATATTCCTAATCAAGATCCCAGTGGGATAGATGTTTTGAAATTAGAACTGTAATAAGATGGAACTGTGGGCTAAAGGATGAAACAGACAGATGGGAAAGGGAAGGGAGGTGGAAGGACACGGTTTTAGTAAAATGAGTAAGGTTTGCACATTGGGCAGTGTTTT
This sequence comes from Gavialis gangeticus, assembly GCF_001723915.1. Lineage (NCBI taxonomy): Eukaryota > Metazoa > Chordata > Crocodylia > Gavialidae > Gavialis > Gavialis gangeticus. Next base: position 23,584,320 of record NW_017729033.1, read on the forward strand.
CTGTTCACCACCTACATAGCCATTAGATCATACCACCTTCCTGGTGATTTTAACAGTAATTTATTATTAGTCCAGTGAGAGTAAGAAGAAAGGCTAGTAATGGGGTAGGGATGGAACAGCGGTTAAAGAATTGAATTAAGCTCAGGAAACCTAGGTAATTAATATTATTCACCTTACTTATCTGTATTATCAGAGCACTTAGGAATCCCAAACATGGATTAGGACCCCATTATACTAGAAGCTGTACAAACAGAGAACAAAATGACCATCCCTACCCCAAAATGCTCATAAATGTGGATTTGGGACTTGGCACAAACTTGCTGTGTTTCACTTGGTATACTTCAGGGTCCATCAGTAAAATATTGATAACACTTCCATAACACTTCATGGTATATTGCGAAGGCAAATTCATGAGTTTTTGTGAGCAACTCAGATACTGTGCTGGGCTTTATAACTATTTTGCAGGATCCATAACGCTGCTAAGGGCCCATAACATTGCTATTAGTACTTATTAGATTATAGCTAAGTGTTATCACCATTACACGTTTGTGTTTTGAATAAGATTTTAAGGATGTATATTTGTGCATGTGGGCTCAAGGAGACTGGTGTTTATTTTTTTAAACTAATGTCCATCTCTGGAGACCTTTAGCTAACTAACCAGATAAAAATCAGAGGTTTTATTTTGCTTCTTGGTATATCAGAAACTGTTCATTGGTTTTGTTATGTTTGTCCCAGGGCTTTGACACCAGCCGTAGTGTAGGAAAAAGTGCTTCCAGGCTGATAGGCACAGAATATATATTGTAAATATAAGGTAAAACTGTACCTGCATTGGCAGTAGCAGATTCAGCAGAAAATAACTTTAGATTCACAAATGCAAATTTAATATATTTATATCTTACAGTTTTGGCAACAAAATTAAAGGTGCAGTTGGCAGGAAAGTTTCTGATGGCACGTATTTTTTATCCACTAGAAAATGCCAGTTTGACAAAGTCTAACCATTCTAGAAGAATATTTAAGTGTTATCTGCAGAGCTCTGCTTGTTTCCATACTCCCAGCTTTGAGGCAGCCCACTATGGCCGTTTGTAGATGACACGGGGGTCTAATTCTCCCTAAATTGAAGCGGTAGTTTTTTAAAAACACCACTTCAATTTAGGGTGAAGTAAACCCCTGTGTCGTGTACACCCATGTTGGATCCCAATCCTTACCTGCCTTTTCAGCGGCAGGGAAGGGAGAGTGAGCTGCTGGTGGGCAGAGCGGTCCCTAAGCTGTGGGGAGGGAGATGTGGGGGGGGGGCTGGTGCTTCCCTCTGTGGGCACCTGGCTCAGGCAGTCCTGGGGGGCATTGCAGCTGCGGAGGGAAGCACCGGTCCCCTGCATAGCTCAGGCAGGCAGGCAGGCTCCGGGGGGAAGGGAGGGGGAGATGAGGCTTGCCGCTTTTTAAAAATTTGTCCTTCTGTGGAGTCTGCCTTCCCTGGCTGCTGCTGGGCTGCCTGCACAGCCCCTGAGCCACATGGAGCCCGGTGTTTCCCTCTATGGCTGTAGGGTAGGAAACTAAAACTTCTTAGACGTCTTTTACTTTGCAGCATCCCAAAGTCATTTGCTGCATCTCAAAGTCATTTAAGGCACATTACACTGCCGAATGTGCTACAGTGGCTGGAATTAACACACAATACACTGCGGAATGTGCAAACAGCAATGCCATTAAAGTGGTGCAAAAGGCATTTAACCCACTTTAAACTCTCTTTAAAGTGTCGTCTACAAACGACCCATATGGACTACACTCAAAACCAGGCATCCCAGAGCTCCCACATTCCTTAAGCAGTCCACCTTCCTGTCTGGCAAGCTGCCCTGGCTCCTTAAGCATTGGGAGGTTTGAAAATGCTTTGGAAAAGCCGAAACAGAGAACATGTTGACGTTTTCTGAATGACATTTTTGGAATTTTCAGTCCATGGGAAATTCTGAAATGTCATGCCAGTTTGGAACAAAAGCTCTTTCTTGGGCACGTCTACACAAAATATTTACTGCTCAGTAGATTAATTAGGTGTGCAGTAAACATCTTGATGTCTACATGTGCACCCCTACTAGGCTGGAGTAAACTAATTTACTCCACAGCAAAATATTACTTGTAAATACAAGTATTCTCCTGCTGTGGAGTAAAAAACTCAGCAGCATGTGTAAATACTGCAGGGGCTGGCCAGGGCATGTGGATGCTTCAGTGTGGGGGCTGCCTGCTGGCTAGCCTTAGACTGCAGCACCCTTGTCCCCAGCCCACCCCTCTCCAGCACATTGAGCCCTGGGGAGCAGCCCCAGGCTAGCAAGCTGACCACAGGAGCCACTTACCATCTGGAGCTGTTCTGCCCTGGCTCAGCATGCTGCGATCCTGGACACGTGCAGACATGCACCTTGCACTCCAGAGCTTATTGATGTGCATTAATAGGCATGTGTAAATGAGCTTCTCTTCTCTTCTCTCCAAATTTTTTAATTTCCCATGAAACAGGGATCATAGTTTCTAGCCAGTAAGAGGCAGGCCTGACAGGCAATTTGATGTTACTTTTTCTGGAAACAGGGGCCAGATCCAGACGTGTAGCCATGTGCGGTTTGTGGCACCGCACACCTTTTTGTACTGCTATAAACTGCATGCCTGGCACATTAAGATGTGCCCCACACTGAAAATTTGGAGCTCAGGGGCAAAACTTGCTACAAGGAAATCCTGGTAGCAAAAAAGACCGCTGCTGCTACAAAAAAAGTGGCATGTACCATTGGAATGTGCACCAGCAGACATGGAGGCTCGGTCCTCCTGGGAAACATTCTGGCTTCTGGCCAGAGTGTCTCCCCTCCTCTAGATCCTCTCTGGCTCCTCCAGCATGCCAGGAGATGGGAGAACTGTGGAAATGGCAGTTTCCCTGAAGCAGGGCATTTTGCCCTGCACCAAAGCTCACGTGCAAGTGCATACACAATGGCAAAAAGTACCGGCACAAATTTGTGCCACTTTTTTTTTCACTGTATGCCCATGCCCCTGCATGTGAGGATGTGCACTGGGAATGCAACTCAATTTTCAAATGACAAATTAATAAGGTAAGTTTTAAAGATGATTCTTCTTCCTAGGTTCTTTGGGACTGAAAGCCTGAACTCTTTTATGTTAAGTATCTAATATAATGCAGCTCTCCAGTCTTACATGATAAGCCTGAATTTTACTGAATATCTTGTACATTAATGCCATAATCTGCATGTGCTGTATAACAGCAAAGGTTAGGAAAAGGTTAACTACAGATCGCTCATCACTTTGGCTAGGCTGCTTTTACAAAAGGGAGATTTTAATGTGAATTCGCATTCCCAGCAATGTATTATATTTATTAAAGTGTGTTTCTTGTGAGTGAAAAAAGAAATGATGCAGTGCAACTTCTAGGTCAAGTGATATGCAGCAATATGGATTCTACTGTATCATGCTAAGTTAACAGTTGGAAATTACATGGCTTTTTGTACCTGCAATTTAGAACCCTTTACTGAATTGCGTTGCTTTACTTTGCACCTGCTATTTTCTATTTTCTGTTCTTAATATCACTTCTGTTACCACAGTATATGAACACCTCATGGCCTTTAATGTATTTAGCCTCACAGTGCCTTTGTGAGACAGAGAAACACTGTCATGCCCATTGTACAGATGAGAGATAGAAAGGGTAAGGGCTATATCCACAAGCAGACTTAGGCACTGAAAACCTACCTAACTCCCATTGTAGGTGCCTACATCTACAACTGATGCTCTAAACCCCTGCTAAACTGCTGCCTAACTCTGGTGCCCAAACTCTGTGGATTACTGTCAAAATTTTGAAGTAAGTTCCCCAACTGCTTAACATTCTGCTTCTGGGCATGTGCATAACCACCTCATCTTTTATTCCTCTGACATCATATATAGGCCCTGTGAAGATCCACAAATTAGATGTTCCCCTGTCTAATTTACTTGAGAGGTCCTACTTAGTAGGTATTCTCACAGCATGCCTACGGGTTTGGGCTATAAATAAATGCGGTGATGGTGAAAGCATTCAGGGTGGGTGGAGAGGGAGGGAAGGCAAGGAAGAGAGACTAGGATTGCAGTCCCTGTTCCAGCGATTAATGACTGTATTTGCATTTTTCTCTATATGCATGTCTGGCCCATCAGCCTAGAAAGTAATGCTCATTCATACATTCTCACTCTCTTTCTGGACCAATAAATACTGAATTATTCTATTTAGCACAGATCAGAATCAACAGGAAAGAATGAGAGTGCTTCTCACCTCAGCATAGCCAACAGGATGGTGGGTAAAACACTATCCTGGGAGGCGAAAGGTGTTCCTTCTTAGGCAGGGGTAGAAATTGAAGAGGATGAAGTCTCCTACATGAATGCAGTAAGTGACAAGTTCTGAGTAAGTGCTCTAATCACCAAGCTATTGGTGGGACTCCAGCAGCTATCATTTGAGAGAAATGACCGATATCTCCATTCTTGAAAGAAAGAGTATAGACACTTACCTTCAAGAGAGGGCTCAGTAGTGAGAAGTGAGGTGAGGTGCATCTCACCAGGTTTTTGGGACATGACCATCTAGGTCTAGCAGAATAACCATTTACAGCATATCTACAGTAGGCTAATTCTACTGCATATTAGCATGTTACAGTGAAAGCCGTGCTAATGTGCAGTAGAATTAGCCTACTGCACGTTAGTGTCATGTAAAAAACTTGCATTGGCAGTACTGTGCAGTAGCACCGATTATGGCGCATCAAGTTAGTACCTGTTATTACAGGTACTAAACTTAATGTGCTGCAATTACGGTGCATTAATGCATGTGTAGATGTGCCCAATGATAGCTTGAGTATACCAGGACAGGTCTAGTTTGTCTGAAATTAGACAGAGCTGCTGGAGTGTGAGTTTCTGACAGTATTGGTGTCATTCAAATTGATACTGAATGGTTTGAATTTTGTACACGCTAGGGGAAAGGTATAGATTAAAAATGCTAGCCCATTGAATAGGCTGCGGAGGTTGGCTTAGGGGCTGTTCAGTGGTTAAAGTCAGCCCAGCAGGGGGAGAGGGTGTGTATGAATGACACCTCCTATCACACTCAAGTACTAGAGCTGTATTTCATTAATCATGATGAGTGAGTCCCTAACCTTCAGTCCTAGTGCTTGCATTGGCAGCAGCTCCTGCTTCTGCAAAGTGAGAAAAATGACCAGATCCTCAAGCTGATGCCAGCAGATTGGACTAGAGGTACTACTCTTAAGTGTTAGGTTAATGCCCTAACCATTGGCCCATTCTTCCTCAAGCTTTCTATAAGGGGATTAATTCCTTCAATACTACTGCAATCACTGAGCCATGTATTCTAGTGCCCAGGACCCTCCTCTAACCCTTGAACATACTTCCTCTACTTTCTGTAGAATTAAGTAATAACACACAAAGGAGTAAGTAGCATATTGTTAGTTCAGAAAGAATCAGCGGAGTTGGCTCAGTGACCCAACAAAAGAAATGTCCATAGCTCACACACCCAAACCACTACTGTGTCCTGATAGCACTATATCTATTAATGTATTTTTTTCTAAGTGGTTTGTCATGGTGGATGCCCTAACTGGTAGCATGTTATTTGTGCATTGACATTTGGTGAACTGAGTGACTGTGGATTTAAGATAAGGAGAATAGATATTTTCCCTTTGTGACCATATAAGGGAGCTACTCAAATCCTGAACATCAAGTGAACCAAAGAAATTTTCTAGCAGTATCCACTGTCCTCAAATATACAGTCAGTTTTCATCAGAAGCTGTGCAAGTTCTGTATATGCAACTGAAGACAGGATTTATCCCTAAATATGGTTATTAAAGGAAAAACAAGGAAAAAATGTTTAAAAAGCTCTATGAGGCAAATGATGAAGGGGAAAAATATCTGACAGTTACTAGAACACTGGAGAAAGACATGACAGCAGCTCATCCTTATGTACCATTACTACTTGTAACCTGGGCTAACTGCACAATTGAAACTACCCTCCAGACAACAGCAGCTTCAAAGATGGTCCCTAAGTTTTGTATTCATTAATTAGATGTCCTTATTAAATTCAAAGTAAACCCTGATTTAGCTTTATTCTCCCTTTTGTCTGAGAGGGAAGAACACATTGAAAACAAAGATTTTACATGGCTGTTCTGTTACGGAGTTGTTAAGCTGTACTGCTACGATTCTGGAAGCTAGAGTTCAAGCCCTGCGATGGCTTCATGCCAAGGGCTGTGCCCCGCCCTCCCCCCCATGCCTAGTTGTACCTGGTCATTCAGTTTAGGTGTAAATGATGGCCAGATGTGGTGCTGGACATATCATTTCCTTGTGTGCTGTTGGCTATGAAAACTGCTGACCTAATCATCCCAGCCCGATGAGCTGTTATGCTCAGATAGAACTTCCTTTCCTTGTGAAAATGAACATGATATGTGGCTCTACTAGTTCAAAAATTAACTGGGACCTCCAGGGGTGGAAACTGAACAGTATGAATACTTGGAAATGAATGCAGTAGGTGACACATTCTGAGTAGGTGCTCTAACCACCAAGCTGCTGGGCAGAAGGAAGGCTCCAGCAGCTCTCATTTGAGAGAAAGTACTGACATCTCCATTTTTGAAAGAAAGAGCGTGGGCACCTATCTTCAGGAGAGGGTTCAGTGCGAAGAACCTGGAATGAGGGAAGTTAGTTAACTAGTATATCTAAACTACACTCTGTAAAGTCTCTCTCTCTCTCTAAACTATATCTAACTATATATCTCGCTTATCTAAACTAGTTAGTTAACCAGTAGGGCTGTGCAAAATTTCAGCAGCCGTTTCATTTTGGAGGTGTTTCGGCCTGTTTCACCACCTGAAACACCAAATCTGAGATGAAATGGAAGTCTCCAAAACTAAACGAAACCATCCAAAGTGTTTTGGATGTTTCAGAATGTTTTGGAGGCGGGCTTGCAGGGAAACAGAAACTTGGAAGAGGGAGGGGGAAGAGGAGGGAGGACTGCTTTAATATTGACATCTCTAGCTGGCCAGTGACTGTGATCTGTCCCTGAGGTCCCTTCCAATTCCAGTGCTCTTGGGGGACGGCAGCCTGCTGTCATCCTGTGCACAGATCCAGGGGTCCTGGCCCCCTGGGAAGAGTCCAACACAGCCCTGCAGCCCTTCTTTAAAGTGTCAGGAGGCTGGGACCAGGCAGGGGATGGGGCAGCCATGGGAGCTTCTCCTGTGGCTCCCCCCACCAGGGAAGAGGCAGACACAGCTAGAGGAGCCACAGGAGAAGCCTCTGTAGTTGCCTTGCCCAGCCCCATCTCCAACCTGGCCCCAGCCTCCCGGTACTTAACCTCCCCCCCCCCCCCGAAAAAGCCCCGCACTCACCGGATGTTGCAACAGTGACCAGGGCCTCTGGGGGCTCATGGCAGAGTCTCCCCCATGCAGAGTGTGGCAGTGGGGGGCAGCAGGGATCACCCCCCACCTGGCACCCATGCAGCAGCTACCCCGTGGTGCAGGTGCAGCTTGGCTCAGCAGGGCACTGTGCACTGTCTGGGAGCTGGGGCCACTGGGGCTGAGTGGTGCTGACCTTCGGCTGACTGCTGGAGCCGCCCCAGCTCCCAGACAGCGCGCGGTGCCCTGCTGAGCCTGCATGATGTGACAGCTACTGTGTGGGTGCCAAGTGTGGGGGAAGGGGGTGATCCCTGCTGTGCCTGTCTCGCCCTAGCTGATATGAATCTCTCAATCGGTGCCAAAACAGCATCAAAACTCCAAAACAGATTTGGCCAAATTGAAATGAAACAGTTATCCAAAACACCAAAACAAATCACTGTCCCTCCGAAATGGCTGAATACGAAATGGAAACAAAACATAGCCATTTCTCACAGCCCTATTAACCAGTATATCTAAACTCCAGAATCAGTTCCTTTCCTGATTATTTGTGCACAAATCCATTGGGATCAATGTACTTACTTAGCCCTGTGCAATTTTCAGTTTAAAGTCTCCTACAGTAAATCTGTACTATAACAATGACTGCGCAATCATTTAGTACTTGTGTATAATGTGCAGTAACCCAAGTTACTATGCAATAGTGCTGATAAATGCCTTTTTTGTGATGTTACTGCACAATAGCCTAATACTACTTTGCAGCAGCATTACTTCATGGTTTTTGCTACATGATGCTACTGCGCAGTAGCATTGTATGGCAAAACTGTGAAGCAACACTGCTGCACAGTAGTATTAGGCTACTTTGCAGTCAATGTCTCATGTAGACACGGCCAGAAAGCAAGAAAAACTGCCTCGCAACAAGGCAGTGTTCAAATAATATCCACGTCCATAGGTACTTAGATACCTATACACATGGATACAAATACCTAGATCACATGTATTCTTGGTAGACTTGGGTGATCTTTGCACACTTTCTCTATTCTTACTTATGGCACACTCAGCACACAGTCCAAGCATGGTATGGTCCTTTGTATCTTGTTACATGGTACTTTGTGAGCTGCATGAATGTTGATCAGAGTTAGTGCTAGATTGAGTTTGGAGCAATCACACTTAGGGTGGCCATCATAGAGGACATTCAAGTTTTCTGCTACTCTGTCCTCTATTGATACGAAACCCAACGCCTTTATGTCCTCTATTTTTCTCTTCAAGAAAAACAGAGAACATAAAGGTGCTCGGTTTCGTATCAATAGAGGACAGAGGACAACCGGACTGTCCTCTAGGATGGCCACCCTAGTCACACTTTGTGCCAGAAGGGCCTGGAGGACTGAAATATAAGAATACCCCCCTCCCCCCCAACTCCATTCCAGGCTTCCCCCCTGCCCCTTAAGGCTCCCTTGGTTCCCCCTGCCCCTAGGGATCCCCCTGTCCCTTGGGGTTCCCCCTGCCCCCTGCAGCTGCTTACATGTGACTGCATGCACTGTCTGCCCCAAGGAAGCAGGCAGAGAAGGGTTAACCTGGCTGCCTGCCCCTCTCCTTCTCTCTCCCCTCCATCACCACCATTGCTGGACTGTTCTTCTCTAGGATGAATCTGGTCCAGAGCAATAGCGGCAGCAGCAGGCAGGCAGGTTAACCCTTCCCTGCCTGCTCCCCTGGGTCAGACAGTGTGGGTAGCCACTCGTAAGTGGGGCTGGTGGAGGGGAGGGCCAGTGAGCAGGGATCTGGGGTTCTGGACAGGGTGGGCAGAGGCAGTGGGCCTGATCCAAATCAGCAGGGGCGGGAGGCAGGTGGGGTGTTTATACTAAGGTTTAGCCTAGAGTGGCTACACCTTAGTGTAATGTGAGCTAGGTAACATGCATCAGAGATTATCATGCTGTGAAATGGCACAACTTTGAGTCACCTAATGAGTGCTTCAAACTAGTTTCAGGTGTTAATATGTGGACAATGCAGGTATTAAGAGCTCCAGGAGCTGCCAAAAATTACTACGTAATAAGTCCCTAAGTAGGTCATGAAAAATAAGGCATATACTGGAAAATAGAAATCTGTCAGGATTATAGGCTGCTATTTGTTCTTTCCTTTTGTTGGAGTTCTTGCTAGCTGCATGCTATATTAATATTTGTGCATAGAATGGTAGAGCATGCTTTGTTATGGAAAAAATGAGTTATTGGATGCATTATTGTACTATTAAAAAACTTGTATGGTTTCCTTCAAACCTGGGAATGATGCTCCAAATCAGTTGGCAGGCAGAAATGCACACAATAAATATACCTGTGATGACAGCGACTGCTTGCTGCATACACAATAATTAAGTGTGTATTTTTCAAGCATTTGCACTAGACTTCCATTTCAACATTGCTTTTCTTTTCCAGTTTTCATTTTTTCTTTTAACGTATGATACAATGATCAGAAAGCACGGAAAAATATATTCACAATTTTATGTCCGAATGTTGCAGCCAGCTCATTACCTCAGGTGTAGTATTGTCAAATCGAATAGATGCACAGAGAGGGCATTTAGAGGTGATGTGGTTCAAAGTCTGAAAAAGGTCGCCACAGCTGCAGTTCGGTGAGCTAATCCTGTCCCATTGATGTAACAGAAATCTACATCTGTGGTCTCTTGTCCTGATTCAGTTTAGAGAAGACCACAGATGTCTAGGGAGATCAAAGCCAGATGGTCTAATGATGGGATTTGTAATAATAATTTCTGTATTAAGGGGTGAATTGAGCCACTCTTGTGTCCAAGTATCTTGGATGTTAAATGAGTTTTGCTCAAGCTGAATTGTTGTTCTCCAAGTGGGATGTCTCGATTTTAATCTTGGATGTGGTGGGCTTAATTACAGATATTCATGTATAGGCAGCTGTGGGTTATTTTTTATTTTAGTCCATAATTTAGTTAAGGCATTTTTTCTTCTTAATGGGGGAGGATATGTTACCAGAATAGGGAACCATTGAGGAGGGGTGGATCAGATTGTTCTAGTAATGACTGGCATTACTTGGCTGTTGTATGTCAACTCTATCAGTATAAACGCTACTTAACCAGACTGGGGCACGGTATTCTGCCAAAGCGTAGAGCAACACTAAAACTGTTGTTCTCAGTGCATCAGCATCAGGTCCCCAAGAAGTCCTAGTGAGTTTCTGAAGCAAGTTATTTGGATTTTTAAGATTCTGTCACAGCAACTTGTTTTAGCTTCTGTCATAGTTAAGTGATTTTTATAGGACAGCGTTCTATCTAGGATGATTCCTAAATATTTAGAAATACTATTATAGTGTAGGAGCTGGTTTCTGAAAACAAAAATGGGTTGATAATTAGACTTGTTTATTGTTCAAGTGAAATGTAGCCACTTCTGTTTTCCCAGGGTTTGGGCATAGATGCCATTGTTTAAAGTAGGTATCTAAAGCAGTCAGATCACATGTGAGTATTATTTCTGTTCTGAATAAACAAGATTGTTGCATAACCAGGGCTATGTCATCAACATTAGAGGTACACTGATATATTGGTGGCATATTGGATTGGCTCCAAAAAAGAAAAATCAACATTATCAGATATTGGCTTTTTTTTGGTAAGTGTAGTTGATAACGTCACTGATAAATGCTTCATGCATGCACACAGCTGCAGCATGCATATGGCCAGGAATGCAGCCCTACAGCATAGAGAGCAGCGTCTGGCTGGTAAGTCTGTGGGGGGGAAGCAGCATAGTGGGGCATTCCCCCATGCCTCTTCCCCACCACAGACTTACTGGCAAGGTGCTGCTTTCCATATTGCTGGGCTGCATTCCTGTAAATCAGCTATTGGATTGATATCAGCTGATATGGCTAGTTAATAATTGGCTATCGGTATCAGCCAAGAAAATCTTTGTTAGTGTACCCCTAATCAGCATATATGAATTTTCTTGAGGATCTTCCCGGGAGTTCATGAGTATAAACATAAAACAGCAGAGGCACAAGGACTGATCCCTGTGGGAGACCATTGTTCAATGTATGTGGTCTACTCTTAATGCTATCAGAAAAAATATGGAACCATCTATTGCTAAGCATGTTGTCTAATAAATTGGCAATTTTAAGGCAAGGTATGATGTCCAAAAACTTCCAGATGAGTTCTTGTCTCCAGACTGTATCATATGCAGCCAAGAGATTAAGGAAGCCAGCTATAGTTTTTAGTGACTTTTCAAAGATATTTTCTGTATTTGTAGTTAGGGCCATGATTTGATTGCAGCTTCCTCTGTTTGGTCCTAACCCTACTTGCTCAGGGGGACGATGTTTATTTAAAGTCTGAAAAATGCTATTATCTATCACTCTTTCTAATTTGTAAGTTACACTTAATAAAGCTAGTGGGTGATAGTTCTCAGCTTTATTGGGATCCTTCCCAGGTTTTCCTATTGCTATTATTTTTGTCCTCTTAAATAAAGCTGGTAATCTTCCAGTTTCCAAAATATTGGTTAACCCCCCCCCCCCAAAAAAAAACAAAACAAAACAAAAAACCAACCAACCAAACAAAACAAAGCACTTCACTAGCCACTGAATAGTTTTTGGGCCACAGAATTTTAAGAATTCTGGGAATATCTCATCCATGCCTGCCGCTTCACCTTCCTTTATGGGCCTTTTGCATCTCATGTAAAGTAAACAGTTGGGAGAAAGAAGAGGATTATGAAATGTAGTGTTTCTTTGCTTTTCACTTGTCTTGTAAAAAGCTTGTCAGTTAGAGCCTTAGATAGAAAAATGATATGATTGGCTATTGCTTTCAATCTAATATGGATTTTGGGTCTTGAAACTTCAGTGCTTGAGCATGATTGCTGTAATACAACCCAGGCCTTCCTACTTGAATGGGTGACATTAAGATTTTCTGTTGTGTGTATCCATTTTTCTCTTTGAGCCTCATCCAGAGATTGTAAAAGCTCAGCAGTGGCAGTTGTAGAATCACCATTTTCTTTAAATTTCTTATAAAGATGATGGCAGTCTTTATTTCACCCTGGTATGCATTTTTTTCTAAAGCCTCTTGGGATACATCTCTCAGCTGCTCCTTTTATTACACCCACAAATCTCACATAATTTTCACTTGTGGGTTTTATCCATCTTATATTAAAGTCAGTTTGTTTAGCAAAGGAAATCCAGTCAGTTTTATTAAAGTTCCATCTTGGCTTTGGAATTGATTTGATGATTGAAATTTGAATTTCAACTGAATATAAAATTGGCCTACGCTGACCATGTGAAAAGTTGTGAAGAACCTTGCGGAGTATACGGGGGTTGTGTTGTTGGTAGTTCTGCATTGTGAAACACAAATCAGGTCTATAGTCTTGTTGCCAGTAGGCTGAGTAGAAAATAGCCCTATCTTTTGCATCATGGTCTAATACAAGGTCTTCTCCCTCCATCCAATCCAGAAGTTTAATCCCATTTTGGTCATTGTGGTGATATCCCCATAGACTATGTTGACTCCTAAAGTCATCTATGATGATGCTTGGGTGAGGTAAAGGAGGTAAGGCAGGAGTTGGCCATACAACGGCAGGTGGTTTGTACACATTAATTATTGTCAAGTCAGAAATTTGGACAAACTATGTAAATGTTTTCAGTGCAGTTTGTTGATACGATAGCTGTCAATGCTATTTTTGAATTGCCTCACCATAGGTGGAATGATTAATAGATGCTGCCAGCCTGAATCCAGAGATTTCCCCCCTATTGCCAGCCTGAATCCAGAGATTTCCCCTCAATTTTGTAGCTGATGATCATTGGCAGTATGAGTTTCTTGAAGGGCAAGGTCATCAATGATATTTTGTCAAAATTTTGGACAAACGTTTACTTTTGGCTCTGCTTATCCCATCAATATTGAGTTGGCAGCTGCATAGCAAAGTCCTGATGTTACAGCTCTAAAAACTCTGCAAAGTTCTGTTGATATTCATTTGTCTTCATGACCACTGGCCACGAGGTCCAAAGGACAGTTCAGCATTATTGAGTTGTAGACTATTTAGCATTACCCATTGTGCACCCTGAGAAGGCAGCCAACATTACACCTCAGCTTTCAATGCTCAATACTTATGTCCAGCTTAGAAAAAAGGCCCTTTGTAATAGTTTGATCCTGAAGTGAGGAAGCATATAGACTAGAAACTTTGACTTTTTATTTATCAGTATGGGGTGTGATAGCAAAATGGTCAAGGTATGTTGCTATGGCTCTAGAGGCATGAGTTCAAGCCCTCTTCTGATTTCATGCCAAAGCTATGACTGGGTACCCAGTCATTTGGACTGGGGAGTTAAAGGTAGTTGGATGTAATACTAACCACATCACTTCTTGGTGTACAGTTAACCACAAAGTCTGGTATGCATTATCCACTCTTGCCTAATTAGCTATTAGGTCCCTCTGAGCCTTTACCTTAGAATCCTTGGTACATCACAGTCTATAACTATGGGGGTCAAAAGTAGTGATGAAATCAGTATATTTCCATGCATGCATCTAACTAAACCCTCATCCAACTCAGATACTGAATACTTCTGGGCCACTGAACACCTTAACTCTCATCTGTTTTTGTGCTCAATACTTCTCAAAAAGTGATTGGCATTTTTCAGGTTGGAGTCACAAGCTTCTGAAATTTATGAACCATGTTTGGCATGAAAAATCCTTTCCTCCAAGTCAAGCTCTAATAAGTTTTTTACAGTTGCCGTATCACTGTTGCTTTAGGGCATGACTAATAGATTACAAATGAAATGTGGCCTGTTGTTTGGTCGACAATAAATATGTTGAACAGGCAGCCGTAAAATGACCTAGTGAATGGTTCTAATCCTTGATTTAGTTTCCCGGAGCTGAGTGGATATTTTTATTTTCAACATATTCCTGCTTAAGAAAATCAAGATCCACAGGGCCAAGCCTGCAGTGATGTGAGAAAAGCCAGTCTGCAGCCTCAGTTCTGCAGCAGCCTTTTAGGCAGCTGAGCTCAGTACATGTGAAAAATTTGGCTGGTGAATCAGCATAATCATGGTCTATGGGTAACCATTGGCTATCCCATATCTCCAGCCCCAAGTCTCTTCCCTCTTGAAGCCTGACTTCTTTCTGAGAAAAACATAGAACATAGCTCAAAGTCTATTACTGCTAATAAACATGCCACATTGTTTTCATCACCAGCAACCAGTTCCTTTGTTTCCCCAATTCACGTTGGCTTTTAGCAAGCTGCAGAGGTGCTTATATTGTTTCTCAGCCCTGCCCAAGTTCCTCCTCTGTACTTGGGACTGGGGTTGGAAATAGAATTAGAATAAGAGTCTAAAGGCTAAGGGCTCTAAGGGGGGAGTTGAATAAGATGAACATAACAATGGAGAGGGAGCTCCACTGGAAACCAGGAGGGGAGCTGGAGATACTGGGTGCATCTACACGTACCCCTGACTACGCAGTTGTTACTGCAGAGTCATTTAGTACTGATAAAAGCAAGTGCTTTAAATGACTAAATGACTGCACTGTAACAGCCATTACTGTGCAGTCCCAGCAGCACATGGGTCATTTCTGACCCTTCTGCGCAGCAGTGTCGGCATCATGGTTCATGCCCGCTGATGCTACGTCACCGTAGTGACAAATTATGTCTCTGTAGTTTGTCACTATGGTGACATAGCATCTCGTGTAGATGTGCCTGCTGGGAATAGAACAACAGAGTAATCTGGATGTACTCTGAGCTATGTGGGCTGGATTGGGGATAAAGGAACTGCTTCACACTGGAAGGGAGCAGAGAAAATCTGGCCAAGTAGCCCTTGCCCCAGTAAATGTCTTTATTGAAGCTGAGTTGTCTGTTTTCTGCTTGAAGCTTTGGACTAGGCTGGGTCTCCCCATCAAGACAAATTCCTCTTGGGGCAGAACTGGATGCTAGCTCCTTGACTCAGGGCTACAGAGAACCAGAGAGTGTGAAGGACTGAAAGGCCAGGTTTTCCTAGTTGGAGGGAGCCTGGGCTGGCTTTGAAGGACTCTCTCAGAGACCTGACAAAGCCACAGTGGGCCCAAACAAACCCTGAATACAGGTATCAAGACATTGTTTATTTCTGGGGAATAATTCGGTCTCACTCTCCTTTTTTGCTTGCTGTGTTTTTACTCCAAATTATTAAAAACTTTTTTAGTGCTCATGCTTGGGAATATGCATTCCAACCAATTACTTTGAAGTTTGTGGAGAGTGAAGGACTAAAACACAGCATGAGGAGAGACTGAGGGACCTGGACCTCTTAAGCCTCTGCAAGAGAAGGCTGAGAGGTGATCTTGTGGCCGCCGACAAATTCATTAGGGGGACAAAGCAAGGGATCGGAGATGCTCTGTTCATCAGGATGCCTCTTGGGGTAATAAGGAACAATGGTCACAAACTGACAGAGACCAGATTTAGGTTAGATATCAGGAAAACCTTCATGGTGAGGGTGGCCAAAATTTGAAATGGGCTTCCAAGGGAGGTGGTGCCCTCCCCTACCTTGGAGGTCTCTAAGAGAAGGCTGGATAGGCATCTGGCATCTGACCCCAGCACTCTTTCCTGCCCAGGACAGGGGGTCAGACTCGACAATCTGTTGAGGTCCCTTTTGACCCTAGCATTATTGAATCTATGGACAGGGAAAGCAGTAAAACTAATTCAAGAAATTCAAGGTGCAATTTTATTACAAAGTTTAAGATCAGTGGAAGTAACGCATTCTGAATGTCTCAATTAATGCTTATAATGCATTGATCACCTTGCCTTGAGAGTCAAGATGGTTTATCTGCAGTTTCTTGTAGTAAATTGTATGGACAAGTGAGATAATGTGCTTAGAAAGCCTGTGATGGTCAAAAGGTCACTGTGCAATCTTTGAGGGTTTTCACAAGAAAATTTATATTTGCAATTAAAGAATGACTTATTCAGAACATCTGCCTTCACATCTAACCTTTGAAGCTTTGCTAAACTGTTGTATACTGAAATAGCCACTAAAGTTATTTTTAATCTGTGGCAGCTATTACAAAACAGATGATTTGCTACTATGAAAGGACATATGAATTTCAAGTAGGAAAGGTTTGAACTATATTTTGCTCTCTGTCATAACTGTCTATTATAGTGCTAGAAATTCAGTGCAAAACATCTTTTAAGACCCAGATATTAATCACAGCAAGTCAAGACATTCTGTGAGCCATGAGTCTGGGAAGACAGCTTGTGATTAGACTATGAAGCATTTGGGGCAGGGCCTGTATTTTTTGTGTGTGCATAGCCTAGGAACATTTAGGCCTTGATTCCTGATAACAGCCCTGACTTTCTAGGACATGAGAAAGGCTGTGTAATTTTAAGTGTCAACAGTTATTGTCTTTACATTCCCAAATAATTGCATTCATGAGGCATGTAAATCAGTGGGGAAAATAATTCACTGCACGTGTATTCTTTGAACTAATTTTCGTCACTAGAACTCAACAAAACACTTGGGAAGTACAGCTGCCCCAAAATTAAAGTTTGAAAAGTAAATTACTTTTGAGCCAAATGAGCTCAAAACCATGGATGAACATGTTTTATGCACAACTGAAAAAAACTGTTCAGAACACATTTAAAAAAGGCCATAGCGATGATCATAGTAGAATGCCCTAAATGGAAAAAGAGAATAGCTGGTATCACACATTGTACCACTGACACTCTAAGCTGTGGCCTTGTGTTCGGTTAATGTGTATGCAAATTTATCAGGATGTCAGGCTTTTTTTAATTGGGCTTGAAGGTTTTTGTAAAGGACTGAACAGCTACACAAAAATTCAGGTAAACAGATCCAGGAATAGCTTGAAGGCTCTTTGGAAGGAATGCAATTGCTGTGCATTGCACAGAATCTGTGACCTAGATTTTACCTAGTGGCTGGAGATCCAGTTTATAGGCCCCTGCCTCTGCTTCCCTTTGGTTTCAGCTAATCATCCCTTTTCACATTCCAGTCCCTTTTCTCCTTCCTTTGTGACCACTCGCCTGCTCCACCAGTACCTTTACAAAAGCAAAAATCAAGGACATAAAGAAACAGAGTGAATATAAGCCGGCATTTTCAGCTTCCTATTCAGTTCAATGGAAGACTCCAGCATTGCCACTGAATGAACTGATGCTATGTGCAGCTATGGCTCAGAGACACGTGCAGGCTCATTCCCATTATTCCCAGATGCATTTCCCAGCATGAAATCTTACATTTTTTGAGACTCAGTGGGGACACAGAGAAATGAAGAGGATTGCTTCTTTAAGGTAAGAGTGAGTGAGTATAAATTATAGTAGCATAGTGGGGGAAAAGCATGGAGGATGCCAGCTCTGCAGGATGTACCCTGCTAGAGATTCCTGCTTTTCTGTCACCTTCTGGTTTCCATATTAGTCCTCAAAGAAATCAAACCATAAGACTGATACACACTTCTAGGATTAAATTGTTCCTTGGTTTCCATTCAGAGGGCTTCTTCTTTATCAGTGAGATTCTCCTTCCCACATTAGAGATCTCAGAAAGATGATTTAGCAGGAAAAGATAAGGAGTTGGTATTATTTATTTCAGAGAAGAAAAAACTGTAGGGGGATCTGATAACAGTCTTCATATACTTGAAGCGTGGTTATAAAGTGGATGGTGATAGATTATTCTCTGTGGCTACAGGGGAAAAGACAAGGAACAAAATTTCAGCAAGGGAAATTTAGGTTGGATATTAGGAAGAGATTTCCCACTATGAGGGTGGTTAAGCACTGGAACAGGCTGCCCAGAGTGGCTATTGAATCTCCATCCTTGGAAGTTTTTAAGAGGTTAAGCAGACAGTTTGATGGGACAATTTAGTCAGGATCAATCTTGCTTTGAATAGCAGTTTGGACTAGATGATTGTCTGAGGTCCCTTCCAGCCCTGTTCTCCTATGAATAAGTTCTTAGATCTCCAAAAAGCTTCACTTTGGAGCTAGAAATCAGTTTGATATTTCCACTTAAATGGTAGTTTGGAAAGGTTATGAAAAGCTACTAATTGGGGGAAGGAGAGAGTTTGAATGAGTTTGCCATTGCAACTTAAACTGTGGCATTGCAATACTATTTTTCCACCATGGAAATGGACCTCTGCAGCATAGCTCATAGTGGGCTACAAAGTACAGAGTGTACAAAGTACTTGTACATCCTTTTCCAAATGTCAGACCGGGAAATGCTCAAGCAGTTTACAATTCCAGCCTTTATTTATTTCAAAGGACCTTCATGTTACTGACCAGTTGGTAAATGATAAATATATGTAAATCCTATGGCCAGGAGGGAAAAGTAGTACTGTATAGGTGAAAAAAATATTGCTGTAGGCTCCTGGCAGATACTATATTTGTCACACTTTATAGATGGCAAATTTGCTTGGCAAATTGTAACGTGCCAGACTTTAAACCAGTTTATCCATGGATAAAATTGGAGGATCAACCACAAAGAATTGCTCATTGAAACAACAGCTTCTATGTGGTGTGGCAGTATTTCCAATAATTTTAACATGTGACCAGTTGGCATGTTATGATTTGCGATGTGATATTCACATATAATGAATTAAAAACTGTAATGTCAGCCAGAGGCCATAAAAAGCTTCATTTGCATGGGCTACCTATATACAAATCTTTTAGTGACATGTTGGTATGTATGATAGCTATATATGAACTGGTATTTTAGGGTTCAGGGAGGGAAGGGGAAAAAGTTTTTACTTACTAGGCAAAGTATTAATTCTTGAGCACCCAGAAAAAAGCTTCTCAAGTATCTTAAGTGTTCTTGGCTTCCCTCCTGTGAGGACATTAAGATAAAAAGCATAAGAACACCTTTGTGGCAAGAGACTAATGACGCTCTGCTAGGGTCTTAAGAGAAGACAGCCAAATGAATTGGGGAGGCCTAACATTCTACTCACTGATCTGGACCAGGACTGTCCAACTCCTGATCCACCAAGGGCTGCAGGACAGCAACAGGTCCTGCCCCTATGTCGTGATCACCAGGTTCAATAAACACAAGTGCACAAGAAGAACTAAACAATAAACTTTATTGTGGAGCAGTAGGCGATCCTTGGTCTCTCTCTAACTAATTGACTATTTAACTGAGGGACCATCTCCCAATTACCAATTTGCTCAGTCTCTGTAGTTAGGGAGCATCTCTAAGTTTTAATTTCTATCATTATATGTTCCCTCTCAAAACTAAGTACAAAAGTCAATTAACACCCATCTGCAGAGGAAATGTTTCAGAGTGACATACTAGTAGTGAATCTTTACCATTCACTTTCCTAGTCCTCCTTTTCTACAAATCCTTTAACAATTCAGGAAGCTTCTTTTTCTTTTCAGACTGATGAAGTATCAGATCAAGTTTCTGGAAGTATGTCATTTAAGTCCTGATACATCCAAGTTCTTATGCTGGGATCTGCTTAACTTCCTTATGCATACAGGACAAAGGTCATTGGCTACAGATCACTGGGGATCCTGGTGCAACATCACTATCTATATAGATGTGTTTCATTTTAATCATGGAAAACTGTGGATTTGGGGTTACTTTTTTTTTAACCAAAATTTGGGGATTTTTTTTAAATCGGAGAAAACCAGGATGCCTGCAGGTCACTGAGGCTAAGTTCCTCTTTCTGCCTGATAGTATTTGCATTTGTATCCATAGGTACATTTCTTTCCATAAGGATACAGTTACTTCTTGTGTTCTGGAACAATTGGTTTCTTCCTAAGAAAACTGTTGAGATTTGGTCTGTGACAGCCAAGAGGATCATCATAAGGCATGAGTATTGCATCTTCTGGTGCTGCAAGCACATATTTAAATAGACTCAGTTTCCCACAAGCTGCCAGACAAAAATTGGTGTCACCTCCCTAGGTACCACAATGAGTGAGAGTTTGTATACTCTGTTTTTATACTGGGTGCTAGCAATGCATCTATCCTTTTGCTAGGATGTTTGTTTTTTTAATACAAGGTTATTTTGATGATTGTTTGACTCACTTTTGGTCTCAACTTGGATTTTCTACATTCATGCTCTGGTAAAGTACTAACTTGAGCTCCAGCATCCAATTTGAAGGAAACCATTGTTCCTTCTACTTCCACTGGCAAATTCCAGTTCCTCTCATTGATTTTGCTTGATTCAACCATATCTACATACATTTTATTGGTATATTCTTAACTGTATGTTGTTGAGGTTTCTATGTTTGGGAGCTGCAGCACCTGGAATAGTCCCTCTTGTGACAGAACAAAGCTTTCCAAATGCAGCACAACATTTAAGGCCATGTTGTCTTTAACACTGACCACACATCTATTTAATTGCTTGCTCTCTTGCTGCATTCTTTTTGCCAATGGAAACTTCCATTTTTTTACATGGCTTTTTACCATTCAAAAATTGCATCCTGTGCGATGGCTTTCTCTTGCCACATTCTTTATGTGGCTAGTAGGTACTACTCAAACCCTTGTCTGAATGCCCTCCAGTTCTTGGCTGCATTGCCCAACACCAGAAGGGCAGGTGGAAGTTGCAAAACTTCTGTGACTATCTTTTGACTATAACTGTCAGGAAGATCATTTACAGTGGCCTTTGTCTTTCCAAGTGGCTGCATCACTCTACTTCTTCTCACTTTCCAACTCCTTTACTTTGGAACTCAAATTATTTCATATTCTGTCTCATTTGCCACTGCTAACACCATGTAGTGGTCACCGGGTTTGATAAACACAGCTATATGGAAATGGGAAGAAACAATTAACTTTATTGTGGAGCGGTAGGCAACCTCTGCAGACCCATAGTCTGTCTTTCACTAACTAGCTACCAACTTTATCAACTTTCTCAGTCTCCTTAAGTAGGGAACATCTTTAAATTACAACTTCAATCATTATGCTATAGAAGTGTATAGAGCAGCTCAGGGCTCTTGTGACACTCCCTAGCCAAAAGAGGAGAAGCTGGTGGGAGGGGTGGGGTTAGGATATGGCAACTGATGTCTTCTAGCTGGGAAGGGAGTGATATGAGGTTGTAGAGATGTAAGACAGAACATGCTGAGGGTCTGCCCACATTTGCTTGAGTCATCCTGGACCCAGAAGAGAAAGGAGGTGACTGCCAACAGCAATGCCAAGCCCTGGAGCAGGTCCATGAAGCAGAGAGTATGGGAAGTCCTGCAAAGAGTTTGGA
>NW_017729033.1:23610784-23612271 GCF_001723915.1 Gavialis gangeticus
TGGGAGGGGGGGGGTTAGGATATGGCAACTGATGTCTTCTAGCTGGGAAGGGAGTGATATGAGGTTGTAGAGATGTAAGACAGAACATGCTGAGGGTCTGCCCACATTTGCTTGAGTCATCCTGGACCCAGAAGAGAAAGGAGGTGACTGCCAACAGCAATGCCAAGCCCTGGAGCAGGTCCATGAAGCAGAGAGTATGGGAAGTCCTGCAAAGAGTTTGGAGCAGCATTTTCATCTGTAGGCCACTCACAAGCCACTATGGGCCACTATGTTGAGCCACTTGCTGGGTCCAGAACAGCCCTGATCTAGACTTGGAATGGGGTTTGAGACCTGGATAAAGGTCAAGGTCTGTTACTTACGGAACATTTTGAATGCTGGGTAGAACACTGAGCTATTTGGTCTACTACTTTGGTTAAAGCAGTCCCATGACCATTTTGAAACATGGGACACTGAATACATGAGATGCTGCTGGCATTTTAATTACAGCAGCCCCTGAGAGCTGTTGTAATTAAAATGCTGCCCCCCCCTCTCTGGAGCACATGTATAGGCACCCTTTTTCTCTCTCTGCAAGCTCTATAGTGTTTTCTTTGGCAGCCTGGTTTCTCAAACATTATCTAATTAAACCACAAAATGTTGTAAGGCAGATTAGCAGCTTTATTAACATTTATGATGGAACCATCTGTGATGACAGTCAATGTCAGCATCAGGAGAAGAACCTAGCAGTTTCTAGCCCAGGCTTTAAAATATGGGTCCTTTCTTTGTGCACTGCTGGATGCTAACTATGCTGGAAAATTTCAAGTCCTGAATTTAGGCTTCTAGATATAGATGAAGGAGGTTAATTTTTTAAGCACCCATTTCCTAAACTCTTACTCCTGATCTGACACAAGGCAACTAGACTGAACCTATTTGTATGAGCATTTCACCAATTTCCATTCCAGTCCTAAAATGAGCATAGGAAACCTTTTGCTGTCTTGAAAAAATCCCTGCCACCAAAACTCCCTCAAATTTAATAATCTACTTTCTTAATAAAACATTTTTCCTATGATATAATGAATGGAAACCTTGTGTTTTAGTTCACTTACTGTACGTTTCTTGATGCCAAATTTGTGATGACTCTCCATCCAAGTGATACAGCAAGCTGAATATTTTTTTAATTATCAGCATAGGTTAAAGTGTTTTGTTGCGGGGGGAGAAGGGAGGAAGAGAGATGAAAAATGGTACCTCATTATAGTGGAGAAGAGGTTTATTTTAATTTTTATCTTACAACATGCAGTTGACATTTTTAAATTCTGATCTTGCCATTTTTCAAAAGAATTTGGAGGCCACAACATCTAGACGGGCACTTTTATTGGGTTGCTGCAAGACTGCCTACATCATAATATAATAGCAATGGTTTCAGGCCACAAAATCCAGATCCAGATGCTGATGATGTAACATTCAAGGGCACATAGCATTGGGATTCTGTTTAGGCTTTTCTCTAGAATCAT
>NW_017729033.1:23617271-23623964 GCF_001723915.1 Gavialis gangeticus
TAATATAATAGCAATGGTTTCAGGCCACAAAATCCAGATCCAGATGCTGATGATGTAACATTCAAGGGCACATAGCATTGGGATTCTGTTTAGGCTTTTCTCTAGAATCATGACAATTAGTAAATTTGACTCGGAGGAATATTATTATCATAGATTAGAATTGGTAGCATAGGTTGGATAATTCCAGTATACCCAGTTAGTGTGCTAATTGACACAACTCCAGATATTCAGGTGCTGCATTGACAAGCACAGTAGATGATGCTCAATAAATAGAGATTAAATTACAGATGGTGAAGAGAAGTCCACATGGAAGAAAAAGCCATTAGGTTCTATTGTCAGGGGAGAATCTCTAAAACAACCCCAAGGCAACCAGTATACCCCTCAAGCTTTGGGAAGCTTTCATTCCAATAGGTATGGCAGAGGTGATGGAGTTTGATTTGCAAGTGAAAGAAGCTGAGTGGTGAAATTCATTTAGTTTTCCATCAGTGATCAGGAGCTTTTTAAAAAATTATTTTTATTTCATATTCTTCCCATTAATGTTTTATTTATAGAAACGGGTGGATTCTGATATCAAAGACAATTTCCAGTTGGCTGTAGAATATATCATATTTAATTGCTCCCTCTAATTTCATTTTCTCCATCAATGGAAGCTTTTAAATTGACTTGTACTTAAAATGGGCTGTAGGGCATATTCCCTACTGGAGTAATCCCAGTGACTTAAGTGGAGTTTTGCCAGCAGAAAATTTGGCCCGGTGTATCCTCCTCTCATACATTTTGTAATTCCTTCTTATTGCTTGATAGGCCATAAAAACCTTTATAAAACTGTAACCTTTGATAGCCTGGCCAATCTCCAACAAAGACAATCACATTGTCTTACCAAATCCTCTGGCTGTTGCACTTGGATATGGCATTATTCTTCATCTCCTCTCCTAGATTGTTTGAAAGTGTTTCTGAGCATTGGTGATGCATAGCGGGTGCACGTGCACCCCCTGTGAAAAGGTGACACTGCCAGCGGTGCCTGTGGGTGGTCACTGCTTGCCTCCCCTTACTGCCAGCACTGCCAGTGGTGTCTGCAGGTGGTCCGTGATAACCACTGGCCACTGCCAATGCTTCTGGTTGCCAACCTCCAGTTGGCACTCTCCACTCCACTCCCCACCGCCAACAGCGCGACAGCTGCCTGCGAGAGTCCCCCACTTACCATCACCACACTCCCACTGCCGACAGCTCTGGGCCCCACTGGCCCTGGCCCAGCACACCAACATAGGCCCCGTGCTCCCACCCAGCTGTCACTGCACTCCCACACACCCGCTCACTGCCACTCCCCATCCCCACCCCCACTTTCTGCCACTTTCACCGCTTTTCTGCCCGCTACCACAGCACTCCAGCACCACATAGTTCCTGGCTGCATGGCCATGACTGCAGGACTCAGCAGGAGCTGGCCAGGTCCGAGGACTGGGGTCATCACCCATGGTCCTCCCCTGCCTCCCCCCCACCACTCTTATCTGAATTTTCCTCTCGGGTGGAGGGAGGCAGGAACAGCCCCAGGGTCCAAGCCAGAAGCCTCTGGTAGGCAGGGGCTTCTGGGTGGGAGTGGGGGAACCGTGCTGGGCTGGCATTGCTGCTGCAGCTGCTTAGTCCTGCCGCCGGTTCCCCCTAGGTCCTACTTCTGCTGGCTCCTGTCATCTTTGACAGGCAGCCAGGGGAAGATAAATATTAATATTCTAAATTTTGTAGGGGCCACGAAGGCCAGATAGAATGGCTTGGTGGGCTGGATCTGGCCCGCAGGCCGTATTTTGCCCGCCCCTATGCTATGGTGATTAATCCTGGGCACATCTACGTGTGCACATTTAATGTGCATTAGCTTAATTTAAGGCACATTAAAGGCACACACCTACATATACATTCATTAATAAGACTTGAAAATGGTGATTTTAGGCTATTCAAGCCTAAATTTGGTACCTGCATAAAGCAGATAACAAATTTATGCTCAAATAGCTAAGTTGCATTAGCAAATGTGTAGATGTGCTAATGCACATTAACGCAGTACGTGTCCATTGACTAGGGACTCACTTTAATCCCAAATTGGTCTACACACCTGTGCTAATGCACCTTAGCACATGCATGTATAGATGCATACCTAATTGCCTAATGTGCATTAAATTTAGGCATGTGTAAAAGCATGTATAGACACAGCTGCTGTGTATGTTGACTGACTTGGGACTAACTTTAGTCCCAAGTCAGTCCTTACACTGTGTTAATGCACCTTAGAGCACGCACTTCTAGATGCATGTCTAAATCAGTTTAATGTGCATTAGGCAAATGCGCATTAAGTTTAAGTGCATGTAAAACACTGAGAAGTATAACGTGCTTCATTTGGGGAGGAAAAATCCACAACAAACTTACAGGCTTGGTGGTGCTAGCACCACATCTGAAAGGGAGTTGGGGGTCATAATTGGCCATAAAATGAATATGAGCCACCAGTGTATTGCTACAGTTAGCTGAGCAAACAATATGCTGGCCTGAATCAACCAATGCATCTCAAGCAAAACTAAGGAACTTATTTTCCCGTTCTGCTTGACAGTGAGGCTGCAGTTGGAGTACTGCACCCAGTTCTGAGCGCCACACTTCAAGAAGCTGGAGAGATTCCAGAGAAGAGCCACTCACAAGATTAGAGGCCTGAAAAACATGCCATATGAAGAAAGGATGGCAAATATGGGATTGTTCAGCCTAGAAAAGAGAAGACTTCAGGAGGATTTGGGGGCAACTTACAAATACATCAGGGGCTAGGTGAACATTATTCAACAAAGTGCCCCAGGGGAAAACCAGAAACAACAGTCATAAGGAGGTCCTAGAAGGAGATTTCAGACTAGATATAAGGAAAAACTTCTTCATGGTTCATGTGACCAGACTCTGGAATAGACTCCCAGCAGGGGTGGTGCAGGCACCTACCCCTGAGATCTTCAAAAGGAGACTGAACGCACACCTTGCTGTGGTTATTTGACCCCAGCAGTCTTTCCTGCCTAGAGCAGTAGGGCTGGACCTGATGATTTCATAAGGTCCTTTCCAGCCCTAAACATCTGTGAATCTATGTAAAAGTATGTGTAGATGCGCCCAATGAGGATGAAGGGAAAAGACCCCACGACTTGTTCACTAACTGGAATTTTACCCAGCTGTTATGCAGCCTGTATAGCAGATTCTTAGCACCAGTCCTTCTCCTAACCATTTCCATACTGCTCAGGCAGGTGCTAGCCCATGACAACTGTGACAGGATTACACTGTATATTACATTGACTACAGTATCTTACAGTTGTTCATGCACCCAAATTCCAGTCTTGCTTCTATACGCAGAACACACCTTTTCAAGCCCCTAACACACCCCTCAAGCCCCAGTACTTAAGGGGACATTTTGAAGACTGACACCTACATAGGCAGTTAACAAATACTGTGGCTGCTTTCCCACAAGAGTGCACATGCATTTCCCCAGGGACAAATAACAGTGGCACATATTTGTGCTGCTGCTAAGTGTCCCTGGGAAGCGTCACTGCATGCATGCTCTGGCACATGGCAAATTGCCCTGGGTGAGGTAGGGGAGGCTGGAGCCCACACCTGTGCTGGCTCTAGTGGACTTACTTGGGGTCCTGGGGGCCCCCTGGGGCTGCAGCGGTAGCCATTCAGATGCGGTGAGCCTGGCTGGGATCCACAGTATGATTCTGACCAGTACTACCACCTTGGTTTTTTTCTCCGCACTTTTTTTAGATATCAGGATTTCGCAATATCTAATTTTGCCACCATGCTGCAAATATGTAGCATGGCAAACCAATTCACATGCACCAGGTATGTTTTGTGGCACCTCAAAAGGCTAAGAGGTGCTATAACATACACATTCCTGCCAGTGGGGATGTGGCCTGTATCCTGTTTGTCCATGTAGTTTCTTCATGCATGAATTCTATCATCTGAAATTACAAGCTTTTTTGTGCAACAGCCCATTCTCTCAGGATCTGACCCAGTGGATTCCCTACACCAGTGGTCACCAACCAGTGGATCTTGATCTACTGGTAGATCTCAGAGCCTCTTGTGGTAAATCTCAGAGCCTCTTGGAGTCAATCCAAGGCTGGGGTGGGAGGCTGAGTGCCTGCCTGCACGCATGCGCATGCCCCAGCCCAGAAGGTCAGTCCATGGGGAGGGGAGGGATGGAAGGGTCGGGGGCTAGATCAAGGCCTCTGCGATGAGGGACAGTGCTGAAGAGGCAGGAGCAGGGGTAAGTTGAGTGGGGCCCTGGCCAGGAGGGACTTACCTGCTGGGGAGGCGCACCCCTAAATAATTTTTTTCCCTCTGCCTTGATCTGATCCCCCTCTTTCCTTCCCCACAGACTTACCTGCTGGGTGGGAAGGAGGGAGAGGGCAGAAGCAGTGCACAGTAGATCTTGAGTTGCTTTTAAATGCCAAAGGTGATCTCCTACTTAAAAAGATTGGAGACCACTTCCTGACACTATTTTCAATAATGCTGTCCTTAGAGGCAACCTCACATGAACTATCTAACCCAAGTTCTAAAAATAAACAAGGTCATTCCTACGTATGACAGACTTTCTCTTCTCTTTGTTCCTCTATATGCACAGCAAAGATAGTCATGTACAGCAAGCTCAATCATATTTAAAAAAATAGAACATTCTTCTTTTATAACCTTACTGCTGTTTGCATCCATGCAGGCGTTACTGACCATATTAATGAACTAAGGAAATTAAATGTTCTTCAGCCTTGCGATTATTGCCTTGCATTGCTACTGAAATTATGTAGACAGGTCATTTTCTAATCTTAAACCTAAATAATTCAATTGAATAGGATCAAAGTATCTGTTACACTGCCCCCAGTTTTCCACACATTGATTCATCCTCATTTTCCTCCTCACACTTTCCCTTTGATTTGATTATGCTCATAAAAGCAGTTGGAAGAGAGTATGGGCAGCATCCTCGATTGCTCATTATCATGCTTATTGTTCAAGGCCTTATGTTCTCCTCCCCCTCCCTCCCCCTCTTGTAACCATTTTCATTTTACACTGCATCTATGTGTGTGTGCATGTGTGCGCATGCATACATACATGTGCATGTTCAGGAGAAATCCAGTTGCATTAATGTTATAGCATTCAAACCAAAATTATCCAAAAGGGCTTCAGCTATGTGGTTCTAAAGACAAATTTTCAAAGTAAAACACCTTCCAATAAACATGAAATACAAGTTAAGTCATTTGCATTGTTTACAGTTGACATACCGTGCTGTACTGCCAAACAGGCATGTTACTGCATTCTGCTAAAAATTTAGGTCTCCATTTAGTGACTCACCTATAGCAGACATGAATCTTAATATTGCTTGATATATTAGGGATAATGACTCAGGTTCATAAAGTTATTTAGGTGTCACAGGAGCTAGGTAGTTAAAAAGCTTGAATACTATGGGTCAATATGCCTGATTCCCCACTAAATTTTCCTCTGTCACTGTCATTCCACAGAAATGAATCAAATTATACTGACTTAAAACTCCTTTTGCAATACATTTATTCCTACATTCTGTCCACAGATAACTTGTATGTAAAGAAATTAAAATGATTTTTTTCATGGTTGGACTTGAAACCATGAAAACAGCTTAAAAAAAAAGTTTAAAAATGAAAACTGGAAAAGAAATCCCACTGTTTCAGCCATAACAGGAACATATGTTCTTTTATAGTCATAGTTCTAAAGGTATTCTTCTTCTCATGACTGTACACCACATTTGTTACACATGCTTATGCTTGTTTATTGTACTTTGTGAGGTTTTTCATTCTATATATATCTTCAGAGAGCAGGTATTGTAGCAGGTGTTGCATAGTCTGAGGCTCTGTGCAAAGGCACAGCTGATTGAACCAATGGTATAGCCCCACTTCATTAGTACCTGGGTATTTAAAACTATGAAAGGAAGTAGTGAGGCACCTAACAGAATTCTCAGAAGCACATAAGCACATGAGACTTAGGCACCTAGCAGCAACATTAGGTGTTAAAGGCCTCTGAAAATCTGGCCCTAAGCTCTTTTTTTAGGAGATACCATTTCATACTGTGTAGAGTGTCTACTGTGACCTGTCTGAAGCCTTCAGGACTTCACTGCATTAAAAGAATCCAGTATCATCTGTGAATGCTTTGCCCTGAACATAACACACTTATGTAATCCTGTGTGAGAGGGTGGCAAACATTTTCTCCTTTCTCAGACACCTTCAGCATCCATTATTATATATTAAAGTTGATTTCTCTTCTAATATTCTAATATTGTTTTATTTTGTATAATTGCAGTTCATTAATGCTCATAACCTGATTCAGTTTATTAATATTCTGTGAAATACAATGCATTGTGCCTCAAATTCTGAGGTTAAATATATACTGTTCTTGTTTACCATCAAGAAATGCATATAATAACCTCCTCCAAAGACCTATGGATACATTGGGCGTATCCACACATGCAAGCACATGCACTTGCAGCAGCTCAAATAGAAGTGGTGCAAATTTGAGTTGGGGCTTTTTTGCCTCAGCACATGTGCTTGGACACGCACTTTGTTGTGGAGCAAATTGTGCCACTTGGGGCAAAATAACCCTGTCTGGCTCCTCCTGGATCTGCAGCCAGGGGGAGCTAGAGCCCAGGGCCAGCACCTGTGCTGTCCCCAGCAGCATAAAAAG
>NW_017729033.1:23628964-23629511 GCF_001723915.1 Gavialis gangeticus
GGGGCTTTTTTGCCTCAGCACATGTGCTTGGACACGCACTTTGTTGTGGAGCAAATTGTGCCACTTGGGGCAAAATAACCCTGTCTGGCTCCTCCTGGATCTGCAGCCAGGAGGACCTAGAGCCCAAGGCCAGCACCTGAGCTGTCCCCAGCAGTATAAAAAGCTGCCATGTTCTGGCCCCAGCAGTACAAAAACCTGCCCTGGCCAGCGGCTC
Organism: Gavialis gangeticus; assembly: GCF_001723915.1. NCBI lineage: Eukaryota > Metazoa > Chordata > Crocodylia > Gavialidae > Gavialis > Gavialis gangeticus. The sequence goes on from NW_017729033.1 coordinate 23,629,179, forward strand.
ACGGTTACTTGACCTCAGGAGCTTCTGGGGCCCAGGCAGTTGGTATCTGGGGACACTAGTTCCTTATGTCAGCTAGACTGCTGAAGCAGCATCCCAAATTCACTTTTTAAAATACCCCAAAATCCATATTCTTTCACAATTAGAACAAAGGAGAGAGAGAAAGGGGATTGATCAGATGGGCAATGTTTTATTGTTATATTTACAATGTTGAAGAAATTTGGAAGCCTATCAGTGTCTCTAGCATCATAATAAAATAAATCCTAAATATCTATATGTTTTAGTGTTCACTTCGGATTTCCTTATCACATGGCAGGTGTGTGATGGGGGATGGGG
>NW_017729033.1:23629534-23630568 GCF_001723915.1 Gavialis gangeticus
GGGTGAGGGGATGAGGGTGGGTGTGGAGAGATGTGAGTCACTGTGTGGGTAGGTGTAGGGGGACTGTGGGTGGGGGGGCTGCTTATAAGGGGTGGTTCCCCTGCATGAATGCTGCATGCCCCCAGTGGCTGATGGGGCATGGCAGTGCTGGTGGCGGTGGGGGTGTGATGGCAGTGGTAAGCGGGGAGCTCCCGCAGATGCTGCCAGCATTGTCAGAAGTAGAGGGAGGGGCAATGAACGGCAAGCACCCACAGACATCACCGGCAGCGACAGTGGTGGCCAGCAGCGATCACCGGCAGCCTGAAGACACCACTGGCAGCTTGGGGGTGGCAAGCAGCAACTGCCTACAGGCACCACCGACAGTCTCAGTCGGACCTTTTTTGAGGGGGTGCGCCGCCATGCTCAGGGAGTGCATGTGCACCCCCTACACATTGCCAATGGTCCCCTGCCCCCAACAGGGCAGAGCCCCCCCTCACAGCACATGAACTACACTGTCTGCAGGGTCCCAGGCCCCCACAGGGGCGACAGCTCCCTCCCACCACCCCTCTGGTCTCCAGCCCCCTACTCATTCACCTGCTCTTCTCCAGCCTCTGGAGGCTGGAGATGAGCAGGAGAACAAGCAGGAGGCTGGAGAGAATAAGAGAATGAACAGGAGGCTCATTCCCCCCACCCCATTGGTTCCCCCAGCTCCCCATTCGTTCTCCTGCTCCCCATTCATTCCTTCCATCCACTGTTCATTCCCCCTGCACCCTGTTTGTTCCCCCAGCTCCTGTTCATTCCCCCAGCTCTCTGCTTGCTCTCCCAGCCCCCCAACACTCACCGGCAGTAGCAGAGAATGAGCGGGAGGCTGGAGAGAGATGGGGAAGTCTCCAGCTTATCCCTAGGAGCCAGGGGCTTGTCTCCAGCCTCCTGCTTCTCTCCAGTCCCCTGCTCGTTCCCCTGCTGTCTCCAGCATCCAGAGGTCCCCTCCCCCCTCCTCCAGCCCCCCCAACCCCCTGCTTACTTGGCAAAACCCAGGTCTGGGTCCCTGCAGC
>NW_017729033.1:23635568-23657134 GCF_001723915.1 Gavialis gangeticus
TTGCACTGCTGCCTGCCCAGCACAGGCAGGCAGTCTGCTTCAGGAATGGGGGAAGGACCAATCATAGAGACACTCTGGCATTCTGCCCTGACCTGGCTTTTCCCCCCAGGTTTTTGTTTGGCCCCTCCAGTTTGACCCAAGTTTGCAGCATGGTGAACATTTTTTCATTCCTGCACATGCCTCTTGCCCCGTCTCAAAGGGGTTTGAGACGGGGCAAGAGGCACGTGCGGGCTCATCTGGATGCAATTTAGTGCCAATACATGTCTTATTTTAGTGATTTTCTTTCTGAAAAACACATAGAAGTCCCATTCTCAATAAAACTGTAAAAGCTACATTCCCAATGGTTCAGCTGTCAGTGTGCTGCTCTTAAAAAAGTACTTTCAATTTTGTAAACTATATATGTATCTAACTCCTCACCCCAAACAATGAACTCTTACAAAACATTTAAAATGTCATATTCAAATAATAGTTTTCATTAAAAGCTCACCCATTAAGTGGATTAGTAGATTCTAGAGTGAAACAGCTTCTCTTCTAAATTGGGATTATCATCTAACCCTTTATCTTAAAATGTTTATAGAAAATGTATAACCTCTAAACAACTATTTAAGTATTTTTAACACTTTTCCAAGTATAATGTTTCCCCCCTCACTAAATACACTACATCTGCAAAGCTGTTTGAAAGTCCTTTGGGTACAGAGGACATTTCCCAACAGACTGCTATTTTCTAGTTCATCTTTTCTTTTGTGCAGGACCTGGCAGTTCTCTGACTCAGCCTAGTCTATTTAGTCGTAAAAAGAGCTAAATATTGTTCTAAAAGAAACTAATGCCTAATCAGAGCAGACGGCTATCTTTACTAAAGACAAATAATAATGGAGTTTACATGCTTAACCTATTTTTAGTCCCCATGCCCTTTTAATTTGATTATCAAAATCAGCTTGAAAATTTCCAGGTATACTTGTAAGGAAGTACACTTAGGTTTACTGGTTTTGCAAGTCAGTCTGCACTGTAACTAAACCAGGATGCCCTATACTGCTCAAAAGGGCCATGTTCTGCATACATCTAAGAAAATCCCAATACACACAAGTCTGAGTCATGGGGGGGTGTTTAAATATGCAAATGCTACTGGATGGGTTAACTCCAGAGTAAGCCCACTGTGGGCAGGCATCTACACGTGTGGGCATTTGGGAGCAGACTGGCTGGGCAGTAGGCAGCTGACAGAGGGAAGGTGGGGCTGTGGCTGGGGGCTGGGCAGTGGGCGACATGAAGGCAACCGCCAGGGCCAGGATGGTGTCCAGCACTCAGTGGTCCTCCTCTGTGGCCTCCAGTGTCCTGGCCACCATGGCAACCTCCCACTCCTGGGCCTCCAGGTGCATCTCCTTGAGGGCCAGGAGCCTGTCCCAGAACTCTTGGTCTACCTGGTCCCTCTGCCAGGCCGTCTCTTCCTCATGTGTGTCCCTCTCCAGCTTGCGCATTATGTCCTCTGTGTGCCGGGTCTGAGAGTCCACCAGCAGCTCCTTGGCCACTATGACCAGGCAGTCCAGCAGCCAGGTCTGGTCCTGGGTCCCAGCTTAGGGCCCCAGCTGAAGCTGGTGGTTACTCTGACGGCACATCCAAATTGCCAGCTGGTGCCTCTCCCCTGCATGCAGTTGCAGAACCAACAGAGCCACAAGAAAGAAGCTGTTTGTGAAAGTCTGCAACATTTCTGAGATAATATGCTGAATATCAGGGGGCTGTGTACTGCCTGGCCTCAGATCAGGGGTTGTGGGTGCACAGTTGCTCACAGCCCATGATAAGTTGGCCAGGCAGGCCATGGCACAGGAGGCTGCCGGCTGAGCCACGCTCCCTCCCTGCCCCCTCCGTCCGCACTCACTCTGCAGAGGCAGCGGGCTGCTGGGAGCTGGACAAAGGCAGTTTGCCTTCCTTGCCCTGTTCCCAAGCTGGGACAGGCCTAGCTCCTGGCAGCACCTGCTGCCATGGCTCCAGAGACACTTCCCCACCCCCACCCCAACCTCCTGCAGGCCAACCTGTCTCCCACACTGCTGCCAAGCCCACAGCACCTGAGCTCAGGAGCTGAGGGGGTTCTGGCTGACTGGGACATAGAGCTGGTGGCACCCCTGCCCTCTCCCAGGGGGCCTCTCTCAGATCCTCTCCAATTAAAGTGCCCCTTCCCCCACTCCCCAAGCGCACTCAACATCCTAGATGCCTAAGGTGATTTGCCAAACCCAGCATGCTAAGCAGAAAGCTGCTAAACCTAGACAGTAGGAAATGCTAAGAGGAAAGGTCTGTTTTAAGTCTCTTCACTCCCAAGGATTCTGACATCAAATCCTGGGCTGCAGTAAAGGAAATGAGATTCCTCACTGGGATCCTCCTTACTAACATCCCACTTCTATCCCACAAACCCTGGGCAGAGTGCTTTCAATCATGGGAAGTCAATGATTGAAACACCTGTTGAAGGCATATACTGCCCTTATGACTGCAACAGTGGAATTTCTTTTTGTAGTTCTCACCTTAAAACCATTTTATTTTTTTTTTAAATTTAAGCGTGACCATGCAAAAACAATTTTTCTCCATAGAGCTATGGTTCAGTGCTGGCTGCTGCTGATTTGCACATTGAGTCACTGCTGTAGGAACAGTACAAGATTAGGTTAATTTGGCTGTTAGCACAATTTCTGAAGTTTGTTTTGCAAAATACCTGCACAGAAAAAGGGCTTTCAAGGATATGTTGCCTCAGGTAAGGATGAGGTAATGCTGCTGCCCTTTATACAACAGCCCAAGAGTTGAAGATCTCATCCAGGCTGTGGGAGATACAAGCTTAATTCTCTTTTCTGGCAGAACAGTTCAACCTGTCTCCCCCACATGAATATTGTACTTCAGCCAAGAGGTTATAGTGTGTTCTCTCATAATGGGGGGGGGGGTATCTTTCATTATCCTTCCTTTTAAAGGTAGGGTAATTTTCATGCTATTGTTAAAGATTCAGTACTAAGAGAGATTGAGATTGAGATTGAGATTGAGATTGAGATTGAGAGAGAAGGGGTTTCCAAGGCTAGGTAGGGGGAATTGTACATTTGTAATTTGATTGAAGGAAGGGATCAAAAGAGCTTTTTTTGATAAAAGAGTGGTGGCACTTTAGCTAAAGTTCCTGCAAAAGCCAGCTATCTGCGCACTGTTCCTGGCCAGTTCTTTTTGAGTCAACAGGACTTATGTCCATTTGAGAAATAAAACACTACACCAAGAAATCCCCCTGACTCCGAACAGCATATTTCTCCTCCAAATGAGAAACTAGCATGTTGCCCCATTGCCAAATGGTAGTGGACTTGCAAGTCTTAAAGCCCAGCACAATTTGTTCATTGTCACACTGCACAACCAACCCAGAGATCACAGATTTCAGGCGTCTGCCATTTTGACTGCTTGTGTTAGACACCTGCGATGAACTAAATTAATAAATGTGGTCAATCAGTCCCAGCCATCAGGCACAGTGCTCTACAGATGTTACAAATTGCTATGTAATGGCAGAGGCTGACGATACTGATGGAGCCATCTATTTATGGTTTCCCCCTTTAATTCTGTTTGACAGAAGCAGTGGTGTAAATGTCACTGGACAAAGGCAGGAGAACAAAATAAGTGTGTGGGCTGGTGTGCTGTGGTTTAAGTCTTTATAGAAGTGGGCATGAGCAACAGCTTAAAGGCATCTGGCAGAGTGTCTCAGATTTTTTGTTTTCTTTGGGCATGTGTATTGAGGTGACTGCTCTGTGATTAATGCAGTCTCATTGAAGCTTTTGGTCCTGGTTCCATAAATCATATTAGTAGCACTTAGTCAGGAAGAGATAGCACTGCATTGTAATTCATGGACTTGTTTGAAGTGGATGGTTATTTTAATGCCTTTCTTTTCTTTTTCTTTTTTCTTTAATCCTAGCTATGTTCCAAAATCACATATGCTTATTCTTCATCACTCTCTGTGCTCAGCCAAAGATCTTAGAGCTACAAGCTTATCATATGACATACATGTGGGTCAGGTGTTGTCTGAAAAGATACTCACACTATTGCAGGTTCAAATCAGCTCCACTGACATGAGTCAGCTAGTAATCCCTACACTGGCCTGTAGGCTGATGAGACTCTGTGAGTACTGCTTCTTTATCTACTTTAAATGGATGATGGGGAAGGACCAGCCAAAGAATGAGGATACCAAGGCAGAGTGCATGAATCTAGATTAAAGGGAACTAAAGGTGCATTTACATGAGATGCTTTACTGTGCATTAGACTAATCTAATGTTAAGTAAAATGTCAGCATCTACATGTGCATGGCAATTACTGTGCACTACATTAGTCTAATGTGCCATTTTCTAATATTGATAGATACAGGTGTCATGGAAAAATCTTAAGTTATGGGTGCTGACAACACAGAAGAGTCAAAGCTAGCATGCGCACTTTAGTCTTTGAGTGGAAAATTCTAAGGCTCACCCAGCACGTGCCCCCTGGGTGACCCGAGGGCCTGTCAATCAAACGTGACCTACTTTTCCACCATGCGCATGCTCAGTTAGATACAAAGATCAGTCAGACACAAGCTCAGTTCTCTGACTGCCTGACATAATCAGACCAGAAAATTCTGTGAGGGGAGCGTTCCAATTGGCTACTAAATTCTTATAAAAGGTTAAAGAGTCCCTCCCTCAGGGAGAGACCCACTGAACTGAGGACAGAGGTTGGTTCTCAGGGACTGTCCCTCAGTTAGGCTCTGCCGCCTATCGGTCTCCTCCTATAGCGATTTTCCGATCCGTTCCTATTGATTTTCTGGTGTTCGATCTACCTGGCACTGGCTACGACTACGACTACGATTTCTGATACTGATTAACGGACTCTCAAACCGAACTTACCTTGATTCCACGGCTTCTGACCTCGGCTTTCATCCTTGACCATCCGTCTGTCCCATCGTTCCGGCATCAACCTCGGCACTGTTTTCCATCGACTTTGGCATCGCTTGCAGCCCGCTTTCGTCCACGTTGGACTTTGTTTTGTTACAGTTCCGTTGTTTGTCTGTCCCATTTATGAGCCATTGACCAGCCCTGGGGCTATTAGGTTGACTAGCCGCCCCTAGCCCTCCGGGGTTAGAAAGCAAGGGCTCATCTAAGAACCCCGTGGGCCAACGGACCCCTTTGTTGTTTACACTGTAACTGAAGAAATTGCCTACGCCATCAAAGTGTAAGTTAAATAAACCCCTTTGGTTGGAACCATAAGCTTGTGTGCCACTCAGACTCAACCGCCGCTAATCCCACCTGTTCGTATACCCTCGGCCCACCGTGACCGGTCCGGTTCTCCACAACCACAACAGGTACTAGAAAACAGTGCATTAAACTAATCCACTGAAATACACATGTAGACACCTACTGGAAGCAAATTGCTCCCAGTCAACCAGGCAGGAGGGTGCCACAGTTTAGTCCTAAGTTCTGTGGGGCAGGTGGGGAGCTAGGGAGAGCTGCCCACCGGCTTCCTGGAGCTGCTCTGAGCCACTGAGCCAGGCAGGTGGGTGGCTGGCAGATCTGCAAGTCTCATAGCTGCTCTCTTCCTCCCTTGTGAAGCTCCCAGCTCCATGGGGCTTGGAGCTTCTATGGGGAGTAGGCAGGCAACTGTCCCCAGCTCCCCCACCCCTGACCCAGCCTAGGTCTGATCCCCTCCCATGCTCTCTGCCAGCCCAGAGCTGCCCCCAGTGTTCACTGCTACCCTGGGGCTAGCACCCAGGGGAGCCTGGAGTTCCCCCTGCTGCTGGGGGAGGGCAGAGCAGGGCAGGAGAGCCCTAGACTTAACTGTTCCTGTTGGGAGCAAATTTGCTTCCAACACAGGTGCATGTTCAGATATGTGTATGTGGACAGTAGCATTAATTACACATGTAGATGCAGCCTAACAGGCATTATGACGAGAAATGATCCTATGCCCAATTTTTTTCTAATGGACACTGTTATATAGCTCAGCTACAGACTCGTATCCTATCAACATGATTTGTCCCAGCTGTCTCTAGAGGAGTTCAAAAGTCAAAGAACAAAATCTGATTCCACCTTTAAGTAGGAAAGTAGCACCTATGTAAATAAAGTTATATGTGTATGTGACATTTTGGGTCCCTGACATGGATTTCAGATTCTATTCCCTTTGGGGTGGCCTATAGCTCTGTGCACCTTGCCACTTGAGGAGGCAGTGGGAGACCCAGGTTATAGACATCTCTCATCTTGAACTTGAAACCTATAGTTCTCACTTTCCAACAAAGTCATCTAGCCCTGAGTCTGTCAGCTTCCCATTTTTTCAGCTTCCCATTTTTTAAGATCACTTGCCCTTTTCCTTTTGTACCAAAAGCAGAAGATATGTGGTCTGCTGAATGTGTTTCTTAGAAGTGGAAATTGTAGATTCTAACTTCCCCTGGAGGCTACAACCTGGGCTTCCCACTCCTTGAACAACTGCCTAAACTGGGGGTGTAGGATGGCTTCAGAGCATAAGTGAGGGGGAGTAGGATCTAAAATCTGCATAAGCAGCCCAAAATGCCACTACATGGCAAATGTTAGTCGCGTAAATGCTACTTACCCACCTACAGGGAAGTTGGAGTTTGACCAAGTGCTCATAAGAGGTATTTAACTATGCATGTAATAAGAGGTTAGAAACACAGACACAGTACTTCCCAGGAACAGAATTTGGGAAGATGCTCTGTAACATTCAAGGATATGCTGATAGACAGTGGAACAAAATTGCTGTATGAGCTCAATCTACAAGAAAACAAAACAGGCAGCAGTTATGAACAGCAATGGGCAATGTAATATCTGTGAAGGTCTGCTGTAATGTTTCTTGTTTTTAAAAAAATAAATCCTCAGATAACGGGCCTGTAATGATTTTTCTGAGTGGATCACATTTTCTTTCAAATATTAGCTGTTATCAAGCTGGAAGAAATCACTGCTTACACTGCTTTGAAAATAAGCATGATTTTCAAGCAAATAGGAATGAAAAAATAGAGGAACTATTTTGCTAGTTTTTTTAATATTTATTTTTTACCCAAATTACTACTGGTTGAAAATGTGAGTGTCTTTTTTATGCATCATAGCCTTTTGTGATTTATGGCTGCAGCCCAGCTATCTGATTACAAAGGTTTTAGAAACTGAATAGAGGTGTAATATTTGTGATCTCTCATGGATCTTTTCCCTTTGGATATATTAATGGCAGGACTGGTCACTGTTTTTAAGAATGTTTAGCACATCCCATGGTAAAATAGTATTCAATTACTTATAATATTGCTCAAATATTTGAGCTGAAATTTTTGGGTGCATGCCAATTTCATCCAAAACATTTAAAGCCATTTCTGAGAAAAATACCCTGTTTTGTCTACATGAAATAATTGAAGAAACATTTGGCATGTTTCGTCTACTCAAAGCAAAAACAGTGCTGATGAGCCTGTACAGGCACAGAACATACACATACGTGCTCCAACCCAGGACTCTCCATGTAATTGATCATAGAAAATGAAGGTTGGAAGGGACTTCAGGAGGTCATCTAGTCCAACCTCCTGCTCAAAGCAGGTCCATCTCCAACTAGATCATCCCAGGCAAGGCATTGTCTAACTGAATCTTAAAAACCCCCAAGGATGGAGATTCCAATGATGGGGAAACCTCCAACAATGAGATTGATGATCTCAGCAGTCTGGGATAGGGTGGTTTTGGGAGCTTGCCTCTTTTGTACTATAACTGACCCAGTTTTAACACCCAGGTAGTCAGGAGGAACAATCATCTGACTCCAGTATAGACTGGACAAAAGCCAGACCAGACTATAAGGAAAGGAAACAGTGAGGATGAGAAAAAGCTATGCAAAAAGTTGGGATGGAGGTCATCAGAAAAGGTAGGACAGTACTTACTCAGATAGAATAAGGAATCATGGTGATAGTCAACTGACTGAACAAAGGGACTAGGATACAGGAAGAATGAGAACAGAACTGCTAAGCAGGCAAGGTATAAGGAGAGAACTAGTACTGGGTGAACAAAACGAATAAATGAAAGAGTTAAGATGGGAAGAGGCTGGTACAAGTGTAGATAGTTGGCAAGAGAAACTGAGTTATGAGTTGTGGTGGAGGTGAGGGGCAGAGATTTGGGACTTTGAGCCAGTATGGGAGAAGAGGAAAGAGATAAAATGAGGCAGAAACTGGTACTAGGAATAGTGAGGTAGTGAAACTGGGAACAGAGGGGAAGACAGGGATTCAAGGGATTCAGACAGTGAGCTAAGACAATTAGTTGGGCAGGGAGAATGAGACAGTATTGAAAAACCTGAGGAATGGCCACTGGGACTTTTTTGGTAAAATGAATAGAATTGGGGCAAGGAACTAGGAGAAGGAAGAGAGAGGAATGAGAAGTAGAAGAGGGGTCATTGTGGTGATGGTGGTGGTGGTGGTGGTGATGGAGGAGCAGGAAGAGTTTATGCCTATGAAAGCACTCTCCTTTCCAGAACCTGAAGGGTAAAGCAAGATTCTTGTCTTATCATTTCTCTGTTATTGGCACATATCTTCAAAACTCCTGGCAAGGTGTATGTCTACCCGTCCATAAAAGCTGGGCAACGGGAAGGATGACAATCTGCTACCAAATATTCCAATAACTCAAGTGTCAGTGGTCTGTCAAATAGGTTGCTGGGGATATGAACCATGTGGGTAAAAACACTATTATTTTATTTGTTTTTTAAAAACCTGGAAGAAAGTAGATAGCAAGCACTAATAGCAGTAGTAAGGTAGTAAAAATGAGTATTCTGGCTGATTAGTGTAATTACAGAGTTACAGAGACTGGTGTTTTTACCAGTTTATGTTGTATAAGGAGATACATGAAGTCCATTGATTTCATATTTTATTTCAATTGGAAGAAATATCGTCTTGTGTTTGGATGGGACCTATGATCCTTGGATCCAATTCTTGTGTCAGTATTAGATTTCCATGTTTTTTGGGTCAAAATCTGCTACTCTCTCTATGCCTTTTGTTCTTATGTTCATTAAAAAAATGAGAATAAAATTTCCTGTCCACCCAACATTTAGCTGTTATTCCTATTTATATCATAAACTCTTCAAGGCAGGAGCTGCTGTTATGTTTCTGTACAATGCCTACCATAATTGGGACACTAGTTTTGGTTGGGCTCTCCAAGTATTGCAAATTAATAAATAATTATACACTTTGGTGCCCAGCAACTCTAAAAATTAGCAAACTAATAATTAGATAGCTAGATAACTTTGTACAGATTTAGGCAGTCAAGTTTGAAAATTTTAGTTCAAATGTCTATTTTTTATCAGTTTCTCTACTGTCTCCGTTTCCCTGTGAGACTTTATTTGATCTCCATGAAATAGCAATATAAATGAACACGTGTGTAGTTGGAAACAGCTTTGCTAAAATATCAAATGTAGGAGGAATGTGAGGAAAAACAGGAATCCTGCTGAACAGTGGGGAATAATATGAAGGCAGAAGCCACATTTGTAAGTTAGAAGGGTTTCTCAAAGATATATCACGAAATCTATCTAGATGACAAGAAGCAATATCTACTACAAGTCTAGGACTTTCTCTTCCCCCTCATGGCATAGTGTTGTGTGTGATGTCAGGACACATTTTTCTGTGGATATCTCTGTGTTTACAGTCTTATACCATGCTCATCACTGTTAAATCTAAATGCCAAAGTGCTGTAATGCAATAAGACATCTCCGGCTTTCATCAATGATACAGTTATAGGATGATGCAATCAGCACTAATAGTGATTTGACATATTATACCATATTTAATGTTTGCAGTTTTACTACTGCAGTCAGGACATAGGCAAAAACAGAGCTTCCATCGATAAAAATGAGTGACATGTCACCATATCACGCAGCTGAACTGTTTGTACAGGTATTTGCCCACAAAGCCAGCAAACTTGATAGTGCAGAGAACAGTAGTGCTTAGGGTGGGACTCTGGTTCTCCAGCAGTCTCACACAGGACTTGAACCACTGATGTAAAACTGCCTATCTTTAGGAAAAGTCAAGTCATTGTTCTGCAACACACAGCTTACAGTAAGAGCCTAAAGGAACTCAGTCTGTTGTTTAGGTAGGGATGATCCTGCCTTGAGCAGGGGGCTGGACTAGATGACTTCCTGAAAACACTTCCAGCCCTACTGTCCTATGATTCTACAATTTTATTATTTAATTTATCCAAGAGAACTTGAACAGGTAGCATATTAAAGTTAGCAAGTACCTAGATGGGGAAGAGATTGGTGGTGCAATGTAACAATAAAAGGCATAATAAGTTTCAGTTGTTAGCAACGAAATCTTGAAAAATTCATACTAGGAACAAGGTATGCATTTTTAAGTGACGCTAATAACTGTTGCAACCACTTTACCACAGGATGATGAAGTTTCTATGAACTGAAGTCTTCAAATAAAGGCAGGATATATTTCTAAAAGGAAAGATCCGGTGATTATGGTCCTGATGCAGAAATTACTGGATGATATTCTTTGGGCTATATTATGTGGAGGGTCAGTTGAGAAAGTGAAAATGGTCTTTTCAGTCTTTAAAATCTATGAATATATGATTTTCCCATGAAAAAATAGACTGGGGTGCACAATAAGTGAGCAACTGCTGCTGCAAAGTCTTTCAGTCAGCTTTGCACAGCAGCATTGGCAAATACTTACTATGGTTGCAGCAAGAATAGCGTAAAGCATACTATTTTAACTTTTTCCATCTTCAGTAGGAATCTTCTTGGATGATTTAGGACATTGCACAAGAAAAATAAAGAATTAAAAATTTCTCTCTTTTTTATGTGTTGCAGCCAGAAAAATTAACCTGGCTGATTTCAAACAGGGTTTCAGAACATACTGAAATATCTATACTGGGACTCCATGCATTCACAGGAGCAACACATTCAAATACATATACCTGAAAGTGCTAGTGTTGAAATGTATCTGATAACTCCATAATTTCCATATTTATTACATTATATCAATAGAAAATAGCAATGATGCTGAAACATCCCAAAATGATAGAATAAGTGTGCACTTAAAAAGAAGAATGGGATTGGACAAAGGAAATGCAAGATTATTTAGTAGGGTTTTTAATGGATGACCCCACTACTTTCTGATGGTCAGTTTTACACTTACTCAGACCCTAATTTTGATATTTTCCTTTCTGATATAGGAAAAGCTCCCACAGCACACAATGGGGCAATCCTGTTCCATACCATAGAGATGTTAAGCAGATTGATACTGGAAAAACCAGCTTCTAGTTCAGGAAGTAGCTGTGCAGGAGGGTGCTTTAACGCATGCTGCCAGTGTTTCTGTAATTAAACTTGCATAACCCAGAAGGAAATTTTTTTTTTCCTGTCTGTACAATCTCGCATCAGACTGCCCTGTGAGTTAGAGCCAGCTGCTGAATTTGATACTCAGAGAGTGAAAAGGGGACTTTCTGGTCGATAAAGAAGCTGAGCAGAGGGCCTTGCAGAGCAGCAGTTTGAGACATTAATTAAGATTTTTGTTTAGCTTTAGGAAAAAGTTATTGAAACCCTTCCAGAAGGGAGGAAAGTTGCTGCAATTGTCATTTCTCTAGAGTGAGAGAAGACTGTGCTGAGATGGTCAGTCTCCCCCAGTGATTTGGAGCTGCATTATGGGACAGACTTGTACCTGTTACTTAGAAGAGTGATAGAAAGAGAACCAGGGGCTCCTAACAGCCAAAATTTAAATGCTTTTTTTGTGGCATCTCTTTTATGAGCTCCTTTGTCACCTGTATGAGAGCAGGACCCTGCTGAGAGCTAGTTTCAATTGTGTCTTCACAGTCATTAGCCAAAGGGAGAGCTTGAAGGAATAATGGTATATTGCCAGAGAAACAATTGCCCATGAGATTCCTATTAAGGAGATGGAGCACAGACATTTATACAAACAGAACAAATCTGAGCTTGATATCTCTGATGCAGTGAGAAAGGGGAGGCAGAATGTGCTGGTAGCCTCATTTTTCTCCCTCTCAGAAGCCTCCATGAAAATCAGGATGGTATTTGCAGCTAGCATTCATGACAGTGCAAGGACATGCTAGGTACTGTAGGGTACCACAGATTCAAGAGTCACGAACCATAAGTTAGACTGGTTCTTGGGCCACAAGTGCACATGCTTTTGTATATTATCTCACAGGCCCTTTTATCCTGGTCCAGTTCAACAATCTCCTCCCTTACTTGGAAATATCCAATTTCTAAATAATAATTACACCCTGATGTAAAAAGGGCAATTTTGTTTCTCCAATACCACAATTAAGATCCCTAGGGAAGAAGCATAATACCCCATTAAGTCTGAACCTTATTTATAGTGCAACAACAGGAAATCCTTTGTGAAACATAGGGCCTGGAAAATAACACAAATGTGAAGAACAGTCATAAACATCTTTCAGGCTGATGTTGGAAGGAGTCACCCAGCCCTACTGAAAACCCATCAATATTTTTCACAAAAAGGCCAGAAAGGTGATTGTAAATGATTTTGTTAGTGGCAAGGGAGGAGAGAAGGAAATGGTGAGAAGCAGTTCAAGATTTTAACCTATGCAGGAAGATTACTCAGCTTCTTTCAGTGTTTTTAAGCCCTAGATAAAAGTCTGCATGATGCTTTTTTTACATTTCTGAAAATTCAAGGTCTTAGGAAATCTATAGTGTAGCTAGGAATTATACTTTCATTTTTATCCCCTGGTGGATTTCCTTTACTACCTTATTCCTTTCATCCTATGGCACTGGCACTGCATATCAATAAGGTAATTTTTGGTGCAAATCCAACATGACATCTTCAGATAATTCAAAATATTTGGTATATTTTGGGATGCTGGAGGATATTTAGATTTTGACTCATACAGTTCTAGTCATTCTTAATGGCACTTTTAAAAGCATAGTCATAGTCATGGTGTGAGACGATTCTTTGACTTTAGAATGTTATCAATTTTAGAAGTTTTTATTGTAAGCTGAACTTCCAACAAATGGCTGAACGAGTAAAGTCTTAGTTCAGGAATGCTTCCCTTGTCAAACCAGAACATAAGATCCTAATAAAGTTGATTGCCAAGTACAGGCCTCGTTGCAAGATGGCAGCCTTTTAAGGTAGGATCATTCAAACAAACTTTTTGGCAATATCCCCATCTAAACTCTAAGAAAACAAATTCTATATATTAATGGTGACTGACTATTCTGCAAAGTCAGATTAAATTTCCTGCTGCAAACAAATGATAGAGGAGGCTAATTCAATCTTTAAGTAGCAGTGTGGCATTTGGAGAAAGCTTTTAGTCCCTAGGTAAGTTGACAAATTTAATTTAGGGGTTTCTGGTTTTGAGCTGTAATATATTTTATTTACTTTTGCTTTAGTTTTGTTTTATGTTTCCTTAGTATGCTACATGGGAGTCAAAGTAGCATATTCTAACTGTGTATTTATTTACTAACAGATTGTGTAAATTTGCGTCTGATACTAACATAGGGGATTTGTCCCTACAGACTTAGAATGCAAAACTGTTTAAGGAAGGATGGTGGTGTAGGAAGGATAGCACAAGACATGGAGCTTGACTACTCCAATTTACACTGGTGCAGTCAGAAATAATTCCTCCAAAAGCAATGACTTGACACAAGTGCAAAATCCATATTACGCAATAAGGCCGGATGTAATCAAGAGTTCTAAGCTTCCTTGCTCTGCCACTAACTAGTCATGAATCACTTAAAGCTCTCCGTGCTTTAGATTTTCCATAAGAAATATGGAGATAAAGCTTACCCACTGCCAAAAGGGAAAGTGAGGAGAAGGTATGGAAGTAAAGTGGGGAAGCTTGATATGACTAAGAGCCAAGATGATAGTGGACACCTCCACACAAGACTTTATGTCACTGTAGCAATGTGCAGGTGACTGGAGATTCCATAAAGTTCAGAGGCAAAAAAGAATCTGGCAAACATAAAAGTGATGAACAAAGGTTTTTAGCACCAAAAACAGAGGGAGGGATAACATTTTGTGACTTCAGAGAGAAGGAAATGACAAGTCAGGGTAGAAGAGTCTCATTAGCTCTAAAGATAGGGACCAGCTCTCATACTACAAGGATCTGTAAACTCCCCTGTGTCTGTTAAGTTATAATAGCCTATGGTGTGCAGTTTCTCATCTCATATCCTGTCCTTCATTTCTCTCCAGTTTATCATTATAGGGCTTGTCACACAGGTGAACAGATCTGAAACCACCCAGTAGAGGGCAGAAGTACATGCATGCACCCATGCACACAGTCACACAGATCAGAATACCATGTGCATATTAATTATTAAGGCCTCCATGCATGCCCACGCAAACAGAGACAGAAGTGGTAAAATATCAGATCGCTGGCAGAGCTGGGTTTGAATGCAGCCTATTAGCCTGGGCTACCTCTCTAGTTACAAAAACAAGTCAGAATACAAGCTGGTTAGAAAAATTCAAATGTTTTCAACAGCCACAAGGACAACATTTAAATAAAGTAATCCATCAAAAAACTTGTTTCTCATGAGGTCTGATCATAATCTATCTGGGACTACAAACAATGTATTAAAACACACAAACAGGACCCAGAGCAGGATATAGGTGACTGATTGCAAGGTTCCCTTTTCAAAGTTAGTCTAACTGAAATACCATATTTTCTTATATCCAACATGCATCTTCCCCCCTGCAAAATTGTTACCCATCCCCCAAAATTGGGGTATGTGCCTTAAGCAAACAAGCTGTCTTCTTTACTGGAAAAGGAGAACTCCTGGAGGCATCCTGCATGTCGTGCAGTGGCCAAGATAGCTGCCATTCGTGTCTAGGGTGGTCATCATAGAGGACAGTCCAGCCGTCCTCTGTCCTCTGTTGGTACGAAACCCAACACCTTTATGTCCTTTATTTTTCTCTTGAACCAGTTAATGCTGGTTTCTCCTATTAGTTTTATTGACGAGAAATATAGAGGACATAAAGGCATCAGGTTTTGTATCAACAGAGGACAGAGGACAGAGTAGCAGAAAACCTGAATGTCCTGTATGATCGCCACCCTATTTGTATCTGGTTCAGGTAGCCGAAGAGCAAGAATGTTGTTTAAACTCTCGCACAGGTGTAGCTATTGGCTGAGCAATGTAGCTTGTGCCTAAAGTAGCAAGTAAGCAACTGGTAATATCTTGATGAGGTCTGTGATGTGGAAACAACACTTGATTTATTGGAACTTATATAAAGAACCATGTACAGTAAAGAGCTAACAGTTTTGCTACTGCCCTTGCAAGGGTCTGAGGCCTAGCCATGTGTGACACAGAATAAATCCTCCTGGAAACAGTGTGTCTAGGACATGTGACATCCCAGGAGACAGTTTGGGTGAGGCAACTGGCACGAGGAGGACTTGCTCTGTGTCACACAATCAGCCTTCCCCAAAAATGGTGCATTTGTTATTTAGGGGTATGTTGTATGTGGGAAAACACAGGAATTAAGACCTTGCTGGATTCTATTCAGAGTTATTTCAAATCACTTGTGAGGTTTTGTTTTGGTTTTGTCTTGATTTTGCCCAAGCCATGTCCAGTTAATGCTGGTTTCCCTTATTAGTTCTATTTGATGGAGCAGTCCATTAAAACCAAAAGTTCAGGTTTCATCAGTTCATACAGAGACGTCGGCCTGGTATAAATGAGAAATCAGCAAGCACACAGAGAAAAGAATAAACTGCAGGCTAGGTCCTTATCTGGGATACATCAAATTATATCCATTGATTTGGTCTTGTTCTCTGACCTTCGCAATGTAATAAAAAAGAGGAAAGGTTCTGCAATTTCATGTAAAGAGAAGCTCTAGTAGCCTGGGCAGCTTGATCCTTGTCTCACTGAAATCTGTGAAAAACATCCCATGGACTTTAATGGGAAGAATATATATGGGCTATGTACCTACATGTTGTAACTTTTTAAATTGCTGGGTTACTATGCTGGGTGATGCACACAACGTATTTCGAAACATCTGCAGTTGGTCACGCCTTGCTTCACAGGAGCTCCCCTGGGTACAGCATGATGACAGGATGAGCATGTTCTTTGTGCTGTGTGCCCAGGTCACCTGGGTCAGACTCTGCAAACACTTGTTCCTATCAGTGGTGCCACTGAAATAATTTAAATGGTAGTGGGATCACTGGCAATGCTCTGAACACCAAGCACCCTGTAGTAAGTCCATAGGCAGATTAAGATTTATTTGGACCCTAGGCTCCAGTGGGGGGAGGGGAGGTACCCCTTCCTCTCCTGGTGCTGCCACTGCCAGAGGTGGGGGAGGCATCCATGCCTTGTGGGGGAAGCTGGGTGGGCCTGGCCAGGCTGAAGGTGGGGTGGTACATGCCCACCTCTCCTCCTTGCTCCCTGGCCTCTCCCCACCATGACTGGAGTGGAGCAGAGGCAAGTGGGGTGAGGATGGATGCGAGATGCTCACTGCAGGCTCAGGTCTGTCTGCCCTGCTGCCTTTGCCCTGGGGACCCTGCACTGGCCATGCATCCCCTGCCTGCCCAGCAGCAGGAGGCACAACTTTTTGCCCACGCTGCTGCCAGGTGGGCAGGGGACGTGTGGCCAGCATGGGGTCCCCAGGGCAAAGAAAACAGGTGGAGAGCCCCAAGTCCACAATGGGCAATCCACATCCACCCTGCTCACAAATCTGGGAGGCACATGCCCTCCCCCATGCCTGCACTCAGGGGTGTGCACAGCAACAGAGAGCCTCCCTGTGCCCCCTGAATGAGCCACCTGGCTCCATCCTGATCCCTGCCCTGGCCCCAGGTCCCATTCACTGCCCTGGCTGGGCATCACCCCCAGCCCCTGCCACTGCACCACTCCCTCCCTCATCATGGGAAGGCCTCAATCTGCGCCCCTCCACACACACACCCTTTCCCCCTGTACACTTTCCTGTAGGGAGCTGCTCTCCATGCTGCTCAGCTGCAGTGTCCCCTGCATCTCACTCGAGGAGCCCCAAGCAGCCCCTCGCAGGCTAATGCTGCCAGCTTGCAAAGGGAAACCCACCATTTCCTGCAGGAACCCAGGCACCCAGGGGCCCCTGGGCCCAGGCACTACTGGCCTGTGTGTTAATTCGCCTATGAGTAAGGCCTTTCTTAGGGAAAATACACAAGCGTAAAACAGGTATTGAGATTTACCTGCTTCCAAAGGGTGCTCTGAGATGTATTGAAGTATGTGAACTATCCCTGGAAAGGTTTGACTAGTATTTTGCACTTTTCCTTCTAGAACTGTCCTGTGGTATTATTGATTATTTATATTATGAATAGCATGTAAAGACTATAATCAGGACCCAAGCTCCTTTGTGCTGTCTGCTAGACATATACAGACAAATAATTCTTGCCTCTTTATTTCATAATCTATGATGAGATAAAACAAACAGTAGGCAAGGGAGGGACAGGAATGATAAAAGAAAGAGTAATAAAATCATGCATTTACCTAGGGCTAGTATATGCAGAGTGGTTTCATTTGTTTCTAGTAGGCAAATTTTCCAGTAATTTGGAAAAATCTGTAAACTGCTTTTTGCCTTTCCACATATTCTTTCATCAACTCCATCTGATGAGTTATCCATGGCTTTGTCTCACAATATTAAATGGGATTTTTTTCCCCTCAAACCCCTTCAGACTTGAGTTATGTACTTCACTGTTTTGAACAAACCTACTAATATTTTATTATCTTGGTGATTTCATGAGTAAATTCATGTTTGTAAAACCAAGATTAGATTTTTATTCATTAATCTACTGTCAGTGAAACCACAACAAGAAATCATATGCCTAGAACATTGCCTTCTGTATTAAACTTTTGTTTACAAATTGGGCATTGAATTCCCACCCTGACTCATCAATAAAAACTACAAACCATGTACTTTGTTATTGAAGGCTATGAAGTTATAAAGCATATGTGCATCATCCAAATATTAATTCTCTTACAAATATAATTAAGATTAGTGGCCAAATTACCTGGTTTACTCAGTTTTAATGACTAAGTTATTAATACAATACAACATCAGTCTGACCAGGTTTTTCATTTCTTTGAATAATATCTAGGAGATTTGCATTTTCTTTATCATCTTTCTATCCTTTCATTCCCTACTGCAGAAGTTGAATAGCTTTTTTTTTCCTTTCATTTCTCTCTGCTTCTTTATTCAGTGAGAGCACTTAGCATTTCTCTTTAATATGCCTATAACAGAGATCCCCTGACCCTGTTACTAGGAGGGTTTGAATGGGTAAAGGACCAGAGATCAGGCAGCTAATGAGGCAATTAAGTGCACCTGGCACTGGGGAAGAGTGACAAAAGGACCAATCAGGTGGCCAGAAAGGGGAATATAAACCCACTTTCTGAGCTGGAGAGTGGTAGTCTGGTTCTGCAGGCTGCAAAGGAAAGTTGCTCCTGAGAATGGCTGGTGCCAGAGAGCTCAGAAAAAAAAAGCCATAGGGAACTAATTGTTTAGAGGGAAGTATTAATCCAAGGTTGCCAGAATTTTTTCACATCCATTCTTCTGGAGTTTGTTGTATTTAAATACTAAAGGACTGGATTGTGGCTATAGGGGTGATGGAGAACACAGACAGGGGTATTTTAGTGTGCTCTCCTTGCAGTAAGCACCAAGGGTCTTGGTCCTAAGGCAGAGGTACAGAGGCAATCAAGGGGAAGGTGGACCACCCCCCACCCCAAAAAGGGATATTGCTGTTAGGGTAAGACCAAGCTGCAGAGACTGAGGTCTTGAACAGTAGGCCAGGTGTAGAGTAGGGCAGAGAGGAAAAAGGGGCAGAGGCTATGACAGCTAAGGTCTCAACCAGTGCTTCAGCAACCTATAGTTGTATTCCCTTTACAGGGGAAATACCATGAGAAGGTGAAAAGGCCCCTAGGTGTGGTTGCTCAGATGGAACGGAGCAGCCTACCCCACAGAGGACTACTGCCCCATCACAACAAGGAATATCAGGTGTGGCAGATGGGTGACTGGAGGTAAAGGAGTTTGGGAAAGAACCAACAAATGGGGTGGACCTGTGTGGGTCTTACAATCCCATACTAGAAAGAATAGTAATTGCACTGAAATTACTTATTAGAAGACAGAAAACAAGAAGTTATTAGTATTATTATCTTCTAAATCGTAAAATCATTGACAACAGGTTGGGCAAGGGCATGGTGGGGGCATGTGTCTGCCAAGATTTCTGCACTGACAGTAGGGTGTGGGGTAGAGCCAAGGCTTGGCAGCAGTGGGGGTAGAGGTAGCAGTGCCATCTCTGTGCCAATGGTGAGGTGTGGGGCTGCAGCCCAGATGGACACAATGCTTTGCAGCAATGGGGGCAGCGACATTCAGTTGTGCCCCTGCCCCCCACCGGCGGCAACTGCTGCACCAATGGAGGATGTGGGGCTGCAGCCCAGCTGGACCCAATGCCCAGCAGCAGCAGGAGTGGTGGTGCAGAGTTGTTCTCCCTCTGTAGTGGCAGTGTGGAGTTGTTCCCTGGTCACTGTGGTGATGGCAGCGTGGAGTTGTGGCCCAACCACTATGGCAGGAGCAGTGCAGAGTTGTGTCCCTGAGCACTGAGGCGGTGGTACACTGTTGTGTTGCCCCTCCCCAACTATGCCAGCTGTGCGGTGTTGTGCTGCCCCTTCCCTCCCCTGCCACTGCAGCAATGGCATGGAATTGTGCCCCCCACCCCCACTGTTGTGGTATTGCAGAATTGTGCTCCCCTCCCACTGCTGCAGCAGCACAGACTTGTGCCCCCCCTCTATTGTGGTGGCAGCACAGAATTGTGCCCACCCTCCTCATTGTGGCAGCACAGATTTGTGGCCTCATCCCCACCATCAGCACTTATGTCACCTATGCTTAAAACAATATCCCAGTTAACTTTCTAACACTTTGTGCCTGCCCTTCCTATATGTTGTTTCCTATTTAAACTGCATAGAATATAAACTATTTTTAAATGAGCTGTTTATCTTATCCCTATCACCATATTCTTCCTAGTAGGAAGTCTCTGAGTATAACTTGGTGTACTCTACTAATATTGCTATATATGTTCTTTTGGTGTTCCATAGCTGTTGTAGTAAACATGCAGTCCTGCTTGAAATACGCTCATGCTTGACAAGAGTTTCACAAGTCATGGGCTCTTTATAACATAGCTAAGGGATGTTTGATTTTATTTATTTTGTTTCAAAGGTAAAAAAATAGGGCTGTGCGAAGCTGAATTCAGCGGAGATTCAGCCCAATTCAGTGGCTGAATCTCCAAATCCAAATCAAATCAGAGGACCCTTTAATTTCGGAGATTAAAGGAGAGATTCGGAAAGATTCAGAGATTCGGATACAGACACAGCTTTAAATGTTTTTTTCTATATACCTCTCATGAGCAGGGGCTTGTAAATGCTGGGGTGCACAGAGTGCCCCACAGAAGTACGGGGGGCTCCCCAGTGTGCTTGGCAGCAGACCTGGAAATGGACCAGAAGCACTTCTGGTCTACTGGGGATCGTGCTGGGGGGGGCCCATGCCCTCCTGGCTCGGTGACTGGTGCCTCCTGGGTTGGGGTGAGGGGCACCTGGGGTCCCTGTCTGGCTGATTTGAAGCCAAGGAGGTGTGGGGGGGGCCCCTCCTGCGTGCTCCCTGGCAGACCCAGAAGTGGAGCAGAAATACTTCTGGTCCACTTCTGAGTTTGCTGCCGAGCACATGGAATCCCTGCATTCCCGTGGGATGCTCCGTATATACCAGCATTGCAGAGTTCACAAGCTGTGCTGGTATCCTGAGGTATGTAGAACAAACTTTGAAAGCTTTGTCTATGTCCGAGTCGCTGAATCAGCATTGAATCTTCAGATTTGGATTTGGCCAGATTGATTCAGATCCCTGTCACTGATTCAATGAATTGAATCACTTCTCTGATCTGAGTCAAATCTGAATCAAATAGGGCCTGCTTCACACACCCCTAGTAAAAAAAATACATTTACTGGTATTTTTTGTCCTCTTCTTTCAGAGAGGAGTGGGAGTTAGATGGAGGCAGACATTCTACCAAGAGCAATTAAAAGATGTTTGAAGAACTGAGAGCTTAACAGCCTTCTACTCCAACCATCCTAATTACAGGCTGAATTCTATTTTTAAAAAGTTAAAAATGGGCAAGTGCTATGGTCAATGTAGTAATAGTATTCCCCACTGGCAGTAGCAGCTCAAAAAGAAACTCCAAAGGTAACCCGTGAAAAAACTATATAGTGAGCATGCCTACACATTTATTAATGCACCTTAGATACTGCACATTTAGTCTAGTACTTCCTTAATAACGCACTAACTAGATGTGCAGTACCTAAAGCTACTGCACAGAAGCTCCAGCACATGGTTATATAGCGACACTGACTGCGCATCAGCCTAATAACACTGTGCAGTAGGCTATTAGTATGGTTTTTGCCATGACTAGCTACTGTGTAGTGTTGTTAAGCCAATACATAGTACATGTCCCGCGTAGACGTGCCCAAGAATATTATGGCACAAATCCAGTTCCACCTTTTGACAGGTCAATAGAACTGACTTTAGCTACGTAAGTAGTGGCATTCTGGGCCACTTATGAAGATTTTGGATCCTGATCCTCTGGAAAACTTTTTTTTTTTTTTTTTTTTTTTTTTTAAAA
>NW_017729033.1:23657177-23665953 GCF_001723915.1 Gavialis gangeticus
TTTTTTTTTTTTTTTTTTTTTTTTTAACGAAGATGATTGGGAACCACTTTTTAGTCCAGTAGCCCAGGGGTCAGGGCATAAGGATGGGGAAACTCAGGTTCTAGGCTCCTCTCACTCAAAAGGAGTTTCATATTGCATCTCCCGCTTTCCAGCAAGGTGTCCTACTTTTCACAATAAGATTCCCTCCTGTTGCAGTTGTCCCACTGGGCATCCCAGAACAGAAAATATGTGGGCCCAGAAGGGGACTCTGGCACTGAGACTCAATGAGATGGTCAGTGCCCTGGGAAATAAGGGATGTTCTTGTTCTGTTCTCATGGTGTTTTTTAATTTTGCATCTAAAAGATCCTGGATAAAATAAGTAGGCAGCAGTGAGGGACAAAAACAGGAACCTCTCTTCCCTTTCTGGAGCAGTACCTGAAAAGAAAGGTGAGTTCAGCAGGATCTCAAATCTGTGCAAGTGGCCCAAAATACCACTTCTGCAGCTAACCTTAACCTTAGCCATGTAAGTATTACTGCCCTGTCCAAGGATAACCTGGACTGGGATTGGCATCATTAGCTCAGAGTCAGAAGGCAGCTTCTCGCATCTTCAGAAGAGAGAGGATGGTCATTCCAAAAGTTAATCGATTTCAAGACCTACTGGCACTACTCACATTCTTAGTAACAAACATGTTTTCAGCCCCACAGATGCTTGGATACAGAAGAAGAGGGTGATACTTGGATACAGAAGAAAAATCTGAGCCCCATCGAGATGCACATGGAATATGGATTGTGTACAGTAACAAACATATCAATATAGTGGAGTTTTGTAGGTGACCTTAGTGCAAGACAGTGGGGTGAGCATCATTGTCATTTAACTCACTAGTGCTTTGAACGAGATGTGAGCCTCATTATGTCAGGTTTTCTATAAATATGTAACAGTTCCTGTGCCTGATGCACTCTGCGATAGAGCCCTGGATTCTTGCAAAAAGATCTCCATGCCTTCATAAAGCCACAGTGAAGTCAATGGAGCTCCACCTAAGCAAAGAGCCTGATCGACTTCTCATGCTGGTAGGCAACATATTTCATGCTGATCTGATTGCAACTTGATGATAAATTAAGGTTGAAAATGCTGGTCCAATGGGAGTTTTGCCATTAACTACAATGGAGCCAAGATTTCACTTGCAGGGGGCCATCATTTTATATCAAAGAAACACCACAGCAGCAAGAAAGGAAGCTTTCTGTAGTTGGACAGCCATTTCTTCCCACTGTTTGGTAAACGGAAGTTAAATTGATAGTTTTAAAATACTGTTTTTCAGAGACTGACAGTAATAAATCCTTAGTGAGGTTCCTTCCTTCAGTTTGCCTGCAGAGCTCATGTTTTCCAGTACAAGTTTCATATTTACCTGGCACCTGCACAGAAACTAAGATGTCAGAAGCTAATGTTCAGATTTTTCAGCCTGGTTAGGGGAAGTGACAGCTGGGTGGGTGGAAAGTGCCAAACTGTTTTGCTCTTTTTTTATTTTTCTGTTTAAAAGATTTGGAAAGATGTAGGCTCAGATCCTATGGGGAGGCAGATAATGGAGAAGACAGGCCACATTTTTCTCTCCCACTGTGGGGGCAGAGGTGTCAGGTTACTTAAATGGCAACCAAGTAGATGACTAAGATCACACACAAAGATTTACAAGAAACCCAAGGGATGAAAGTGCCAGAATATTATTTTCCAGCAGCATGCAAAAATCCCAAAGGGTTCACATTGCCTGGAATATATTTCCAAAGGGGAAAAAATAACCCAACAAAACAGCAAGTGCCTAAGATAAAAAAAGAAAAAAAAAAGGGGGGGGGGGGGGAAGGGGGAGTAATTCACAGTCTCTTCAAAAGACAAGATTTAGAAACCTGCATCCCAAAGCATTCTTACTTTAGACTATCAAATGATGCAAATCTAAAAAGTAAGGACAATAGGAAAAACACTACATCATGGGGTCTTACTGTTTTCCTCTTTCCAACAGTTTTACATCAGTGCATGCTCAGCTGATGCCCTGGAGTTCTCCTCAGTTTGCACAACTGAATAACTGTTAAGAGCCAGACACTATACAGGCAGTCCTCAACTTATGGCTTTTCAAGTTACGACAAATGGCACTTATGACGTTTAGAAATTGACACCCTATTTCAACGTTCCCACACAGGTTTTGACTTTACGATGCTCAATACAGCTGCATCCAGCTGGTAAGTCTGTTGCGGTGGAAGGGGAGGGGAAAAGGAAGGGGTGTGAGGGGCAGATCAAGGCCCTGCACAGTGAGGGAGGGAAAACTGATTCCAAGTTACAATGTCTTGACTTACGACAAGATGCGGTTTTCAGGAACCAAATGTAAGTCCAAGGACTGCTTGTATCATCTGTAATGGGGAACCCTCTGTTCCATCTCCCCATTCGCATGTAAAAGTTAAGGACCCACATTCTAGTACTGACACTTCTTCACTTGTTGTCAGTCCTTGTATATTATTCATATGGCAAGGGTACCATGGATACATCATGGCTCAGGCTCTCAGCTGCTATCACTGGGGGAAAATCCCATTGAAATCAATGGAGTGTGCACCTGTTTACACCAGATGTAATGCTGGCTCATGGCCTTAACTATAACAAGATGCATACCTGTGAGTATGTATGTGTGGTCTGCAATGCCTCAAAGCCATTTAAGGCACCACAAACCACGTGGCACACTTGCACCTGTGCACCATGCTGCTAATTTGCAGTGTGGCAGGATTTAGACACTGGAAGATCCAGTGTGGCATGGCATGGCACAGCACGTGACAGCAGTGTGAGCCACCAGAAACTGGAGACCGACCAGCCAGAGCCATGCTCTGGATGCCAGCCAGGCTCTGAGAGGCCGGCTTGGTGCTGCTGCTGCCCTGGGAGGCCCCCAGAACCCCAGGTAAGGTGTGTGCTGCCCCAGCCTCTCCTATGCCACCCAGTGCCCTTTGTTGCGTACTGGATTACATGTGCAGGGGCATGCCTGGGGACAAACAGTAGTAGCGCAAATATGTGCAGCTGCTATTTGTTCCATGGGAAATCTGCACCCATGTACAAGTGGGTTTGTGGGGACATGCCCACAGAATGTGAAGTGTACCCAACTGTACTTTACAACTTTCTTTGGGAAAGTTGTCAGAGTCTGTAGTGCAGTGCAACTTGGCTGGAGGGATCTTTTGCTACTTGTTTCAGATTCTTGAAATCCAAAATTAGAGTACAGTTTTAGCTAATTGATTCATTTTTTCAGTGTAAGAATATCAGCTCTATAATAAAGATGTTCATGTCAAATTTAAATTATACTTGTATCAAATGTAATTCAACAAACACGCCTGACCATTGTGAATGAGAACTTTTCCAAGGGACTACCAATATAAAACTCACTCCACAAAGATTAATAAAAGAGAGAAATTCCTTATCCATATTAATAAAAGATGCTGTGGAGAATCAGTTCTCTAAATTCATTTTGCAGCCCAATTGGTCTGTCATCCAGAGAGTCAGGTGCTATTCTGTAGAGCACTAGTCCATCATGTGGTGATAGTGCTCTTGAATATCTAGGAAAGCCTGGCTGTACTAGGCACTGTACAAATACATAGTGAACACCCATTCAACATGAAAAGAGCTTAAATCTAAAAAGACAAGAACAAACAAGAGGAGTAGAAGTAGGAGTACAACTGGGAACTCATGAGTCTCAGGATGGTGATCTAGAGATGGAATCACGCTGACCCAAGTACTGATTCTTATTTATTACAATAGGTGCATTACTGAGACTAGAAATTTGGGAATGTCCCCTTAGCTATTCCATGAAACACTACCTGGCCTCCTGTATTCTACTATCTTCTACTAATGCCAAAGAGGTCAGCAGGAGGCCCAATATTACCCTGGAGTCTCTCTGCATATGGAAATCCCATGGTTTTTAATAAAGATGGTGCTCCCCTTGGCCCCCCCTTTCCTTTAGTTGCTATATCCTATGGACAGACTCAGTTCCTACTCAGTTGTTCTGAGTGTCTAGGAAAGATACTACTACTAGTACACAGAGACTGAGAAGAGCAGTACAGATAACATCAATGATGCACAGGACAGCAGAAGGCAAATGTAATGGTTGTGTGGTGATGGGAGTCACTAAAGCACGTGAGTGTTTCCAAAGGGAGAGGGGGAAGGAGTGCTGAAGGAGGCAGAGGGCTTCTGGGAGGAGCTGGAGTTCAAGAGACAGTAAATAACTGAGGAGTGTACTGAGGATAGTGATTCACAGACTCTCAGAAGTTTAGGGCTGGAAGGGACCTTGTGAGATCACTGGGTCCAGCCCCCCTGCTCTGGGCTGGAAAGATTGCTAGGGTCAAGTAAGCCCAGCAAGGTGTGTGTCCAGTCTCCTTTTGAAGATCTCCAGGGTTAGGTGCCTGCATGTGGGTGGACGATAGATCATGATACTATGGTATGGTATTTCCTCATCGTGAAAGGAACAGAGCATAAGGGAATTCCTCCAACTTGGTGCAGGAGGAGGACATATTTTGGCGTGTATACTTAAAGTTGGATTTTAACCTTTGGAAGCTTACTCATACATAGGAGCAGGTAGCTTCCTTTTATAACTTTATGATTCAGAAGGCAAATTAGCTATTCAACACTTTAAAAAATGTTTTGTGATTCTTAGTCTTCTGATTTTAAGGTAGAGATAATTCCTGTTTTTTTAACTCACTGGGTTGGCAACACTGACAGGCACTACATAAAAGTGTAAGTGCTCTGCCACTCAGATTGGAGATACTTCAGCAGAATGCTTATATAAACATACTCTATGAATTGAAATTTTACATTAAAGCCATTCTATTAAGTTTTATAAGGAAAAAATTACATAAGACTGTGCTTAAATGATACAACACTGTCACTTCAGAATATTGCTGTAACCCATAAAAACATAAGTTATGTTTTAAGTTATACAATGCTAGAATTTAGATAATAGGTTTTTTTTTTCAGGCAGGCATGATTTAAGCAGCGGCACATCCAATTTATTTTTATGATGATGTGAGTGATAAAGCCAGCAATTCCCAGAATGAATTTTGGCCAAAATATGTTTTGATTCTAAATGAGATCCTTTTCCTTTAGACACTATACACCATAAACCTCTCATAGAAACTCTGTAGAACACCGCTCCGCATATCATATGTCTCTCATGGTTCACTGATCATGAGAATTTTTGTAATGTATACTAAAACTGATTAATAATCCAGTTCGAGTGAAATATTTGAAGTAGGATTGTGCATATATAGTATTTAGTTTAAAGGCCATTTCACATACATCCCAGTGAAATGCAGAATCATGCCCTCTTTTTTTGTAGGGAATAAAGCCCTTAAAATCCTACGTTAAAAATTATTTTTAAATGTCTGTTATCATTAAATTTGTTTTTTGCTTATTGCTAATATGCATTGTTATTTATTCATATCAGCGTTATTCGTATTACAGTCACTTGTATAATTCCAATTCAGATCCAACTAAGAACCGTGTTTCACTGTGCTAAACACTGACTAAGAGAATCTGTTTCCTGAGGAGTTTGCATATAAATAGAAAAGACAGACAAAGCAAGTATGATTATCCCCATTTTAAATATGGCTGATAAGATTCAGAAAAAAATAAATCATAATGTCTCTGTTTTAGGGCTGTATGAATAATCCTGAGACTGTTTCAAATTCATATGGCCTGATTTAGGGCAAGGATCTAAATCGAGGTCTCCCAGTAGCCTAATTGCTGGGCAGTGCACTGATTCTTACTCATTCCCCCCTTTTTGGTCTAACAAATATTTAATGAATTAATCAAAAAGTTCTCAGTATGAGGGAGTGACAGAACAGTGCTTCAGAATACCATTCAGCTTGGTGATGAACAATTCACAGGAGGGGAGTGTTCAAGGACCCCAAGCAGAATGGGGAATTGGAGCAGCGTATCTCACATCTTCTATAAGTCCTCTACCTCTGACTATTAGGTAGAAGAACAGCAACACTGCCCTGCTATTCCTAGCAAGTTTTAAAATCAAGACTGTCCTTTTCTTTCTTCTATTGCAAGTGTCTAAAAATGAAACATTCTAAAAATCTCAGCGTCTTCACAAAAATGTTATCGTTTTCACTTCAGCCTGAACTAGCAAATTTGACCCACATTCACAAATACTTTTTTTGTTGAAAAAATTTTGTTACAAATAATGTTACAAGTTTTGCCACTTCTGCTCAGTTTACGTGTTACCAAGGAAGTTCAATAGAAGATGTCTTTCCAAATTTTACAGACTCCTCTGTCAAAAAGATCTTGAATAATGCCATTTCTGAAAAATGTTATAAGTGAAGAGAAACATCACTTGTCTATACACTTAAATGACAAAATCTCTGATTCTGCTTTGCACTTCAAGATGGAACCTGGACACTAGCATGACTGAAGGATCGCAGTATAAAATTCTAATATTTTATCACTTCTAAGGTGTGATATATCCATAAACAAACACCAAGGGAGCATCCACAAATGCAGGCATGTGTGCTTGCAGCAGCTCAAATAGGAGTGGCACAAATTTGTGCTGGAGATTTTTGCCTCAGCACACATGCCTGAACATGCACTTTGGTGTGTGGCAAGTTGTACTACTTGGGGCAAAATTACCCTGCCCAGCTCCTCCCAGATCTGCAGCCAGGGGGAGCTAGAGCCTGGTGCTGGCCCCAGCAATATAAAAATCTGCCCTCAGGGGCTTCTGAGGCCCAGCCACTTAGTATCTGGGGACACTATCCCTTGTGCCAGCTGGACTGCTGAAGCAGCCCTAACCTGAAGTGGCCCCTGCACCCTCAACCCCTGCAGCAGTCTGGCAGTTGGGGCTGCTGCCTGGTTGTGACCTGCTGCATACCTGCAACAGCATCCGCCCCCTTGGTCCTGCAGCCTCATGGCTGTGCTCCTGCCAGACCTGAATGGGGAACCCTCAATCTGCCATCTGGGTAGCTATCACCCAGAAGATGTGGGTCCTTGTGGCTCCTTGTGGTGGCCTGCTTTAAACTGTCAAATTTTATCCTCTTGGCCCCAAATGGCCAAGAGGTCAGCCACCTTGTCTGCCCTCCAGATGCATCCTCAGTGCTGGCCCTGGACAGGTTCCTCAGCCCAGGTCTCACTACTTGTCTTGCCAGCAGAAATCCGGGTGTTCTCTGTTTAAAAATTTCAAATTCTCTGATAAGCAGCCCAAATTCCACTATTAAAATACCCCAAATAGTGGTTTTTTACTACTAAAATGAAATGCCACTATATATAGAGAGATCAGTTGGACAATGTTGTATTGATATATTTACAAGTTTAAAGCAGTTTGGAAGCCTACCAGTGCCTCTATCATCAAAATAAAACAAATTCGAAATAACTATACACTTTGGCAATTACTTTTGGCATTTTTGTCATAGAAAAATCAGAGCTGCCCCTACCCTTTTGCTCATCAAAATATGCAGCGCTGAGCAGCACTGATATGCCAGTGCCTGGCCCCTGCCCCTGCCCTTGCCTCTCACTCAACTCACAGCCCACCCACCCTGACCCCCAATCCCCTCATTTCTGACCAACAGGGCCAGGTAGGTGGGTGAGGGTTATGTGAGAGTGGCTTGGGGGTGTGGGGTTTGTGGGTGGATTGTGGGGGGAGTGTAGATGTGGGGGGACCCTGCACAGCTCATGGATTGTCCCCCCATAGGGCACATAGCTCCCCCATGCAAAGACACAGACCCCCTACAAGGCCCACAGCTGCACCCAATAGGGGCCACAGTCCCCCCTCCCCCCCAGCAGCAGTGGCCATTGGGTGCTCAGGGCCTGTTGCAGCCATAGCCCTCTGTGGTACGGCACAGCCCCGGCTGATTCAGACCTGGTCCTGCCTGTGTTGCATGTTGTGGGTCCAGCCCGATGCAGCATGGCATGGCACTGGGCCATGCACCTTCAGGTAGCTCTGGACCACTTGGGCTGTCACCTAGGGCCCAGTGCTGCTCACAGGGACTGCGTGTCATACCAGGCTGGGTCCTGCCTCCATGGAACTGGCTTGGACCGATGATGCATGGGTCTCATGGAGCCAGCACCCACCCTGGCATGACATGCGGTCCCTGCGAGTGGTGCTGTGTCCCAGGTGACAGCACAAGTGGCTTGGAGCTGCCCAAAGGCACACAGCCCCATGCCAAGCTGGGATGAGCCCATGTGATGTGGCACAGGCAGCGCTGGGTACCAAGCAGCTGAGGCTGAACTGTGATGCCCCTCACTGTGGTGAGGGATGTTGTGCCATGAGGGCCCTGAGTGCCCCAATGGCCACTGCTGCTGTAGGGAGGCTGTGGGCCATGCAAGGGGGAAGCAGGGGACCTGCCCCTCCTGAACAGCCTCCCCCCACCATAGTCCTCTCAGTCATACAGCCCCCACTCCACCCCCCACCCCTAGCCTCTACTTACCTGGGGACAAAGCCTGGTCCAACCAAGCTGCAGGCTGCACCGCTCCTTGCCCTGCATGGGGAGGCAATGTGCTACAGCACCAGGGGGAGGGGCAGCCATAGAGATGCTTTGGCTGGCTACCAGAGCATCTCTTTGAAGGACCCCAGCCTCCAGTTGCCTCAGGCCATGGTCCTGCACCGTGCCCTGCCCCACCTTTTTTCT
Source organism: Gavialis gangeticus (assembly GCF_001723915.1). NCBI lineage: Eukaryota > Metazoa > Chordata > Crocodylia > Gavialidae > Gavialis > Gavialis gangeticus. Next base: position 23,665,791 of record NW_017729033.1, read on the forward strand.
GCAGGTATTTTTTTGATACCTGGATTTCCAGATATCAAATTTTGAGCGTGTGCTGCAAATATGCAGTCCAGAGAATGGTTTTTTGTTCCCAGCATGCCTCTTGCAGTGTCTCAAACTGCTTTGAGATGCTGCAAGTGGCTCGTGAAGGCTCATCTGGATGCGC
>NW_017729033.1:23670953-23677912 GCF_001723915.1 Gavialis gangeticus
TTTTTTGATACCTGGATTTCCAGATATCAAATTTTGAGCGTGTGCTGCAAATATGCAGTCCAGAGAATGGTTTTTTGTTCCCAGCATGCCTCTTGCAGTGTCTCAAACTGCTTTGAGATGCTGCAAGTGGCTCGTGAAGGCTCATCTGGATGCGCCCCAAGGGTGCATCCAGACAAGTGTGCACGTGGCACCACAAATCACACATGCCACTCATGCCAGCATTCACCATGTTTCTAATTTGCAGTGTCCTGGATTTTTTTGACATCAGGAGATCCCAGTGTCAAAAATTCTGCACCTGAAAAAAGTGGGGTGGTGTACATGGTGGCAGCCAAGCAGGCTCCATGTGCCAGATCACTGCCACTGAAGCCCCAGGAAACCCCCAGGATCCCAGGTAAAGCTGCTGGGTCCAGCCTTGGTACTGGTCCCAGCCTTCCCTACCCCACCAGGGGTAACTTGCCACATGTCAGAGTGTGCGTGCACAAGCATTCCCCAGCAATAACTAGCAGTGGCACAAATATATGCCACTGTTGTTTGTCTCTGGGGAAACGTACATGTGCACTCATCTGAACATGCCTCAAGAGGCCACCTCTCAATACCCAATGAATTTGTTGGTTAGCGATATGCAGTCACCAAAGAGAGTTGACTATTTCATTGCTTCTAGTCTTCTGATTTTAAACCCAGGCTTAACAGAACTGAAATATGTAAACTAAAGCAAGCCACTGACTTTGATGAATTCATCAGTCTTAAAAAGATTGTTCTATTAAGTAAATACTTTTTGAAGCTTCATATGTTATGATAAGCTACTAAATCCCTAAATTACTATATTTAGCTGTTCATGAAGCAATATTTCATTTTTATGGTAAGTACTATTGATATGCAGTTTCCGCAGCTCCATTTGCCATTTTTATATGATAATAAAGTTACAAATATGACTTTATTCCAATTAGGTATTGCTTGATAGGTTAGATGGCACATTTATATTTACAATTTGTTCTTCACATAGTTATACTCAGAAAAGAAAACATGTTGGTATTAATATAAAATATTCCTCCATCTGACATAGTGGAGCTTTAATTATATCATGCAAAGCCTATACAATTACTTTTCATTGCTCAGAGGACACCAAAATATAGTAAACGAAAAATGTAATGTGAGTACTTTAAGAGTGGTAGAAGATTGTTGTGTTATATTTTTTATAAAGAATGGAAGTTTTTATGCAATATCATAAGAACGTTCTCTTGTCCCTCCACAACCAGCAGTGGTGAAACATAATGGATGCACAGGGGTGCACGTGCACCCCCTGAGAGTGCCGGTGCACCCCCTGACTGGACGTGCTCGCTGCTTAGGCTTCAGGCGGGGGGGGCATGTGGGAGCGCTGGTGCCCCACCTGTGAGCGCTGGCCAGGGAATGGGAGTGCCATGGTGTTCCTGGAAGCATTGGTGGCCACTTCCAGAAGTGGTGGTGGCCGCTTCATGGGTGGCCGCGGGGGGGACTCCCGTCAGTGAGATTGGTCGTGGGGGGACCAAGATGGAGGGGGACACTGGTCAGCAAGATTGGCCGTGGGGGGGACTCCCCCCCAGTCACTAATTGGTCGCCGGGGGGCACATGCCCCCCCTAAGGTGGCACCAGTCACCTATGACTACCAGGTTTTTACTGCACCATTCTTGTCTTTTGACCTCCCAATAATTTCTCTTATATCCTGTTTTTATTTATATAAGGAGTTTTACACAACTCCTTATTCCATCTGCTACGTAGCTCTACTGCATGTGCTTCTCTCTGTGACCTCCAAAAAGGTCCTGTGACACCTGAAAGCTTATTTTAAGTCTGTCCCAATGATGTAGTTGGTCCAATAAAAAAATAATCACCCACAAAATTCTTGTCTGAAACAATGCAAACATTTACTAGGGAAAAATTTAATTATTCATAGTATAACTTGGTCAGGACACTCGAGCTAAATAAAAGTACTTGCTGAGAAACTTTTACTACAACTATGAGAGTGTACAAACCCCTGTGCAATAGCATGTCTTTTACTCCCATGCTCATGGGCAGATACGGGATTATGAAGAGCGGAGTGTGACTATACCTCCTTCAGCTGGGTGATGCATGTGCAATGAGGAGAGCTCACTGTGCATGCGCCCCACAAGCAAAGGAGGTGAGGTCATATCTTACCTTACCGTGATCCTGGATGCCAGTGAGATTTGAGCTCACTGGAATGTCAGCATAGTGGCAGCCAGAACTCTGCATATACCATGAGCTCTGAATTCACCAGCTGGTTGGTGCAGGGTTTGCCTGGAGCTCCTGCTTTCTTACAGCTCTGGAGCACAGGGAGTGATGCCACTGCCATTCATACCCCCTCTGAATTCAGTAGGAGGGAGAAAGAGAGAATATGCAGCAGCTGCGGTCCTCAGCCCTGTTTTCAGCTTTAGAACCCAAGGGCTGAATGTCACTGCCACTGTCTGCCCCAAGGTGGTCCTCAGCTGCCACTGTCTGCCCCAGGGTGGTCCTCAGCTACATCCCTCCCTATATTCCCAATTGGACCCTGCTCCCCCAGCTCCAAGCCCTGGGGATAAATATCTCCCTGGTGGTAGCCCTCTCACTGGGGTGCTGAGACCCTGGCCTCTGCCATGTGTGCTCTTTCTGTCATCAAGTCATGATCCAACTGGAGGTAGGAGCATGACTGGAGGCTTAGAGATGCCTGGTAATGCTTTATCAGGGGGCCCTGGTAAGGATTTTTTGTACACTAGAGGACTTGAGGTGCTTCTGGTACCATGCCTCGGGACTCGTGCATCATGAGTGCCCCATGGGCCAGGCAGGGAGGCCATCTGTGGGTCCCACTGGAAAGAGGGGTCCCCCTGGCACCCCAGCCACAACTACAAGTCCCCCTGTGAGCTCAAGAGATCCTGCCCTCCAACCAAGTTTAGCGGAGTCCCAGGGAGGGAAGCAGCAACTGGGGGGAGAGAGGGAGCAGGGCCTCCCTTCCCTTAGTCCTACCCCGCCAACCCTAACCTTCTCTTGCTGGAGCCTGTTCACCTGAGGAACACCCCATGGATGAGTGGTTGCAGGTCCCCTCTCATTGTAAAGGCAAGAGGAAGGCCCGGGCACAGCTGGAGCCTTCTGACGTGGAGGACTGTACACTGGGTGGGGGAAAAGGAGTGGCCCAGCCTCTGGGGGCCTCTCCAGCTGTACCTGAAACCTCACCCTCAGGAAAGATCAAATGGGTAATCCCCATGGAGGAGATTTTGGGGCTGCTAGATAGTCCCAAACAAGAGCCCATGGAGGAAGCCCCTCATTCTGTTGACCAGGGCCAACCCCCTGAAACCATGTGCACCAAGGCTGAGGCCTACCCAAAGGAAGGCTGGGCAGCAGAGCCTCCACCCTCTGATCTGGGGGATATAGAGGCCCTGGGGATCACCCCAATGAGTCCTCAGGGAGGAGGTCCCCTTTCCCAGGACCCTCAAGAAGATGCCGGAACCACCTCGGTGCCTGGTGGGTCTCTTCCCTCCCAGGAAAACCTCACCTCCAACCTGCCCTTGGTCCCACATTAGAGGGGGTCACAGTGGGGTCCCCTAATCAATGGGCTAATCTCATTGGGGACCCTGCACAGACCCCCCCAGGGCTCCAGCTCTATTCCACCATCTGGTAAAGGAGCCCCAACTTTATCCCTACCCCTGTCCCAGGGGGCTGCAGAACTCCTCCAATCCCAACCAGAGTCCAGGGTCTTAGTGGGCTGGGGGGGGGGGTTCAGATGGTGCCCAGGGAGCCCCTGAGCCCTAGGACCAGGAGGAGGGTGCCCAAGAACCAGCAGGCTCCACGGAGCCTGCAGACCTCTTGGTCCCAATGGTCCCCAGGGATGAGCTACTTGCATTTCTTGACTGTGACTACAGCCGCTAGTCTACCAGCAAGGTTCAGCTAGCCTTGGACCACTGGGGAGATTTTGACAGCATCCTCACCACTGTGAGGGCACTGGTGGGCAAGGGGCCCAAAATCTGCAGCATCCAGATCTATAGGCAGGCAGGCAGGCCCACAGTTTCATAGATGCCCTCTACACATATGGGAGGGAACCATGTGAACTAGTGAGCCCCACACCGGGCATTGAGATGCTTGAGGCCCCTGCTGAACCATCTACTCCACCCCCCCCCAGCCATGAGGTCGTTTAAGATCATGACCCTTAATGTCCATAGCTGCAGGAAGGGTCTCTGGAGGTGCTGGGTGGTCTCCTTCCTTCAGGAGGTGGGGTACCCCATGGTATTCTTGCAGGAGACCCATACAGCTCCAGCCAATGAGCCAAATTGGTGGCTGGAGTGGGGAGGCAGGGTCTCTTTTTTAGTCACCTTTCAGCCACCTCATGCAGGGTGGCCAGCCTCATCACCCCAGGCCTGCAGCCAGCATTTCTCCAAAATGTTGAGGTGGTTTCAGGCTGCCTGATGCACCTCTGAGTCCAGGTGTGGGGGCTGGTCCCGAACCTTTTGAATGTGTACGCCCCTGCAAGGGACCCAGATTTGGTGGAGTTCTTCTGCCAGGTGGCCACATATATCGGCATCCTTAACCCTAATGAGTGCCTGGTCCTTGGCAGGGACTTCAATATCACCCTACACACGTGGGACTGGTCAGACAGGGAGTGGAACCAGGCTGCCATGGGCGTCCTCGAGGAGATCCTGACAGACTACTCCCTGGTGGATGTCTGGCATGCCTGTCACACTACCAACCCCCCTGCCTTCACCTATGTGAGGGTGGGGAGGAGCAGGCATGCCACTCCCGGTTGGACTGGATTTCTCTCTTTGCCACACTTTACCCAGGCCCACTCCTCTGGCATCTGGCCAACCCCTTTCAGTGTTCACCACCTTGTCTGGGCCCAGGCCACACTAGGGCCTGGGTGTCTGGTGTCAGTGTACTGGCATTTCAATACCATTCTGTTGGAGGATGTAGGCTTCAGGAAGGTCTTCTGGGAGTTCTGGCTGGCCTGGCAGGAGCAACGGACAGCTTTCCCTTTGGCTAGGAGATGGTGGGATGTGAGGAAGGTGCGCATCTGTTTTTTTTTGCCGCAGCTACACTTGGGGGCACACCTGGCAGAGGGAGGCAGTCCGGGAGCAGCATGAGCAGGAAGTGTTAGAGCTGGAGAGGCACCTGGCCACCAACTCAACCAACCTATTCCTCTGTAGACAATGTCGGGAGCAGTGGGAAGAGCTTTGCACTCTGGACGACCACCATGCCCATGGTATGTTTGTCCGCTCATGCATCCAGCTCCTTTGGGAGATGGACTACAGCTCCCATTTCTATGCTCTGGAGAGGAGGTATGTGGCCTAGAAGTACATCACCTGCTTTCTGGCAGGTGACAGCACCCCTCTCATAGATCCAGGTGAAATGCACCAGCACGTATAGGCCTTCTATGAAGAGCTGTTCTCTCTGGATCTGACCAATGCTGAAGCCTGTCGGACACTGTGGGAGGGACTCCGGCAGGTCACCTTGGGTGACTGGGACTGGCTGGACTCTTCTCTCACTCTGGCTGAGTTTTCAGCCACCCTCTACCTGATACCTGGCAACAAGGCACCAGGCATTGACAGGCTGACCTCTGAGTTCTATCAGGCCTTTTAAGACATTGAGAGAAGTGGGGAACCCCCTGTCATGCCGGAGGGCCATGCTGACCTTCTGCCAAAGAAGGGAGATCCACATAACCTTAGGAATTGGTGTCCCAGGTCCCTTCTCTGTACAGACTACAAGGTGGTAGCGAAGGCCATCTCGCTGCGCCTGTGGTCCGTGCTGATGGACGTGATCTATCCTGACCAGATGTACACAGTGCCTGGACATTCCATCTTTGACAATCTGTACCTGGTTTGGGACCTCCTGGAGCTAGCACGCCAGGAGGGTCTGTCTTTCGCTCTTCTGTCTCTGGACCAGGAGAAGGTGTTTGACAAAATGGATCATGGGTACCTCACAGGCATGCTGTGGGCATTTGGCTTCAGGCCCCACTTTGCGCATGCTCTTCAGGTTCTGTACACCTTTTCAGAGTGTTTAGTTAAGCTCAACTGGACCCTGATAAAGCATCCCATTCAGGAGAGGGGCGAGTCAAAGCTGCCTACTGTCAGGTCGACTGTATGCCTTGGCCCTGGAGCCCTTCCTCATTCTCCTGAAGAAGCTGGTGGCAGGGTTGATGTTCCAGGAGCCAGCTGTGCAGCTGGTCCTGTCAGCATATGCTGACAACATACTCCTCATGGTCCAGAACTCAGGTGACCTGGCACAGGTGGAGGCTTGCCAGGCACTGTACTTGGTGGCCTCCTCTTCCTGGGTCAACTGGGTTGCACAGCTCCAGGAGGTGTGGCTCCTGTGCATGCCTCCCCGAGCTGTCCAACTCGCTCCAGTGCTAAGCCAGACTGGTGAGCTGTACTGAGCTGGGCCAGGTCCTGTCATGTGCTGCCAGCTTCACCACAGCTGCTCCAGCCACTCATCTCCCTCCCCCCACCACCCTGCAGCCCTGCACAGGCTACTCTGCCCCCAGTCCCGCACACCCAGGGATGGCTCTGGGGCTGCCACACACCTGCACACTCTGCCAGCCCCTGTGGCACTGGTAGCAGCAGGCAGCATGACTATGGCTCTGTTGCAGGCACAGCGGGCAATGACGTGGTGCTGTGTGACCCAGGCCCCTACATGCTGAATGGACATGGCCTGGCCCATCCAGCACCATGCACTAGTGAGCCATGCTGGGTCTATTCAGCATGTAGGAGCCCAGATCTCACAGCACCACGTCACTGCCCGCTGTATCTGCAGCAGAGCCACAGCCATGCTGCTGCCAGTGCCACAGCAGCTGGGTGGTGGGGCAAGCATGTGGCAGCCCCCACTCGAGCACTTCCATGTCTCCACCCACTGGGACATTCTCCTCCACCACTCCCCACACCCTCAACACCATCAACTCCTGGTAACCCCCCCCCCCCCCAATCCCCCAATTTTGTTTGGAAGTGCCCGGG
>NW_017729033.1:23678071-23687784 GCF_001723915.1 Gavialis gangeticus
CCCCCCCCCGGGGCATCCCCCCCCCCCCCCCCCCCACCCCCCAACCCCCACACCCCCCGGGAACCCCCCCCCCCCCCCATTCCCTAACTTGTCTTGGACAGTGCCGGGAGCAGCAGGAGCACCACAGAGATGTTCTGGCCAAAACCAGAGTGTGTCTCCTGGAGGACTGACTCCTGTGTTTGCCCCCTGTTCTGTAAAGTGGTTTTGTTTGTTGTTGTTGTGGGGGGGGGGTTGGTTATATTTTACCCCTGGATATTCAGGGGTCTAATTTTGTCTCCACACTGCAAACATGCAGAACAGGGAATGCTTTTTTGTTCCCACACATGCCTCTTGTGGCATCTCAAAGGGGTTTGAGATGCTGCAAGAGGCACATACGCATTCATCTGAAGGTGCCCATAAAGGGCATTGTGCATAAAGTGCACAGGCATATGTGGCTGCAGCCATGCCATTGCACCCCTGTGGATTCACCCCTGCCCATGTTACAGGAGAATAAAACCAAAGCAAGTAAATTATAACTACCAGAATTTAGCAACCTAAATTACTAAAGCAGTTAAGACAGGATTAAAAGATAAGTGTACCAGGTACTCAGATATTGTAAGCAGTGATCCAGGCATGCTATTGAACACACTGTCTTCTACTTTTGTCTCAGAACATCTTTGCATACATGGGAACAATGCAGTATCACTATTCATTCCTATCCAGGGAGCGTGCGTCCATTAAGCTTCCTTGATTATGTTCCTGCAAACTGTGTCTAGTCATCTAGTTGATGGTTGACCTGCAGGTCAGACTGACCTTGGTTGTGTTTACATTATTGCTATTTATGTATGCAGATTGTTACTAAACTATCACATTAGGGCACTTTTCCAATGCTGTAGGCAACTCTGACAAGCTTTTAAAAATACATTAGTACCAACATGCAGATTTCCTCCCTTCCCTCCTACATGTACACACACACACACACTTTAAATGAACCATATTTAGACTGCAAACTGAAATATTAAAAACCAGGAAATGCCGGATGCACCCAAGAATCTTGTGCACCTACATCCTTGTTAAAAATCTCCACTAGGAACAGTGTCTGATCCTTCTCTCTAGCCCATAATGGGCATTGATTGACCATAGAAAAATGCAGCCCAGTGAATATTTAAATTGTTCTGTTATGCACCCTCATAATTAGAATTTTTCCTCCCTAAATTAAATATTTAAGTATCAAATAGTGTGGCAATACATCCAAGCATATTTAAATATAATGGTTTACGAATTAGATCTTGAGCTGATAGTAATAGTTGTATCTACATCTGTCTACTCTTCTGTGTAGAACCTGAGCTCTTCAACAAAAATTTTTAAGTATCTATGACCAGATGGAATCCTCTGTCCAAGCCTAACTGAAGACTGTATCAAAATTAAAGCCTGTAACTTTTTTGCTTTTAGGAGTAAGAAAGGTAAATATATTTAGATTTAAGAATGCATTCATACATCCTATTAATTATGCAAATTTAAGAATAAGATCATCCATTAAATATGGATAAAAATCTTCAGTTTACTGTTTCTAAACACAAAAAGCATCAAACTTTATAAGTGATCAGCATAATAAAGTATTATAATCTGCTTTCCTCTTAGTTACAAAATCTGTCCGTCATTAGCTTATGTAAGGTTCAGTCCCCATTGAGATCAATGAGATTTTTGACACTGACTTGGAAGCACAAACTCTTATGGATTGCTCACATACCAGTGTAAAAACACAGTAGCACAACACTCATGTAATGACAGTTCACTGCAAGAGGTTGGATCCAATATTAAGCATGTAATAATACGCCTATAGTATCTCCCAATATATAATGCCTTAGTCTTCCCTATAGTGTGCTCTTTTTTACCATTCATTCCTCTTGGTAGTGCCACAGGTGGGCTAAGAATACCATTTTTTCTGTATGGTGTTATTACTCTGAGGATGAATCCATGCTACTGTGGACCTTTTCCTGGGATATGCTGAACTGTCTCTCCCAGAAAAAGCATAATGACATTTTCATAGGAATGTATCTAGTTGTCACTCATAGAGGTTTCTGGGGGTTCTCTAAATTACGTTGTTACTTTAGTTATCTTCAACAAAAATATGTTGGTTCACCAGCATATTACAGCATTAAGTGAGGATGTTATAATGTCCTAAGCATCACATATATATAATCACAGGCTCAAATCTAGTCAAGATTGATTCCAAACAACTTTGGAGTACAGAGCAATTGGGTTCATGAGTGGATACAGAATTTACTGAAGGGGGGTGCAGCACACTGCCCCTTGGAGCATGGGGAAGTGGGGGAAGGAATGGCTAGAGTCTCCAGGTAGGTGGGGAATATCAGGCAGAAAACAGGTGGTAGAAAGGGAGTTGACTTGCCCCTCACCCCAAACAATACCTGTCATTGTCCCTGACTGACCCAGGAGCAGGGCGGTACAAGGGAAAACTGCCCTTCTCCAATCAGAGGCTGTGGCCAAGGTCAGCACTGGCAGCATTCAGATTCTTCCTTCCAGCCCCTGCCTCTTACATGTAGTGGCTGTTCCTGGCCAGCAGGGGACACAAGGAGAAACCTGCCTGCACTCCTGCTATCTCTGGCCAAGTCCAGCTCCCTACATACCTGTTCCCTGCAGTGCAGGGCAGGAGAGGGTCTGTGACTCCTATGCCTGCATCAGCCAGTAACCTTGGCAATAGCCACAGGTGCCTGCTCCCAGACAGCAGGGGAGTGGAGGACACCTGTAGGGGAGGAACAATCAAGGAGTAGGAACCTGTGAGCTGCTGCTGCTGTCCTCTGCTGAGCCTGACATGCCATACAGCTGCAGCCCACAGCTGAAGTAGAGCAGGAGCAGCTCCGTGTTCCTGAACCTCCCACTTCATGGCTAGGATTCATTTTCAATGATAGGGAAAGAAAATGTTTGCAAAGTTCTAAAGTTACTAGAGAGTTCTGAGCTTCTATGGGAGGAGAGATGCCATTTAAATGCAAGACTGTATCAGGAAGGAGATGTTCCCAGAGGCGAAATCTTTGTAAGTATTCACAAGGAGACAGGGTCTATTTTGGAATGAAGAAATTATGGGTTGTCTTCACCAAGAAGACAAAGACAAACATGATGGTCCTATAGAGCCTAGAGTATACATGGAAAAGTAAATCCATTTTTAAAATAGATTATAGGGTAAGATCAGTTTTGTAAATTTTGAAACAACTGTGTCACTGACACGCTATTGATGCCAAATGGAACAAGTTTGTAGAGGGAATAAAGCTCAATATAACAAAGACAAAATGAAGCAAATTCTGTTCTCAAGTGAACAGCTCTAAATAAAGGCAGAAATTCTGCCTAAGCATCAAATCCTGTCAACTCAGTTTTGCACACTGGGGTATAAATCAGGCTACAATAAAACTCTAGTGTTCAGTTAGTCTGAGTGTAAAGAGGGGAGGATGTAACTTCATCAATTCTTCCTAATATATTATCTGGTTTAGTGTCCTGCCCCTTTTTCCATAGTTTTGGTAATACATTTTGCATATTGTTTCAGAAAGTTATCCTATTTGCTCAGGAGTTAGCCAGAAAATGGGGAAAATGTTTTACAAAAGTATTTTCTGACTAGCTCCTGTTGTTCACTTATAGTGTTTTTAAGTCACATTTCTCTGTACATCCTGCTCCAACACTTATGTACATATCTGCTTTATATTGGCCTGATTGTATGGCATGAACAAGAGGCACGTTCTCTCTACCTTATGGTATCTCCAGACCATAGTTCTCTCTCTGAAAATAAGTGTTTCATGGTTAGCCAATAACTAGCCATTAATTTGTACTCATTTAATTATGCATACCATGCCAAACTCTTCTATCTCTTGCTTTTTTTTCTTGCTAATTACTTCTAAAATGTATGCCTTTATCTGAAACCCAAATTCAACCTAAGTGGTATATTTAGGCTTTGTACCAAAACAAAAGATTATCATTTGTATAAACCATCTTACTCAGCTTTGTTGCCTTAGTAAAGCAATAAACAGATGCAATATATGTCCATCGTAAAATAGGATGTTTTAGGATTACAGTGTGTTTTATAAACAAAACACAAGAGTTTAAACAAGAAATTACAAATAAATTATTTACACCTGATTATTTCTGCTTTCACTTTGACTGTGTCTTTTGTGTTTAACTCTTTTGGCACTTAAGCATGCAAATTTAGGTTGCATCTGTTGCTATGGAGTCCATCAAGTTGTTTAGTGATCTGCAATGCCTTCTATGCACGTGCTTATAATCTGATACATGCTACATTACTGCAACATGCACATAGAGTTCTGCTGCATTTCTTAATCATTTACAGTTTTATAAACTGAATTTTAATATACTGTGCACTGCTGCCTGTTGCAAGGAGGTTTTTCCAAATGAAAGTAATGTTTATTGATGAATTTTTTTTAGAAAGCTCTCAGTGTTTGTCTGATTGCTCTCATTGACTTCAACAGAAGCAGAGTGAGGTTAACTTAAGAACACTAGAAAAAACCCATTCCACAAGCATTTTCAGTAAACCTGAGTAATTAACTAATGCATTGACATTATCATCAGTAGCCAGTCAATATTTAAACCTGGAAGTTCTCCTACTGCATGCTTTTTGAACCTAGTTGAATTTTAGTTAACATCATTATGTACTATGAAATCATCTGAGTTGGACACCCTTTCCTGAGAAATACTGAAGGAAGTAGTTATTTGCCGTGGAAATACCTTACAACTGGATACTAATAACACTATAATTTTCTCTGCCATCCTTATAATCTGATTCTCTCATCACTAACTGGTATATGTGCTCTGATACTGTAATAATTTTGGTGGATGCTTGTAAAAGGGTGATAACTTTATTGGAAAGGATCCAAATGAAATAAATAAATATAATACAAAATTATTTACACATGTAAGTCCAAATTCAGCCCCTTTGCTCAAGTGCCTCTGAAACAGTATGTGCATCCACCTACTCACCCCTAAAGCAACTCTAATAAGTACTTCCCTTCTGGCTGGCAGAAGCCAAAACATTCTCACTCACAAACTACCCCCAATTACACTGACAGGAACATGAGTAATCTAGACCAGGATATTATATGAGTCACTGATGATGCAAAATTATATAGTGGCACCGCAAAATAACACCCCATCATTTGTTAATTGTATTTTAAATTTGCAATATCCATTTATAATTTTCTGTTAAGTCCACACTCTCTTTGCTATATTTTCATCTTGCCAGTCAAGTATGTAATTTTAGCAGAGCTATGAAATTAATTGAAAGCAGTGTGGAGGACAGGCCAAGTTCCCTGATTCTAGTTTCCTTTACATCAATCTGAACTGGTAGCAAGTCTACTGATCATGTAGGAATTGAGGCCAATACCTCTGAAAATTTTTAAATGCATTATATAAATCTAATCTATTCAAAATTAATTCAAATAGGCTTGAATAGACATGTATAGATTGGAATAGACTAAATGATAAATAACAGTACTTAATCATAGGGTTGTGCTTCCATTCTTGCATGTGTAATAGAGCACTTATCATAAGACCTCCTGCAAACTTGGGTGGGCAGAGTGACGTGCATAAAGGAGGAAGGTATTTACCATAGGACTAAAAGAGTTGATCTTAAGCGATCAAATCCAGTCCCCTGCCATTGCAATCGCACCAGATAATCCCTTTCATAACTATTTCAAATTACAGAAGTGGCCAGAACCTCATTCCTAAGGCAATTAGAATCATTTGTTACCAATTTCCAACTACATTTCTTTTTGAAAATTTTGTACCCATTGTTATGCTAGTACTTACATAGCTCTTCTCCCTCCCTGTGTTCCATCCCCTAGATATGTTTCTAGATAGCAATCTACTTGCTTCTCAACTGGTTTCATTAAGCTAATTAAGCTGTGTCCTTTTCTTGTAAAAATAGTCTCTTGGTTTCTATCATCATCCCAGTAAGCCTTCTCCGCACCTGGTTCAGTTTGAATTCAAAATTCTTGAACATGGGTGACCAAAACAGAAAAAAGTATTCCAGGTGGAATCTCTTGAAAATATGTCACCTGATGCATATTACTGTTGCATTTGCATATTCTTTCAGGCATATCACATTGGTAGCTCAAAATCATCCACAAATTGAGAAATCAGCCCCAGTTCTTTGTCCTCTGCTTTCATTTCCACCCAATGAGCCCCAGCTTATAGCAGAGATTTCTCTTATTCCTCACTAAATATTTTATTATATTAAATTTCATCCCAGTTGAATTACCTCAATATTCAAGGTCATCCACTTCTTCCTGTATGATACTTACTTTCTGTATGGTTGTAATGGGGTCCCTACCCTGTTACAAGAGGGGGAAGGGGTCTAGGGGTGCCTGATCCTCCCTTCCTCAGGCAGTTCAGCCCTTCCCTTTGAAGTGTTTCTTTCTTTTCTTTTTTTCCCTTGGCCCTCCCTCCGTCCAATCTTTTACTTTGTCTCTGTTTCTTTTATTTACATTTCCCGGGGTTGCCAGACTCAGGCTCACAAGCGAAGAAGCCTGAAAAAAAGATAGCCACCAGGTTCAGGTGCAGACAGTGCCTGATGGCCCAGGAAACAGAAGTGGAGGGTCAGACCCTGAACACCCTTTATAAGCCCAAGCCTCATACCAGAAAAAGGGGTCTGGCTATAGGAGCTACAGGGGATGGAGCCCCTGATGGAGGGACTGAAGCCTGGACTGTGAAGGGAGGTTGCAGAATGGCAGCCAGGGTCAAGGGAACCTGAGAGCCCACACTGGGAGCCATTAAGTACCTTGACTCTTTTTTGAATTTCTTTTGCTTGGAGCATGCTGCTGCAGGGTGAGGCAACCCCGGGTAGAATGTTTCATTGACCTGGGACCAGTGCCTGTGTTTTGTGCTTTTCATTTCCCTGATGGACTGCATTGTGGATGTAGAGGAGGTGGAGACCATTGAAAGGGGTGCTTGGAGATGCTCTGAATTTCAGACTTTGTTGAGAGGACTGGGGGTACGTTCTGAGCCCAAGAGGGCCAGAGCCTGCAGGGACTGCAAGGCAGGAGTGGAGTACAGGAAAACAGGATCTGTGGCTGCAGCTGCCTGCACAGGGGTCTCATGCAGCCTGGAGTATGAGGTCATGAGGGTATGGCCAAAGCTGAGCCAGAGGCTTGTGGCCCTGAACAGTGGGCTCCACACTAGAAAACAGTCAGAGTAAAAGTGGGATGAGGCCAGGAGAGCCATGGTCCAGACAACGGTCCTGTAACAAGTGGGCAACCAAGGGTTGCTGTAAGGTCCCCTAATGGTTACCTTGACCCTGCCTGGTTCTTGCCCTTGCCTCCCAGGGTGCCACCCTGGTTCCTTGACTACCATGTCTTGTTGTAAAACTTAATGAATGGAGGCTTCCTGCAGAGGCTGGTGAGTCTAAAGTGTTGTCTCTGTCCCAGTTCTTTATGTCCTACTTGCCTTAAGGGCTAATGTCAAGGCCTCCTTCTACCCCTACAGCCATGCCCATGGCTCTCATATGTTACTGGTCATTGCTCAGGTGACAAAGTTGTTTGAATAAATGTGATCTCTTTTATTAGACCAATTTCTCAGGTGAGGCACTTTGCCTCAAATCAATACTAGGCTACCTTGGGCCTCTGTTCCCTTGTCAGGTCTTCAGCCTTCTTAGCCTCACCCCTTTCCTTTAGGTGGATCCTCTTGCCTTGGACCATTATGATGGACCAGGCTTCCAGGTTCCAGCCCCTACTCTGACTTATACTTGTCCTGGGTTTTACCCCTTTTCAGGTTTTTGTTCTCAGGCTGCTATCGCCCCTCTCTCAGGCTTGTGCTCGGGCCCTCTTGGTCTCAGGCCTCTATGTCCTTTTTCAATCTCTGTCCCTCTTGGGATTCTGGTCTTTTCCTTCTAGGGCTGTGGGCCCTTGGCCATATCTCTGCCCTTCAGATTGATAGCTCTTTGAATGTAACCTACAAATTCTCCTCTGTAGCCAGTTCCTTATCCAACTCAAAATTCTTGTATGAATCCCCTTCTTCTACCTTTAAAAAAAATAATCTCCCATGTGGCACCATATAAAAGTGATAGTCCAGATAAAGGAAGTGAGGTAGATCTAATCTAGAAAAACAATTCTCTCACAAAAGTAAGTTATCACATTAGTCTCTGTTAGCATCTATCTCTGGTAAACTTCTTATCTAGTGAGCTACTTCAAAAACTGTTGTTAAATCTGGTTTCTTAATCTGAAAGTAGGCAGAGCATTGAAAACCTCTGCAAAAAACACTAGAATGGAAGAAATTACAAATCCCATGGAGGCCAGAGAAATACAAGGACAACTTAAAAAACCCCAGTGATTATTCTAACTCCTGAACTATAAGGTGCAAGGGCATTACTTCATTTTTATCCATTGTGTGAACACTATCAAACTTCCCTTTTAAATCCAGCCCTTCATTTCCAAATGTCCCTAGCTTTATTCATTTTCCTTTTTTAAATAAAATGATTAGGAACATAGGACTGGAAGTAGCATCCTAGGCTATTGCATCTATTTATATGCATACATTAACTGAAGGAAATGCCCAAAATCACCATGGCAGACTACAAGGTACAAAATTTGAAACACCAAAAACACTGTAACATGCCCTGGGTAAAAGTTAATGCTTTACCACTAAAGTGGAAGGGAATAATTGGTCTATACATATTCCAAAAATCCTAAGGAAAGGACTGTGTCCCATGCTAGAAAGGAAAGCAACCCCTCCCTCCAACCCCATAAATCTGTTAGTATATCCTTGTCAAAAAAAAAAAAAAAGCCCGAATACCACCTTAGCTATGACCAACATCCCAGTGTCTCAGAGGAATGTGAAAAACAAACCAGTAAGCAAAAATCCAGAAGACATTTATGAAGGGGAACATAGTATTTCCTGGCCCCTACTAGTGACCAGCAAAAACCCTGAGGCATGAGGCAATCAAATGTCTTTCACACTACAAGAGCTAACTGTATACCCCAACCTGGAGACTGCAAACACATGACACTATAACATGTACTCCAACTGGTGTGCCAGAACTCCCTCTCCTGCCATACTAACCCTTGCATTAACTTAGCCAGTTCAGTCTTAGAGAAGTTTATTAAAAGAGGCCATCCTTAATGGACTGGCCAACGCCAACATCCTGAGGGATAGTCAGCATGGGTTTGTTGTGGGTAGGTCTTGCTTGACCAATCTCATTTCCTTCTATAACCATGTGACCTATCACCTGGACAAGGGAAGAGATTGATGTCATATATCTTGACTTCAAAAAACCTTTCAATCTGGTATCCCATGATCACCTCTTGGGTAAACTGGCCAGTTGTGGCCTTGGGTCTACCACAATCCACTGGCTGGGAAATTGGCTCCGTGGTCGGACCCAGAGGGTACTAATTGATGGCAGTCAATCATCATGGTGCCCTGTGACCAATGGGGTACCCCAAGGCTCTGTCCTTGGACCCATATTGTTCAACATCTTCATTAATGATGTGGACATTGGAGTCAGAAGCGGACGGGCCAAGTTCGCCGATGACACCAAACTTTCGGGCAAAGCATCCACACCAGAAGACAGGCGAGTGATCCAGGCTGACCTGGACAGGCCCAGCAAATGGGCAGAGGAGAACCTGATGGTGTTTAACACTGAAAAATGCTAGGTTCTCCACCTTGGGAGGAAAAACCTGCAGCACCCTTATAGGCTCGCCAGTGCTACGCTGGCTAGCACTATG
>NW_017729033.1:23687802-23698108 GCF_001723915.1 Gavialis gangeticus
GGAACGTTTGTTCACCAGAGCGCCCCAAGGGATGACGAGGTCGAATGGTTATAAACTACTGCGACACCATTTCAGGCTGGACATAAGGAAGAATTTCTTTACTGTCCAAGCCCCCAACATCTGGAACAGCCTGCCATCAGAGGTGGTTCAAGCACCTACATTGAACACCTTCAGGACTAAATTGGATGCTTATCTTGCTGGGATCCTATGACCCCAGCTGACTTCCTGCCCTTCAGGCAGGGGGCTGGACTCGATGATCTTCCAAGGTACCTTCCAGCCCTAATGTCTATGAAATCTATGTGGGTTCCTTACTCCCACCACTTTGCTTGGAAAACTATTCGAAAGCTTTGCTCCTCTGCTAGTTAGAAATCCTACTCTAATTTATAATCTAAACCTATCTGAGGACAGTTTGTAGCCAACTGACCTTGTGTTGGAATTATTGTGGTCTAGAAAACATTTTACTTTCCCTAATATTTGCCCACATATATACTTGGAGAAGGTAACAGTATCCCTTCTCAATCTCCATTTTGCCAAATTAAACAAGCCAAATCCTCTAATCTTTTTTTCCTAAAATCTAATTTCCTTCCCATAATGTGCTCTTCCTGTGACAGAGGTATACCTTCTATAAGGCATTGTGGAAAGTCTCTCTCAAGTAAGCTATCCAGTTTCTAGAGAAGAGATGTTTAAAGGCAATGCATCAGTGTTTCCCAATCAACATTTCATTTTTTGCCTGATATATTTAAGTTTTGACGTTTTGGATGAAAACATTACATTTTCTAAATGGGTAAACATATATTTTCCCTTGAGTTTAATTTATTTTAAAGCCACACAGGAGTTGGGAACAGTAGTTTTGTCGAAAGTGTTGAAATAATTTTGTACCTGCTAGAAATAAATGAGCAGATAAGGGCTTTATATTTTCAGGCTGCACAAATAGAGAGAGAGAAAGAGAAAGAGAAAAATATTACATAGAAACCTTAGGATAGACTTAAAAAACCCTAAGATTAACTATAGTAAGAAAATAAACTACTGCAAAAGTAAACAGGGAACACTACTTATTAGAAAGAGTAGAATGAAATTTAACACAGCTGATGAAAGGATTTAGTCACACAACCTGTTAAAGGTAGTGAGTGTTCTCAGACACTTTTAAAGTTTCAGTGACAAGGTCCTACCTAGATGGAATAGCTTGATGGGACTTGTTTAACTCAAGTGTCTTCTTTCAGCTTCCGTCATCTCTGCCATGAACTATTCCTCCAGGTGAATCATCCCTTCTTCCTCAAGTTCAGCCTGGGGAAGAGAAGACTGAGGGGGGACTTGGTGGCCATCTATAAGTATGAAAGGGGTGAATATCAAGAGCTGGAAGAAGAGCTGTTCACTAGAGCACCCAATGGGAGGACAAGGAGCAATGGCCATACACTGTTAGAGGATGGTTTCAGGTTAGATGTAAGGAAGAACTTCTTTATAGCAAGGGTGACCAGAATCTGGAACACACTTCCTAAGGAGATGGTGCAGTCCCCAACCCTGGAAGTTTTCAGAAGGAGATTGGACAGACACCATCTGATCTCAGCAGTATTCCTTCCCAGAGCAGGGAGTTGGATTCGATGATCTTTCAACATCCCTTCAAACCCTTAATTTCTATGATTTTATGATTCTAACAACATAGTGAGTAGATGAAAGTACTGCAAAGTGGATACATAAGTGGTTGGATCACTGTGCTCAATGAGAAATTATCAATGGCTCTATATCAAGTTCGATAGAGGCATCAAATGGGGTTTTCTAGCAGACTATCCTAGATCTAGTATCATTTAATATCTTCATTAATGATTTGGAGGATAGGATTGAGTGCATGCTTAGCAAATTTTTAGACAGCAGCAAGTTAGATGCAGTTCCAGGCAGTTTGGAGAGTAGGGTTAGGATTCAGAATAACCTTGAAAAGCTGAAATGGTTAAAAAAAATTAATCAAATAAAATTCAGTAAAAACAAACACAAAATCCTGTACTTGGGATAGAAAAAAATTATGCACAAATATGGATCAGGGAATGATTGGCTAGCATGATGTACTGCAGGAAAGGACTGTAAGCTAAATATAACCCAACAATGTGCTCTTGTTGCAAAAAAGGCAAGAGCCTACTAGTTAAACTCCTGAGGTCCCTTCCAACCCTACTATTCTAGGATTGCTTAAATATCTGCCCTATTGAAAGAAACCAGCATGTTCTATACATGACTCTGTAGGGTGTACTTACTTAACAGAGACTAGAGCTGTACTCTGAACTTTTGTCCTCATGAGTAGAAAATCCTACAGCAGGATCTGGGGGCACGTCTGTTCACCAATGGTCACAAACTCCTCCAAGACTGTTTTAGGTTGGACATAAGGAAAAACATCTTTACTGTCCGAACCCCCAAAGCCTGGAATAGGTTCCCTCCAGAGGTGGTGCAAGCACCTACTCTGGACTTTAAGTGTTAGGATGCTTATCTGGCTGGGATCCTGTGACTCCAACTGACTTCCTGCCCCTGGGGCGGGGGGCTGAACTTGATGATCTTCTGAGGTCCCTTCCAGCCCTAAATGTCTATGAAATCTCTCATGTTAACCCAGGGCCAGCTTTTCAAAGCTTTTCAGTTCCAAGTTAAGTACTGAATAAATGTGTAGAAGTGCACTTTTGTGTTTTGGCCAGAAAATGTCAGAGGGGAAACTTCTGAGTGCTGAGGACTTCTGGAAATGTGTTAGTTTTGTATTTTGTGCTAGTGAAAAAGTTGTCTTTTTATGTCTCAAAACGTTGTGTGCATGTGTCTACATGCACACACACACAGAAAATTGTGAGTTACTTGAATTCCATCAGAAAAAACCATGTTCAGGACGAGAAACAGTGATTCATTATATATTTTAACACCCAGATGTTTTATAGTTCTCAAACTTCTCAATAAAGTCCAGTTAGCATGTGAGCGTACCATTCACAGTTCCCTGCTGACATTTGTGCTTCCCACCTGAGATTCAGTGACTGATTAAGGTGCAAGTACCTATTAATTCTGCTTCATTTGCCCGACACAAATCTAAACTATGCTGTACCCGATGTCTGGAACTCCACTGTTGTGTGCTGACAGGAAAGGATGCAGCAGCAGCATTTGCTGACAGTTGTTGCAGAGTAACTAATGGAGTTTTGAGACCTTGAATTATCATATAGAACAGCTTGGAGAATGAACTGTGACATAACAGGTGTCTAACAGATTTGTTTCTGAAGCAATACACACTTTTCACATTGCAATTTCAATTGGGTTCCTACTCAACAATACTCACCTGTGTCTGAAAATGGTCAGAAGCCAAATTGGCAGGGTAAATGCTCTTAAATTAATTTCAACCTTTGTATGATGGAAAAGGAAATTTAGATTTAAGTTCTAAAAATTTGGAAACTTCCTTTTTATACATTTTTAAGCAATGATTCTGATTTCACTCTCATACTGATCCTTTACATAATAATTTTTCCAGAAATATAAGCTTTTTAGTAGTTCTGTTAAAGGTTAGCATTTATATAATAGTTATGCCTATGGCAGAGCTGTAAGAATAATATATTTTTCAATTCAATAACAAAATGAAAATAAATAAAAGTGGTATAGCTTGACCCGAAACAGTTATTTTTCTAAACAGGAAAAAAAAAAAAAATAATAATTTCACTTCAGGGCAACCTCAGACATTTTGTTCAACCTGAAATGAAAACTATTGTTTAGTTGTCAGGTTATTTAGCTCTTAAAATTAAGACTGAGGTCAACCTTGAAATGAAAATGACAATAATCAACCATTTAGTTTTGGAATACTTTCCATACTGTTTGTCTGCCAAAGCCATTAATTTGGTCCAAAAATCATATAGCTTAAGTTGTCTGAAACTGCATTTTTTCAGCGAAGTCACTATTTACTGAAAACAATATGGCCTAAATGCCCAATCAAGGATCCGAGTCCCAGTGAATCAGGTCCCATACTAACATGTAGCAAAAGGCAGTAAACATCCTGAAGCAAACCCTAATTTCAGACCTAGCTCCAGAAGGGAATTACTGATGTTTTTTATTTCATACACTGTAACTCCAGTGGGGAATACTTAAACTATAATTAAAAGCCAGATTCACAAAGGTATTTAGGCACCTAAAGATGCAGAAAGACAATGAGGAGGATTTAGGAAAGTGCCCATATGAGGTAGGCACCTAGGTCCACATTCAGATTGGTCTTGCTAGTTCCTGAACAGGATTTAGAATTTAAGCACTTAAGCTCTATTCAATTTAGCCCTGCACCTACAAGCACAAAACACAATCAGCACCTGAAATCATTAAATGCCTCCTTTTGGGGCTGCAAAGTAGGCCTGTGCGAAGTGGCTAATATTCATTTCAGATTCAGATTTGACCGATTTGGGGGATAGTGATTCAATTCAGTGATTCAAATCACTGTCCCGAATCGATTTGGAGATTTGGTTTTAAAAAAGAGGTGGGATGCTGGGGCCAGGCAGGGCAGCCATTGGTGGGGCTGGGAGAGCGGGTGGGGATCAGGGGGCACAGGCAGGGGCTCCCCCCTGCCACTTACCGGCATGGAGCCTGGGTCCAGCTCCCTGCGGCAGGGAGTGGAGACTTCCCGAATCGTCAAATCTTTCCGAAGCTCTCTGAATCTTTTCTGAATCAATTTGGACCTTTTTATTGGTCTCCAAATTTGATTCAGGTTTGGAGATTTGGCTGCCGAATTGGGCTGAATCTCCTCCAAATTGTATCAGCACCTGAAGTTTCACACAGCCCTACTGCAAACCCGTGCCGGGCACAGTTCTCAAGGCACCAGCACTAAGGCTGGGAACACCTAAACACAAATCGAACTGCTGCCTAAGCTCCACTGCAAATCTTACTGGCATTGAGAGGCATTCAAATTCACCCTGAGTCCTTGAAGAGGCATGATCTGTTAGGGGTGCTATAGATGCAACATCTTGGCACTGATAGAATTTACTTCAGCATACAATGATAGTGCTACCTTCATTCCCAAACTTCTTCTTATTGCATACCCCTTTCCAGATTTACCAGTTGCTTGCATACCCCTACCTGCATACAGTTTACATTTTAACCCCCTAAATGCCAAGTATTATTATAACAAAAATTGAATCTGCCATTACACAATTTCTCCTGAATATACCCCAGAGGTATGCTTACCACAGTTGGGGAACCCCTTGCCTGATGGTTAAAGCACTCAAACAAAAGTGGAAGACCTGGGTTCTCTCAGGACCTTGTTCTCCCCAAGAGAATTTGAACTCATACTTACCTCTCCATAGGAGAATGCTCCTATCCCCAGGATATACAAAAAGCTGAACCAAGACACTTGCAAACCCTCCTATTGAAGCTGGCCAAGAGTGCAAGATTTCTGGGGCCAGAAAGAGAACAAGAAGAGGCAACACCTCTGTACTCCAGAAGTTGTGCCCTATCCTTGGGAGGGAGGGATCCAGGGTTTTGCTGTCAGGGATCTTTATGCACTTTACTTAAGACAATCATAGATTAGGGGAAGGTGCTAGTAATTATCAGAAGCCCTTAGCGACCTACATGGAGATGATGATTGTATGATGGTTGTTTTGTACTTGGAACTGAGATAGGTATGCAATTCAGCAGCAGCAACCATGACTGAGCAAGGGGCCAAAAATATATATATGAAGAGGGGCCAAAAAATGTGACCCAAATATAGTCTGCCTCATTTTACCGAACAGGAAAACTGTGTCCAGTAGGATCACTCTACCTCTGGTCCAAATCAAATACTGAAGTTGTAACCAGGAACATCTGTACCTTAATGGACAACCCTAACAGTGACCAAACAGAGCAAAAGACAACACTCATGACCAGAGACCTTGCACAATTTGATATTGATATTTCTACACTTAGTGAGACCAGATGTGCAGGAGTGGGTCAGTTCACAGAGCATGGCAGTGACTGCACCTTTTTTTGGAATATCTCATGATGCTCCAGTGAGCATCTTATGACTCTTCATCTTCACTGGACCTACAGATAATATGCAACAGTCACCAGTTCATATACTCCCCAACCCTTGATGCAGATAATGAAACAAAAGGATTCTCAAGTTATCTAAATCTTATCATCAGTCCCCAGAGAAGATAATTCTTGGTCATTTCAGTGCTAGATTAGACAGTGATTTTGAGCTATGGAAAGTATTTGGAAAGGTAGGGGAGGAGAAAGTAATTTCAAATTAAATTCTTCTCTTGAGCAAATGTTTGTATACATGATCTGCTTGTTACACCAGAGCAAATCATGGATGCACCCCTGCTCAAAACGTTAGCATCTGTTGACTAAGTTGTGACATTCATATCACCAGCACTATGAACAAAGCAGACAAATGCTGGATAAATCATCTTCTGATATGTTCCTTCATATCCATTCATATCACCCCAAATCAAACAGAAGAAGCAATGAAAGAAGATATTCAATACTGAGTGTTAAAATAATCTGATAAAAGTGATCATTTCCAGCAGTGCTTCATTGATGCCTCCCTGATCTCCAGCTTTTTCCTAATGATCTTAACATCTCTGATCACTGGGAGAGCCTAAAGAAAGGCATCCATGAGGCATGCAAAGAATCTTTAGGCTTTCCCACAAAGATACATAGGACTAATTCAATGAGAATGACAGGGAAATTCAAACTCTCATTGACCAAAAGAAAGGAGGGCCTTCAAAGCTTTGCAGAATGACACCAACTCCAAACACAATCAACACACTTATTGTCACATTAAACCTGAGACCCAGAGGAAAATTGAGAGTGAAAGAACAAGTGGTGGGGGGACAATGCAAAAAAGATTTTAAATATTGCCCAAAGCTATGATATGCATAGTTTCTTTGGTGGAACCAGAGCTCTCTGTGGGCTAAGCATGAAAGGAGCCAGCCCTCTGAGGTCTAAGGATGAGCAACTCTCTCTAAACACAGTTCCTCCATCAATGTACAACGGAAGAAGTACTTTTAAGAACCCTTGAACAGAGACTCTAATGTTGAAGACAATACCACTGAAGCCATTCCATAGCACTGCAATGATTACTTTACAGATCCACCAGCTTATCAAGAGGCCTTGAAAGATATTAAGCAGATGAAGAACAACAGAGCATGTGGTCCTGATGGAATACTGGCTGGAAATTATAAGCAAAGTGGGAAAAAAGTTCTTACCAACTACATATTACCATTATGAAAATCTGGAAACATGAGAAGATTCTCAGGGACTTTAGAGATGCCAGAATTACTTCCATACTGAAGAAAACAGATAGACCTAATAGCAGCAGTTACTGTGGCAATCCTGTCCATAGCTGAGAAGATCCTTGCCTATATTCTCCTCAGTGGACTCACCTCCCGTGCTGAGGAGATTCTACTTGCATCCCAGTATGGTTTCAGGCCACACAGGGGTACAATAGATATGATCTTTGTTTCCAGACAGCTGCAGAAGTGCCACAAGAAACACCAGGATCTTTAAATGTCTTTCATTGACCTAAGACCTTTGCTTCAATCAGCAGTGAGACTCTGTGAAATATCTTGATGAAATTTGAATGCCCTCCAAGACTCCTTCATGATAACATGATAGCAACCATCCTAAGAAACAGCTCAGAAATGGACCCCTTCATTATTAGAATTCAAGTCATGCAAGGATGTGTGATTGCATCCAAACTGTTTTCCAACTATATCAAAACTATTTTGCATCTAATTGCTGATACACTTCCATCTGGAGTCAGCATGCAGTAGTGCATGGATGGAAATCTTTAACAAATTGGTTATGATCCAAATCCAAGATAGTCAATACCTCTGTTACTGTTCTTTAATACACTGACAGTTGTGTTGTGTGTGCCCACGCAGTTGAGGAGTTCCAGGTCACTCCTGATTGTTTTTGTGAAATGTATGAAGTTCTTGGACTCACTGGATGCATCTACATGTGCACTTTACTGAAGTTAACTAATTAGCTCTACAGTAAAGTGTCACCATCTAGATGTGTGCCAGTGTTAGGGCACAATAAATTAATTAACTCTGCCATAAGATAGTGCTGTTGGTGACAGTACTTATGGTGGAGTCCTTAACTCCTCCAAAACACAGATAGATGGTGACAGGGGCTGGCTGGTGCACAAGGGTGTTAAAATGTGGGGGCTGCTTGCCACCCAGTCCCACACTTTATCATCCTTGTGCCCCAGCCAGCCCCTCTGCTGCCTTCCGCTTCCACCCAGAGCCTGGGGCTGACTTCCTGGCTCCCTCCTAGCCCAGGGCTGCTCTGCCCTGGCTCATACTGCTGTGGTCCTAAGCGCACATGTAGATGCTGTGCCTGGTTGCAGCTGACCCCGGCACAAGCTGTGCCAGAGTTTATTTCATCACCTTAATAGCATATACAGATGCATCCACTATCATCTTTATGAAAACCAGGATGCTGTACCAAACCACTCAAAACCTGCCAGCTCCTCCTCTACGTGTTACAATTACGGTGCAATCCTTGGGGAATGTTGAGCATTTCCCCTACCTAGATAGCCACCTTTCCCAAAAAGTAAACATAGGTGATGATATTCGACACCAGATAAAATATGCCAGTGCTTCCTTTGGATGTTTCCAAAATTGTGTCTTTGATGATCAAGATATCATGACCCAAACAAAACTTCTAATCTACTATTGCCATTGCTACCCTATTGCATGGGTGTGTAACTTGGATGACAAATTGGAAATACTTGAAAGCTTTGGCATGTTACCATCAGCAATGTCTTCAGAAAATCCTCCAAATTAGTTGGAAGGATAGAAGAACAAGTGTTCTGGCTCAAGCAAATATCACCAGCAGCGAAGCCATGTTTATATGACACCAGCTCCATTGTCATAAGGATGACAAAACAGGTCTTATATCCCCAGCTCACTGATAGTCAATGCTCTAGAGGTGGCCAAAAGAAGAGATTCAAGGGCACCATGAAAGCCAACCTGAAGAAATGAAATTTTAACAGCAATACTTTTGAGACTGTCACCAAATCATCCTCAGTTGCACTGTGACGTATGATATGGCATCAATCATTTCAAGTTAACTTTCCTCACTATGGAGGCCAATAAATGAGACACAAAAAGAAAAAGCCATGATCTGACATCACCAGGATCTAGTCCCTCCTCCCAGGACTATTTGTCATGTCTGCAATTGAACTTACAGATTTCAGATCATCCGCAATCACCTATGGACTCAGCAGTGACTTCTCTGTTTATGTTAAGACTGTCATCCTCATATCAAGAGACTGCTGTTACCACCTCTGGCAGACCAGAAATAAGTATTTGCAGAATCCTGGTTTGGGGTTATGAGAAGAGGCAACAGTGGCTGCGTCTACATGAGAGGATGACTGCACAGTTGTTGCTATGCAGTCATTTATACATTTGTAAAAACAAATACTAAAGTGCCATCAAATAATGCCATTTTGTGACACTTATGTGCAACGTTGGACTACTGCATAGTCAGTCTCTCGTGTAGACATGGCCAGTAGGTAGAACAGACAAGCACAATATGGGAGTAGAAACAGTGAAGGGTAAAGTAACAGTAAAATGAGCAGGTGTTTGGCATAGCAGAAGCCACAGCTCACCACCAACCTAAGCACTGTTAAATGGCAAGTATACATTTTACAAGCCATTTAACAGATTCATTGCACATTAACAGATAGTGATCCAAGTGCCTAGAATCTTAAGAATGTAACTAATGGCTTTTACCTGCCACAACCTAGGAAAAGCAACAATGGGAGCAGTTAAGAAATTGCTTTGACAAAAATCAGGTTAAAGCAGTTGGGGTCAAGGAGTCTGGGAAAGGGAAAAATATATTAATAGATAGGTATTGGGAGTTTGAGTTATAGTGTGAAGGTTTAGTCCTGAGTTTAGTAATTTGGTGGTTTGACAGGACTAAGGGGTGGTGGAAGTTCCATAAGTCCCAGGAGCAGGGCAGAGCCAGAGCCAGAGCCGGCTCAGGGCCTGGGAGCCAGTCCAGCACAGTAGGCTTGGGCTAAAAGGCCCTGCAAGAGCAGTGGCATGAAGGCTGAAAAGGCCAAGACCCCTACAAGGGAGATTGGTTGAACAGTAATATCTGCAAGACCTGGGTGTCAGGGGGGTGAGGGTAAGAGACCACAGAATTAGCCCTTAAGGTGATTAGGGCCCAGGGAGCACAGATTGGGCAGAAAAGCTCACCTAGCACTTGAGGGGCAAGATTGATACCAATGTGGGAGAGACCTGCTGGCTGCCAGATAGATGAAGGCTCATTTGGAGAATAATCGGGCAGCCGCCTTTTTTTTTTTTTTTTTTTTTTTTTTTTAAAAATTAAC
>NW_017729033.1:23703108-23705408 GCF_001723915.1 Gavialis gangeticus
ACCAACTAAATCAAGGTATGGCAGACAACAGAAAAGGGGAGGGTACCCATAAAACCAAAGTGGGGCAGGTGCCACGTGGCCACCAGGGGGCATCAAGGCCACCCTTGGAGCCTGGCACATGCTACATTAATTCATCCCATTCTGTTTTCAAAATGTAGGCACAAAGGGCCAGATTTTCAAAGGTATCTAAAATGGAGGCATGCTAAGACACCATTTCTGGCAAATGTGATTAGACTGTATTGTATCACTGAGTATCAAAACTACAGCTTGGTAAACAAGAATTTTCCAACAGAAGAAATTTCATTGGGAAAATGCTGATTTAATGGAATCAAAATCACTCTGTGTGGGGCCAGTGGATACTGGCAGGAGACCAGACTGCCCTGTGCTGCGTGCATGGTTGACTCAGGGACTGCCAACCTCCTCTGACTGTTGTCCTGTAGGCAGGCTCCTTGGTTCCCTGGCCCTCTTCCAAGGTTGACTCCTTGGCCTGGCTGGCATCTGGGTCTACCATCTGCCCAGACTCTCTGGATGCCTATCTACCCAGCTTCCCAGGCCACCACTTGCAAGCAGGCAGTGAGGTTTCCCAGATCCTCAGTGGGTTACCCTGCAGCCTGGCCACCCCCTTGCTGGCCTACATGGTAGGGGGTGTAGGAGGTGGAGGTACAAGGGGAGGCAGAGAGGGGACTTCCAGGCTGGCCAGCTCCCCATTCTCTTATTTACAGGAAATTATTTTAGTTTACACTATACTAATTAAAATACAAAACCACATATTCCTAAATCAATTAGGAAGTCAAATGCCAATTACTATCTGGACTAAGAACTGCAGATGACCAGCTGGCTTGCCATTTCAGCAAAACAAGTATAAATTAACACATTATACCATGACAGAATCATCTAAATGTTTGATTTTACTATTCCGTTATAGTAATGTGTAATCTAAGAGAAAACACATACAAATCATAACTCTAGAATGAATAAAATGCCTCTCAACATTTCAAGTTCTTTTGAAAGGTAGAATTACAAGTTTTGAGTTGTAGCCCAATCTATACAAAGCCTTAACATTCAGCGGGTATCTCTGCTAAGAAATTATTTTTCTTTCAGTATTCAGATTATTTTCATTATAAATTCTTCTCTTTCTTGAGAAACCAGATCTCAGGTACAATCAGGCTCAAGTGCCAGAGAAATTACTCCTCCATTTAACTAATTAACACAAGTTTCATTTTTACATTTCCTGATGGACTCCCTAATGTGCAACACTTTCTAAATACAGCTGAGTGTGTGGTAAGACAGATAATCAAGTGATACAGCATCTCAGCTTTCAGATATGTTCATGAGAAGTAAATAATAGTTGAAAAAATAATTTGTGTTAATATAAATCTTTCTTCTGGTTGATCAGTTTATTAATTGATTAAATGAAATGCTTTACGAGGAAACTGCTGCACTAAAATTCACAGAAAAATAGGACTGCAAAGGACTTCAGGAGGTTATATAGTTCAGCTCCCTGCTCAAGGTAGCATTGTTTTTATCTAAGCCATCCCAGACAATTATGTCTAATCTTCCCTTTAAAACTTCCAGTGAAGACTCAGCCTCCCCTCTGGATACTCTGTTCCATATTTTAGCCACCCTAATAGAGAGTGTCACGGGGTGGGGCCTACGAGCGGCCGTGATCCTGCTAGGTCCCCCCCTGCCATGCCAATTAGGAGATCCAGCACCCTCTTAATTCTCGCCCGCCACGTCTTTGATCTTAATAGTTAATATGGGAGGCTGCCTAGGATCTCAGGGTGACTTGGTGCTCCCCAGCCTTATGGGCTATGCGTGCCTCCTACCTCCCCTTTAGCACGCCCCAAGCCTCGCAGCTCTCCCGGACGGTCTTGTGTCTCCAACCTCATACTAGCCCCTCCTGGGCTTTACTCTTGCAGGCTGGCCCCCTTGGGCCTATGCCATGCACTTCCCGCAATACCCTCGCCGGGTCCTGTCTCTGCGCCTCTTGTGCTCTTGCCCCTCGCTGGCGCTTGTGTCTGTGCCTCTCACGCTCTTGCCCTCGTGGGGCCTGTCCCGTACCAAAACGGCACCCGGGCTCAGGTGGCGCACAGCCGTGCCTGGCCCCTTGACCCTTCTCAGGGTCTTTATGCCATGCGCTTCCCGCGTCTCTCGCGCCCTTGGCTCTCTCAGAGCCTGCTCCCGCACCTCTCGCGCCCTTGGCTCTCTCAGAGCCTGCTCCCACGCCAGCCCTGTCTCAGGCTTTCACCGGCGCCGGGGCTCAGGTGGCACGCAGCCGTGCCTGGCCCCCTGACCCTTCT
>NW_017729033.1:23706272-23711379 GCF_001723915.1 Gavialis gangeticus
GCAGAGCTCTTACCCCTCAGGTTGCCAGAAGGGAACTGCCAGCCAGGCTTCGGCCTGGCTGTTTATAAGGGCCCGGCCCTGCCCCCTTCTGGTCACGTGACCACCCTGGTTGCTCCAGCAACCCACACCTGAGCTGCCCTGGTGATTGGCAGCTCGGCCCATACTACCACCGCCAGTAGCAGGCACCCTGGTGCCCTGCTACAGAGAGTTTTTCCAAATAACTAACTTAAAATTCCCTTATTGAATTTAAATCTCTGCTGCTAGCATTATTTCTGTTTTCTAATTGATTACCATCTCATGTAAAATGCATTAACATTATTATGTAGAAGAACCAAGAACCCAAGCATATCCCACAGGTACAGAGGATATGTATTGTTCTCCTTCTGGCCTTTCAACTCTTGTATTCTTGTCTGCCCAGTTTCAACAAAAGAAATGGAGAGTACCCTTTGTATCCTCTTCAGTAGTCTGATAGTACATTCTTCTGAGAACTGAGAGATCTGGGTGTGGAAACTGATGTCACTTTTATTCTGGGCAAAAGCTCTAACCATGAAGTTATTGGACAAAAGGTGAGTACCTACTGCTATTATTAATTGCCTGTCCTCACAAACTCAGTGTGTGGCAATCTTGAGCACAACTAGGTCTTGTGAATTGCTAGTGGACACGGGCACATGAGGAATAGGTTGAGAGTTCAGACACAACAATACCGTGGGTGTGTCTAGACAAGACACTAAATGCGCAGTAGACTAATTCTACTGCATGTCACAGTGAAAGCTGTGCCATTGCACTAACACACAGTAGAATTAGTCTACTGTGCATTAGTGTCACTTAAAAGTGTCACTAGTGTGCCAGCACTACTGTAGGAGCACATTAATGCATGTGTAGACATGCCCACTACTTTGTAGTGATTTGCCTCTAAGCACATTTCTGAATCTACTTTTGGAGGCATGTACCATTCTCCATAGAGAGCACCTGGGTGCATAAACCATAATGGTTTAGGCATTTCCAAAACCCACTGACTTTCCAGGGATCCTAGATACCTAACCAAGTCATTTTGAATATTCTTCCTGGGGCATTAGACCATATAAGTCTAAGAACATACTGAGGTCACTTGAATATTGTCCATATTTCAGTGCTTTCTTGACTTAAGCAAGTTTTTAAGTGTGTTCCTAAGTCCGTCATAATTTGTCTTAGAATTACATAGGCACCTAATAACCAAAACTTTTTTATGTTGAGTTGATATGATCTTTTGTAAAATCTCAAAGATGAGACACTGCACTCGCTGGGCTTCGATCATCCGGTCACGTGCCACCCGGCTTTGGATGTATAGGGCTGTCTGTCGCTCCATCCCTGTGGTCTTGCTCAACGGATGTCCTGCCCCGGGGTGGTCTCTTCTCCAATCTCGCCTGCCACAACTTTGTTTGTTCCTTCAGTGGTGGGACCCGACTACTGGGGCTTGCACGCATCTGGGACCTCTAGATGACAGTCTTCCGTGAGGCTCCAACCTCCCCTACACCTCGCCCTGATACCCAGTCTCAATGAGTCGCTGATGTCTCTCAACCGGACCCCTGCCAATTGGTGTTCTGGGCTGTCCTGTGGAGACGTATTAGGTCTAACCCAACCCCCAACCCCTAACCCAACCCAACCCCCAACCCAACCTAACCCAAACCCCAAAATCTGAGTTATACCTTTATGGGTCTACAAGGTTGTCTCGATTCCCTCTAAGACAAAAACCCTTCCTCTGATTGAGCCAATCCTAGGGCTCTATGTGACAAGCCTCCCAACCCCTCCAAAAGTGGGAAACAGAAAGAAACAAAAGAAGGAACACTATTAATACCAGTAGGCTCCTGACTATGCAAAATGGGCTAGCCTGGCCCTGAGAGTTTCTAGTGGGCCCTGTCCTGAGTACGCATACGCCTGGCGGTTATCACTTTCTCCCTTCCATACTGCGGACCCCCTGCATGTTAGCTGGACCCTTGGTGGTCCCTCTAGTTGCACCTACTCTGTGTCCCCCGCTGGGCAGCTCTATGCAGCTGGAGCTTGTCTTCTGCAGGCCCTCCTGCTGCTTAGGCTCTCCTTTCCCCACCTGGGTTTGCTACTGGAGCCTTTCTGAACCAGCACCAATCCCACCTGGCTCGATGCCACGAGTTTCGTCACTCTCCCCTCTTCCTTGGGGGCAATCCCTGTTGTCACCTTCTTCCTCTTGATTTCTTGGATCCTCTCCCTCGAATCCTCCATCTGAGTGAGATGCATCCACCTCCTCTCTCTCTGTTCCGTCACTGGTGTCTTCCCTATGACGGGCTTCAAGGCTGACTTCTGCCCCGTGAGAGGCAGTCCTGCCTCCTCTTACCCCTAATTGGGGTCTCCTTTTACCCCTAATTGGGGTTCCAGGGATACCTTCCCTACTGACACTCCTTCCAGTCTTCTCCCCGCTCCTTTGCCCGCGACGTCTCTTATCCTCCCGTGCCGGCTCCTCCCACTCCTGTCCACAGCTGGCCGCAGTTTTAAAAAAACGCGGCTAACGAGCCGTGTGGGTTCCGCTGCCACTTCCGGTTTTGCTACAGCGCTGGCTGCAGGAAAGGGATTCTCCATTTTTTTTCTCTCTCTCCTTGCCTTCCCTGTTACGTTCTGGCCCGCAGAGGGTCCCCCCTTGGCCCCTCGGGGTCTATCCCCTGTATACTCCCTGTGACAGACACTTTGTGGTAATTCATTTATGGTCAAGCAATCTTATCCAATTTAGTGAGAACTGATTCACTGCCCATTGCTTTTAGGTTATAGTAATAAAATGCAGTACTTTACACTTTTCATTATATTGGTTTGTGGCAGCTGAAAAGTATGTCTGTGTGATAAAAGTGCTTGCTGAAGGCTCTAGGAAGATTAGACCAAGTGTTTTTCTGTATTTGTTTAGATATTAAGTTATCAGTTGTTGCTAAAAGCCTAATTATAGTTTGAGATGTAATGAGGCCTTGTATAAAGTAAGGCCTAGTAAATTTAGCAAAGCCTAGAAGTAGTAAGGCCCTGTGGCGCAGTTAAAATTACCTTATCAAAGGAATGCAAGGCTTGTATTGCTATTGGTCAGGCTATGGACAGTTAAAGAAAAAGGAATCTAAGTGGTTGTACGTTATCACTGTCCTTCAGAAGCTATAAATTAACTGAAATATCTGGAAACCATTCAGAAGGAAGATGCAGCTCTGTGAAAAGGATTAGTTAGCTGTTGCCTGGATCAGTGGGCCCGTGGACCTCAAGGAGCCCAAGAACTGCATTCCAGGGTCCTTCCCAGCACCCCTCAGACAGCGTTGCTTGGGGACACCTGACCTCGCTGAACTTTGTGGAAAGAGAAGCTTGCTGTGTATCAGGCATCAGAGGGACTGCCAATAGGTTGCCGATGCAAAATGCTTTTGTCTGTCATCATTTGTCTTGTTATTATGCCTAGTTGTGTTTTTTTTAAGTCAATAAATCTTTCTTACCTTTCTACCATCGACCACACTCTCAATCAAAACCCTCCACAGGTGGCTGGGACATAAATTGGCATCACGATCAGGATTGAGAGGCTCTGGTCCAGAGAGAAAGGTCAGAATGGAGGGAGTTGCATGGGCTCCGTTAGTGGCTTTGCTTAAAGAGGTGACAGGGATGGAGAATACTGGGTGGGGTAAGGATCGATTGAGACCTGCCTGGAGTGACCCGGGAGGTGTACCCGATCATTGGGCTAGGTTTTCTTCTGCTTCCCCGGGTAAACCCAGGAAGGGGTGCCTGTCATGGCTGCTGGCCACATGCCTGCAGCTAGGGGCCGAAGAGAATGCCCAGCTCCAGGAAACGGTCACCCAGCTGAGTAAGGAATTAGAAGATGTGAGAGATTCCAACAGTGCAGTGTGCAAAGCAATGTGAGCTGCGCAGAGCTGTTTGGGAACATTAGAATGGAGGGAAGGAAAAATTATGATTGTATGCATGGCTGCTTCCCCCCAGAAGAAAGTGCAATTAGCACAGGCTGTGGAGCCATCCTCCCACAAGCGTCTATATAGAGATAAACCAGAAGTTGAGCTTTGGCAAGATCAAAGGAATAAGATTGATGGAGAGGAGAAAATTAATGATGAGCCTGGTGCTGAAACACCCCTGTAAGTTCCTGCCCAGAGGGAGGAACCTAGCTAGGCCTTCCTCACCACGAGGGAGAAACTCAGCCAAGTTTTTCCCATGGTGATAACTCATTCAAGGCTGCAAGGAGAAAATCCCCGAGCAGAGCTGCATTCCTTTACCCATGTGAAGATTAAAAATATTCAAAAGCAGCAGAAGTCCAAGCTAGAAGAGCCAGTAGTAAACTGGCTAGTTCAAATGCAGAAGCTAAGGCTTACCAAGTTGGTGAAAACTGCTAAGACCATGGCAGTAGCCTCGGTGAAAAATAAGCTCCCTGACCCCCCAAATTTTTGAGAAAAGCTGGGAAAGGCTGGCCCAAGACTCCACAAGCAAAAATGTGGAAAGATTTGTTAGCTGCCTGTTTCAATAAAGTGCAAATCAATAGACTGCCCTCCAATGTTTTGAGAGGGCTGGGGGCTAAACACTGTACCAAAGGGGCAAGACCAAAAGCAAAGCCTTCTGCAACACCAACTGTGTCACCGAAGAGATTCTCTGCCGTAAGGGCAGAACTGACGACATTGTCCCAGGCACATGTGGGGCCGCCAGCCTCTACCCTGCCTGATCACATGGCCTAGGGAGTCTGGCCGACCCAATCCCCAAAGAGAGGGGCCACAATGGGGGCAGTAGAACAGTATCTAAAGTTAATATCGGCCCCTTAATTCAGATACCTGTACAGATTCAATTAGGTAAAAGTAAAAAGTCAATTGATATGCTATTAGACACTGGTGCCCAGATTCACATTTTAGATTCCGCAGATTGGAAGGGGGAGAAAAGAGCCCCTTAACAAGTAATTGGAGTCAGAGGCAGCAGATGACTGGGACATCTGGTCTGAGCAACCTTTGCATTACCTAATGGCTCTAATGTAACAGCGACAGCACTAATTCTTAAAGGGGGACCAAGCTTACTGGGACTTAATGTACTAAGAAGACAGCAGTTTGCCCTTGAACAAGAGAATTGGCAGTTTGGGTGCACAGTGCCTCAC
>NW_017729033.1:23716379-23717532 GCF_001723915.1 Gavialis gangeticus
GTCAAGCAAGTAATATCACAAGGCCTCGGAAAAAGCGCATAGTATGCTGAGCTCCAAGCAGTGCTCAGCGTAGCTGTGTGGAAATTAACAGAAGGTCCACATCCTAAAAGGCCCATCTATATTTATAGCGATTCCTGAATGGTAGTAGAAGGATGTACTAAATGGCTATCCCTGTGGCATAAAGAGAACTTTAAAAGGTGAGGACAAGACATCTGGAGCCATGAAAAGTGGAAAGCCGTATGAGAGTTAGCCCAAAATAAGCTTCCTCTGCACATCCGACATGTGAGTGCAGCACATGGAAATAAAACAGGAGAAGGCCCGGAAGCAAAGTGGAATAGGCAAGTTGATGAGCCAACAAAAGAGGAGAGCGTGGCAACCTTGTATGTTGAAGAAAAAAATAAAGTGGCTGGTCCATCATTACCCAATTCCTCCTCCCACTGTACACCTAAGGAATGAGCCGCAGAATGACTGCATCGAGAACATGAACACCCCGGGCGTGATGGAACCGCCTGCCTGGCCACATCTTGGGGCATCCATGTAACTAAGAAAGAAGCACAAGAAATAGTCAATGCATGCATCACTTGTCATGAGGTAAAAACGCAACTAAAACCCTGCCTAACTGTCCTGTTGTCATTACACGAAGGAAAAGTAGCATGGCAATATGGCAATATGATTTCATAGGCCCCCTCCCTCGGACTTCCCGAAAGCAACAGTATGTGTTTGTAGCTGTAGAAGTTGTCACAGGAATGACGTTTGCCCGTGCCTCAGTGAGAGCTACAGCCCAGGACACTTGCGCAGCACTGGAAACTTTGCTAGCTGTGTATCCACCACCTATAGAAATACAGAGTGACAATGGCCCTCACTTCTGCAACCATCTTGTTTATGACTGGACTGCCAAACATAGCATGTTATGGACCTATCACATCCCATACCATCCGCAGTCTAACAGATTGGTAGAGCAAGCCAATGCAATTTGCTGCTGGCCCGGCTCTTAAAGACTGGGACTTGCACCTGGATCAAGCTATCAATTGGGCCAATAACCGACCCCATCCAGGAGGTAGCCCCATGCAGCAAGCCTTTGGATTGGATGGTCCCCACGAGTCAGCAGTAGAGTGACCTAGGGGTGGTGACCCAGGAAAGCTCCAGGCAGGAG
>NW_017729033.1:23722532-23741409 GCF_001723915.1 Gavialis gangeticus
CTGCAACACCAACTGTGTCACCGAAGAGATTCTCTGCCGTAAGGGCAGAACTGACGACATTGTCCCAGGCACATGTGGGGCCGCCAGCCTCTACCCTGCCTGATCACATGGCCTAGGGAGTCTGGCCGACCCAATCCCCAAAGAGAGGGGCCACAATGGGGGCAGTAGAACAGTATCTAAAGTTAATATCGGCCCCTTAATTCAGATACCTGTACAGATTCAATTAGGTAAAAGTAAAAAGTCAATTGATATGCTATTAGACACTGGTGCCCAGATTTGCATTTTAGATTCCACAAATTAAAAGGGGAAGAAAGGAACCCCTTATCAAGTAATTGGAGTCGGAGG
Source organism: Gavialis gangeticus (assembly GCF_001723915.1). Lineage (NCBI taxonomy): Eukaryota > Metazoa > Chordata > Crocodylia > Gavialidae > Gavialis > Gavialis gangeticus. The sequence goes on from NW_017729033.1 coordinate 23,722,878, forward strand.
CACCAGACGACCAGGACATCTGGTCCAAGCAAACTTCACATTACCTAATGGCTCTAAGGTAACAGCGGCAGCAGTAATACTTAAAGGGGGACCAAGCTTACTGGGACTTAATATACTAAGAGAACAGCGATTTGCCTTTGAACAAGAGAATTAGCAGTTTGGGTGCGCAGTGTCTCACCAAGAAACAGAAAAAACAGCTATAACAGCTGTAACTCAATGTAGCATGATCCCACTAACCCTGCTTCCCATGAAAGGAATACACAGACCCCAGTATTGAACTCTCCCCGAGGCCACCCAACCTATCTAGTGTATCATAAGTCAGCAGTTGGAAGACAGGACTATTATCCGAACCCACTCTCCGTATAACAATCCAGCGTTACCAGTGCGCAAGCCAAATGGAGGGTGGCGGCTGACTATTGACTTTTGAGCTTTGAATGCTAATACTGACCCCTTAACAGCTGCTGTCCCATCACTACCAGCCTTGACAGAAATCATCCAGTGTTATAAACCTGCATGGATATGATCCATTAATATCAAAAACATGTTGCGACAGTGCATGTTTGTAGCCGTAGAAGTTATCACAAAGTTAATGTTCACCCGTGCCTCAGCGAGAGCTACAGCCCAAGACACTTGCGCAGCACTGGAAACTTTGCTAGCTGTGTATCCACCACCTATAGAAATACAGAGTGACAATGGCCCTCACTTCTGCAACCATCTTGTTTATGACTGGACTGCCAAACATAGCATGTTATGGACCTATCACATCCCATACCATCCGCAGTCTAACAGATTGGTAGAGCAAGCCAATGCAATTTGCTGCTGGCCCGGCTCTTAAAGACTGGGACTTGCACCTGGATCAAGCTATCAATTGGGCCAATAACCGACCCCATCCAGGAGGTAGCCCCATGCAGCAAGCCTTTGGATTGGATGGTCCCCACGAGTCAGCAGTAGAGTGACCTAGGGGTGGTGACCCAGGAAAGCTCCAGGCAGGAGACTGGGTAGTAGTGAAGCATCCTCAGGGAGATAAATGGGAGGGGACACTATTAGCCAAAGGTATGTGTAACTGCTGGGCCTTGAACAGCCGCTCTCGAGCAGCTTTCGCTCGAGTGATAGGTGTCAAGCGTCTCTCAGGTTCACATTCTTCCCTGAGCCGATGTCCTCCGCCCCAGTCTCCAACCCCACGCTCGCCTGCCGTGACTTGCTGGACCTCAGTGTGCGGGGTTGTCCTTCAGGTGTGCTCGTTGGCCCGTGGCTCCCCGGCAGTTACTCACGGGGCTCCACCACCCCTACACCACAGCCTCACGCCTCCTATGGAGCGATGTCCATCCAGTGTCCTCCTCCTTCTAGGGAGATGGCACCCATGACGAGACCCTCATCTCCCGAGCCCGCCTCTCCATTAACCCTCCCTTGGGGGGCAGGAAGGAAAGAAAAAACAAAACCTATGGGCAAGCCCAATTCTCTAGGGTTCAGGCTCGGCCCCACCACTCGGGGACCCACTTCCCCTCCTGCGCCCCGTAGCCAGGGAAAATGACCACAAAAAAGAATGCCTTCACACAAACAAAAAAGATCATTGGGCAGCCTGCCCCTCTGGTTTCCTTACAACCCTTCCCGGGTCTCTAAGGGCAACGGGTCGTCACCTCCCTCCCATCGCTTCTACATCCACCCTCTCACCTGCTCAGTGACACATCTGGATCCAGCGGCAATATCCGCCCCAACAGCAACCCCCTCCGGGGTTCTCCTGGGGTCCTCTTCTCCCCGACATGACTCCTTCCGTGCCCCGTCGCCTCCAGACTCCCACCTGCCATCCTGATCCTGCCATTTCATCTCTCCTGATCTCCCTGTCGATGCCTCCAGACAGTGCTCTGGTCGGTTCTGCGCCATCCCGTGTGGATCGACATCAAGGGGTTCCTCCTCAGTCTGCCTGCGTTCGCAGCTGGCTCTGACCCCTGGGTCCCATGGAGAGTGACCTCTCTGCTACTGGCATCGGCGACAGCTCTCCTCCTTGTCTCTCCGCACCGACCGCCACCATTTTTATTCTCTCCAGCCAACATTTAGCACTGACATCACCGGCTGGCCACAGCTGAATAAACAGGTGGCTGACGAGCCGTGCGGGCTCCTCCTTCTGCCCCTCGTGTGCTGTGCTCCGAACTGCCGGTAAGTACTCTTTGTCACGGCATTTCTCAGGACAGTATGCATAATACATGGTGGGTATTTAAGTCAGATTCATCTAACGGGAGCCCAGCTTCTTGTTGTCTTGTTCCTACAGATTGGATCTGTCCACAAGTGCAGGCATAACCATTCCTAATTGAGCCTGCCACTGAAGATGAGTCCTGCTCTGTCAGTGGTCGGAATTGACTGGCATCATGAAGTGGTGGACTGTTATGAATGTACTCTATTCATTAACGACTTATTGTGTTTCCTGAGTAGGCCATGTCTACTATCCTTCTTATTACCCAGATATTAATGAACTTGCTCCTGAAAACCTCAAGGAGTGGCCTGACCCTGAAGAGCATCCCCTGGAAACGCGTTCAGATGGCCTTCATGTAGTCCAGCTGCAGTATCCATACTGGAAGAAACCCACCACCCTGGAGCAAGTGAAGTCCTGATCTCTGAGTAGAAGAAACAGGATAGTTGACTGGCAAGGTGGTAACTGCCAGGGCACGTGTGGCACCAGTTATTATCTTGGGTTCATTCCCTACCTAAAGGCTGCAATGGCTAACTGTGGGAGGGGAGGTGATTGTTGTAGCTCTGCTCATTTGGGAATTTGTTGTTACATACTTCCTGAGGAGAACCGTGTTGAGCTCAGTGCCCCCGAGTTTTTGTCCCCAATAGTGCATTCTGCATCTGTTCAGACTCTCGAGTCATTGCATTTATGAGAGAATCTGTCCCCTCCCATTCCTGTGGCTGATCACACTCTCCAGCGGTGGTGTGAGGCCCACCAAGTGAGAGAGCACATTACAGGTTGGAACAAAGTTATTACATGGTTTGTGAATCATACCTACACAGAAGTGTAGTGGAATGGTACCCACGTTAATACAACCAGAAGGAGGCTGTATCCACAAGTCTCCACCACTTATCCTCATCCTTTCATACTAGTGGGATTCCTAAAACAAATCAGTGCTATGATTCTGCCAGGACAATGCCATTTCATAAACACAATACAGCATCATCTCCATGAGTGACAATAGGAGCTCTTTCACTCTCTGGGAGGTGAAGCATGGCTACAGGCTCCCTGAGAAGGAAGGATAAATGTGACTTGTGAAAAAACAGGGTGTTCACTACTATCTCTGGCCGTTCCCCCACAAGAGGCCCCGACACTGCCTGTGTATAACTCCACAACCTGGTGGAGGTCACAAGTTAAAATCCCAACCCTCCTAAATGCTTCATTGTTCACTGCCAGAGTGTTGTTTAGGCCAGAACAATGGTATGTCCAAGCTACTTTTCCAAACTGTTCAGCAGGAGCCCGGGTAGCTGAAGGGTTGCTTAGATGGGAATGGCCAGTCATTTTCCGTTCCACAAGTGCACTTAAGTCCTGCAGACAGAGAGATACTCCAAGTTATCTTTGGGATTGACTTAATTCAGCTATGAATGTATGGAACTTGAATAAATCCCAGAAAAACACTGAAGGAGTAGCCAATCTCCGGCAGGCGATAGGGCTATTCACTAGGGGAGGAATGCTCGAAGGAAAAACATTAGAGCACACTGACAAATTGCTAACTGATGTAGGATTAGAGACAGCCCACCTTGCCCAGGTCATGATGGACACTGCTTTTAAAGTAGACAAAAATCAGACTTGGAGTACTGCTTGTGCGCAAGTCCAGTTATCATTGAATATGCATTTTTTCCAGGTGATAAACAACGTTAAAAATAGAGAATGGCCCCCTGGCTTCAAGTATCATGGGATGCCTGCAACATTTAAAGAGAGATTAAAGGACCTGGGTTACTACTTGGGAAGGCTGTGATAAAGGAAAATGTTCATTCCTGGTGCAGGGGGTTAAAGAGGGAAACTGGACCACTGCTTATTTGCTAAACACGGGGCTAAGAGGAGGATGCCTTTGGGACTGGAATTTGCATCACCCCATATGGGAAATAGTTACCCCCAATGGCTCACAGTATGTAGCACAGTCCCCTTTGGTTCAAATTAGTAGCACCTTGATTGGATTAGGGACCCTATGGAGAGGCTGGCCTCTCAGCCCACCTAACATGACCCGTGTATACGAGTTATCTAATGTGTCATATGTAACAATAGGGCAACGTGTTTGTTGGGAGGGACCAGGTCATTTGCTGCATGAAAATGGTACCACCTGGACTTTGTGTAATTTGTGTTGCTTAGGAGCTAAAAGTAAAGCCGTTGCTGTACTGCAATTAAGTAACTGCACTATTGCCCTAAAATGGCCAGAAATTTCCTCTGAAACTATATCTCTCAACTTCATGATACCCACTTCATGGGTATCAAATGTAGACATGCCACGGTTAAAAAACTGTAATAACATAAAAAATAACCTGCAAAGCCTTGAAGCAAAGGCTCGGTGAGGCACTCAGTTAGCTCTCCTTGCTTGAGAGGGTGTGTGAATCATCAGTCTGTCTGTCAACGTGCCCAAGCCATGTAAATGGTATGATGTAATCTGTGCTATTTGTGTGTCACCAAGTGTCACCTCAGCTATGTGGCTAACCATCTTGAGCATCATAGTATTCTGCATTGCCCTAGTGGCAACCGCTAAATGGTGTTTCAAATGTTGTCGTCATAAATCTGTTCATGCTATGCTAGTTAAATTTATAGATCCCTCCCCATTTCCCGATGTAGCGCATGTGGCTTTGGCATCTCAGTTGTAGCTATCATAGTGCTTCAGCAAGCAAGGGGTGGAGTGTGGCAGCTGAAAAGTATGTCTGTGTGATAAAAGTGCTTGCTGAAGGCTCTAGGAAGATTAGACCAAGTGTTTTTCTGTATTTGTTTAGATATTAAGCTATATGTTGTTGCTAAAAACCTAATTATAGTTTAAGATGTAGTGAGGCCTTGTATAAAGTAAGGCCTAGTAAATTTAGCAAAGCCTAGAAGTAGTAAAGCCCTGTGGCGCAGTTAAAATTACCTTATCAAAGGAATGCAAGGCTTGTATTGTTATTGGTCAGTCTAAGGACAGTTGAAGAAAAAGGAATCTAAGTGGTTGTATGTTATCAGTATCATTCAGAAGCTATAAATTAACTTAGATATCTGGAAACCATTCAGAAGGAAGATGCAGCTCTGTAAAAAGGATTAGTTAGCTGTTGCCTGGATCAGTGGTCCCGTGGACCTCAAGGAGCCCAAGAACTGCATTCCAGGGTCCTTCCCAGCACCCCTCAGACAGCATTGCTTGGGGACACCTGACCTCGCTGAACTCTGTGGAAAGAGAAGCTTGCTGTGTATCAGGCATCAGAGGGACTGCCAATAAGTTGCTGAAGTGAATTGCTTTTGTCTGTCATCATTTGTCTTGTTATTACGCATAGTTGTGTTTTTTTAGGTCAATAAATCTTTCTTACCTGTCTACCCCTGACCACACTCTCAATCTAAACCCTCCGCAGGTGGCTGGGACATTAGTTGAGTGTGCAAATGCAAATTTTCATATACTGTTCCTACAAGTTCTTCCCTTGCAGAAAGAAAAAATCTGTTGAACTGAATGGAGAATTCTATCTTCTTTTTTTTTAACCAGACTACAGCACTTCATTCAAGAATTTCCACATGTTGTATGCACTTAATGTGTCTTAAATCCAATGTCTGTATTTAGTCCATGATTTCTGGAGGGGTTTTCCTGCTGTACTGCAGCAATTCTTCATTTGGTATCTGGTGGCTCTTCAAAAGTGTGATCTATCTCACTGGAGGAGCATCCTTGTTGAGTGAAAGCCTTTGTGAGATTTGTGAGGTGATGGTCCTGGGTGTCTATCTCTGAATACTCCAGGATCAACATTTCCTTTTTAGACACAATGATCACACTATCCAGAATGATAAAACAGACCGCGATATACAAGAAACCCACGGACCTACATACATATCTGCACAGAATCAGCAATCACCCTAAACACACCAAGAAAGCTGTAATATACAGCCAAGCCCTCAGATACCACTGGATTTGCGCTGAGAACACCTGGGATCATCATTTCACAAAGGGTTTCACTCAACAAGGGCACTTCTCCAGAGAGAGAGAGATCACGCTTTGGAAATAGCCACATGGATACCACGTGAAGAACTGCTGCAGTACAGAAGGAAACCCCCCATGAATCACACTCCACTAACTGCAATAAAATCAGAACCTCTCAGATTTGATCTGCTCTTATGAAGCCAAAAGACTTTTCATTGTCAGACAGTAGTGCCCAAATATCTGCAATAAGTACTTACCAGCAAATTATATTTTGTCTGTGTCTAAGGCATGCTAAGGTTATAGCTTTCTTTTTTGAAAGCTAAAGTCCTAGAAGTCTCCAGGCAGGGGTTAAAAAGCATTAGTGCTTTGTTTTAGAAAATGCTTTTCTGAAGTTCACGACTGTGAAGTACCACATTGTTAGTTCAGATAAGTTATTTAAAGAGCACCTTGCTGGCCTTGGATTGATCTACATCAAAGACTCTGTGCAGAAGTCAGCTTTCAATTCTCACCCCTGGTTCTTTTCTTTTCCCCCTCCTTTTCCTCCCTCTTCCCCAGAATGATAACATAAGGGACCTCCTAGCTGGAACTACAGAACGTCTGTTGCCTTTTGGCATTTTAGGACTTGATCTTCCACATTTTGTACAATTAAGTGACTCATTATCTGTAACAGGGATTTTAATGCATATGAAAGAATGCAGGAAATGCAATCATTCCTTTAAGTAGTGAAGTACAATGTTGACATAGCAAGTGTGTGTGTGTGTGTGTGTGTGTAATTTCAGAAAATAATGTTATAGATCACAGTGAAGAGATGATGGACACATATCAGCAGCATCCTGAAGCTAGAATTTGTTATAGCATGTAATATATAGTGATATTGCTAAATTCTCCATAATCACTATGATAAATAATTACCAACAGCTTTTAAGCAGAAGTCTCTTAAAAAATTAATGAGGATTTCCTCTTAAAAATAACATCATGATATAGCTCATTTTCCAGTTTAGCAAAGCACTTCAAACACAGGTTTTTGCTTTAATTTCATGAGTAAAGGCGTTGATAGATCTGGGTCTTGGACAAGCTCTTGACTGGGGAAGGGCCTTTGAAACATTTAACCAGACATTTTGAGCTATGAGAGTTATGGCATATTCTGCAAATTTATCCACAATCAAAACTTAATCATGTTAAGCTGGAATCATTTTATGGCAGTCTCTCACTGACCACACCAGCACACTTGACGAGTCACGATGAGCTACTTTTCAACACAGCCCTTGAGCTTGAACTAAAGAGAATCCCCCTTAACTATATTTTTACATCCAAATAAAGACCCTTCATTCTTGATTTTCAAGAGAAAGCATATTAGAGAAAATGGTAAGATACCGTGCTTGCATAAAAATCTCTTGATTGTAAAAAACCCGAATAGAATGCTTCTGAAATGACAAATGTGATTACCATATTAATCACATTTAGCATAATATTATCATCTCACTTTGTCTAATTTATAAAAAACCGTAAGTGAGACAAAGCTGAAGGGATGAAATCAAGCAATTCCTCTTGGCAACCTGAATGCTTTACTTATCTTTATGTTGCAACAAAATCAGAAGTCTGCACAATGCCAGCAGGCTCCTCAAATTGGTGAGAATCACTATAAAAAGTATTATGGGATGATTTAATTGATCTATGATGTCAGTGGGATAAAAATGAAATAGAAAATGCTTCCTGATAATGGATTTAGCATTAGGGACATTTCCATCACACTGAGCAAGATTTAGATTAAAACTCTTTTACGGTTGTCATCCTCTAGCAGTCAAGGGTAAACTGTGATCATCAAAATCATCATGAATAGTCATGAAAAATGATGACTAAAGAGCTAAGGCCTAGAATCAAAGGGAGGATTATTTTTCCAGTTGATTTTACATTTACAACATTTTGGATAAAAAATAAAATTAAGGACCTGAATGATCAATAAAAACACTACCTCTAGTGTCACAGCCAAATTCACACCAGGCTAAAAAATAAAATAAAAGAACGTCACAAAAGTCTTGTTCAGTCAAATCTGCTCACAGTCAATGACAGCTGAGGAAATCATTTCCTCGTTTAGCTCAACTACTTGCAAACTCCACCAGGATTTCAGATGTTGCTCGATACAGAGAACATCAGCAAACAATTATAAATATTTCAACAGTGGGATTGAGAGGGATTATTTCTCTCAATCAACCCCTTAAAAATCTGTTTTGGGGAGGGGAAAAAGAAACCCTCATCAGTGTCCATAGATACTTTTTGGCAAGTAAGCAAATCACCATCTTGATTCCACTTGTTGGATCTTGAACCCATCTATCAAAGAGACCACCTTACTTTATAAGGGTGCCTATGAAAGCCAAAACTGTAGCTTCAACCAGACTAATTCAGTCCATTTCCTATCATCACTTGGACTTAGGGTAATTTCTTCTTTGCCTTCATGGAATTCCCTATCAAAATCATATCAATATTATTTTAGTGGATGTGCCATATATCCCTATAATGCCTCAAAATGTTTAATCTCTTGCAGGCTCATTACACCTCTATAAAATAAAATGTGTTTTAGGTTAGGAGGTAAAGTTGTCAGCAAAAAGTGAAATAGTAAGAGGCTAGGAAAATATAAACATGTTTTTTATAAAGTCTAATAATAAAAACAAAACCAGAATATAGGCTTGCTTAATTATTGAGATAAATGCCTGGTTGCTGCCATGATTGTGTATGATGCAGTTGCAAAGAGACAAAATGATAGTATTTCAATGACAATTTAGATGTAGCTGCTTAAGAAACTGAACACATCGGAGGGTCATATATTACTTAGGTAGACTTTGGACTTCAGCACTCCAATACTGTTTCATGTCCCCACTCCAATCAGACAGACACCCCAGGAATGTTACCTAATTGATTAATTACAACATTTGGAGATCTTGATATCTGGTAATGATGGCCTGCTTCACACATTTTTTGGACAGAGAGAAGCACTTGAAGAAACTTGATGGATAGTCTGATTATCTCTGAAACAAGCCATTGTCTGCTTTATATTTTTAAATGTCACCTTTTGAATAAATATTTCATGCTGTCAGTATTTCTGTTTGCCTACAAAGATTTTCTCTCATTGAAGGGCATTTTGCAGCCTCAGGACAGGTGTTTGAAGTTTAACATGTAAGCCAGTTCCCCAAAATATTTTCCAATGCAACCCCATTTTAACACTTGAAAATTCACAGGACTCTAGATGCCAATGAAAACAAAACAGCAACAGGAATAAAGCAGCATAATAATAAAATTCAGTATATAATTATTAAAGTTTGCATACATATAATACAGCATATAAATAAGGAAATCTATGTTTTTAGAGTACTTTTGTAAAGGTGTGGTTGGGCATGTATGGTGGGGAGTGTGGGGGGTTTGTGAGTTGGTGTGGCTGTGTGTGTGAGGGGAAATAGAGTATGTTGGGGATGTATATGTGGAGGGGCTGTGGGGGCACGGTATGGGTGTATGGGGTTTGTGAGGGGGTGTGGCTGTGTGTGTGGGGGACATAGGGTATGTTGGGTTGTATATATGGTGGTATTATGGAGGCAGGGTATGGGTGTGTGTGGTGTGAGGGGGGTGGGGACCCCCCACACGCTCCCTCTCATGGTGGACAGCCCCTGCTGGCAGCAGGAGTAGCACTAGTAGCAGCAGGTGGTGGGCGCTTGGAGCACTCGTGGCCCATGCAGGTGCTGCCAGTCGGTGGCACACAGCTCTGGCTAGTGCTGCACATGGTGGCAAGGAGCATAGCCAGTCTGGCCCACCTCTATCGCATGGGGCTTCCTGCAGCACATGTGCAGCTCCTGGCACTTGTGTGCCACCAGGGGAAGCCCTGTGTGATGGAGCCAGCTGCCTTACCTGTCCCCTCCTGTGCAGGACCCAGGACTCCTCTGGAAGCGGAGGGGAGGCCTGCCCCATGCTTCTAGGTGGAGTCCCGGGTCCTGCACAGCACAGGATAGATAAGGCAACTGGCTCCATCACATGGGGCTTCCCCCAGTGGCACATGAGTGCTGGGAGCTGCATGTGTGCCGTGTGGAGCCCTGTGCAATAGAGGTGGGCCAGCCTGGCTATGCTCCTTGCCACCATATAAGTGCTGATGCGAACTATGCGCCGCCGGACAGTAATACCTGCATGGACCACAAATGCCCTGAGCACCCGCTGTCTGCTGCTGCTGCTGCTGCTATTGCTGCTGCAGCCAGCAGTGGGGGCTGTGTGCCATGAGAGGGAGTGTGTGGTGGGCCCCCACAGCCCCAACCCTGCCCATCGAGCTCTGTGCTCCTACTGCCCCCCGGGCACTGGCTCCATGCTCCCACCCAGCTGCAGCTCTCCCCAGCCCTACCACTTCACTACCTGGTGCCTGGAGCAAGCAGGATGGCAGGGAAGCTGAGCAGGTCCAACAACAGCGGTAGCAGCAGCATCCCTGCCCAGAAGCTGCAGGCTGGCTGGGCCAGGCCCTTCTGCACATGAGGCCACCATGGGAGTGAGGCATGTGGGCTGAGGGGTACAACTAGTTGGCGGGCACCCATAGGTTGGATGAAATTGCCTGGCAGTTCATATTTTGCCTACTCCTGGATTAAAGTAATTTTATTTCTTGTGACCCCATCTCCTGTTTGGGGTCATGACCTACAGTTTGGGAACCACTTGTAAGCCTTTGGTTCAAATTGGGGTGAAATAATCAGAAGTGTTTTAAAAAAGTCCAACTATATCTGGGATTGCTTTCTTTTCTCTAATGTAAGGGATATAAGAGAGCCTACTGCTTCATGAATATGTACAATTCTTTACATAAAAAGACAGACGTGTAATTCTTTCAAAGTACAAACAGTGAGTGGGAGAGAATCACACAACTTAATAATTGTAATTACAGTTTTTCTACTCTGACTAAAGACATTTTGGAACATAACAACCCCCCCAATTTGCTGTGGCTGATATTTTATGTTGGCACAGAGTGAGAATTAGCAGCAGAGACATATATTATAAAAAAAATGAAAAAGCTAGTTGCTGCAAAATAGAAAAGTCTTTCTACTTGACAGTACTTGTCACTATAACACTGCCCCACTTCTGCACTCTGTACACTGGCCTCTAATGCTTGGGAGGTCCAATTCAAGGGCACTGTCTTGATATTCAAAATCCTCTATGGGAAAAAACCCATCTTCCTAAAGGGTCTCTTGTCTCTCTTGGGCTAAACCAATAAGGAATAATTTGTGCACCCAGACTGTGTGACTCAGTACCAGGAGACCTGGATGTCTCCTTAACTCAACAGTTCTGGGAACTAAATGCAAAATTATTTTCTTCCACTCAACTGTCCCACACTGATTTATTTATTTCAGGTCTGATCTAGCTCCACAGCATATTAGTCCACAGAAGGATTTCAGTGGCTATGAATGACAGGTGGATCTGGCAGTTACCCAATAAACAAACACACCATTAATTAGCAAACTATGAACAATTTATTTTCTCCTACCTACCACTAAAGAACAGTGAGAGAATGATCTATTTTTTATCCAGCAAGTAAACAGACTAATCTAAACAAGCTATTTTCTCCTTCCTATTGCTAAGGACAGGCCTAGGGAGTGATTACTTCAGTTTTGAAACATGAGAGGTGCTCTGATACTGTACTCATGAGCACAGTGCAAGAACCTGAATAAATTACACATGTATGTAACATGAGCTTGATTCTCTTATTGCTCCGAGGATTATACAGAAAGACATCATTATCGAAAAGGATAAAATTGCACCCAATCCACTAAAACCCTGAGCCTGTGGAAATCAGTAAGGTTTGCATTTAACTTCTATGAAATGATCTAGTGAATTTACAAAGAAAAAACCCCTCTTCCCGCCTCTCCCCTCCTTTTATCTTATGAGTAGAGAGTAACAGGACAACACGATATATATGGCTTCCTCACTTTTCATGAATTCTAGACAATTGGGCATGACCTAAATTGCTCTTCTTTGCTTGTTAGAAAGAAGCCAATTTAAGTATAGGCAATGTTTTGGGGAAACAGACGCATAATAAAGATGAACACTAGCCTTCTAGTAATAAAGATGTCTAATCGCTCTTGTTTGGTAGCATGCATTCATGAGAACCCTTATGCTGATTGTGACAGTAATTTCATTGACCTGTGGGAGCCTGACAAAACATCCAGGGTTTCATGAGCATTATAGCAGGTACCAACTACCACAGGAGGCCATATGGTGGAAATAAACCACTCAACATAGAGAAGCAAAAGAAAAATCACCTATGTTAATTTGATTGACCTGTCAGAAAAGTCGCTTTCAGGGTTCACATGACATAGGACTGAGATATCCTCTAATCTCACACTGGATAGTACTTTTTACTTAATTTACCTCCTGTGGTTTCACAGAGGTCATGTAGTCCAGCCCTATGCCTGAGGCAGGATCACCCCTAGCCAAACCATCCTATACAAATCCATAGTATAACCACTTAGCAAACCTACAGTCAACCCTGACACAAGACATAGCACCCTAACCTGCCACAGGTAAAGCAGGGGCACCAGGGCAGTAAATGCCCTGATTCTGTAAAAGGTGGTTAATATATGCTCAAGGGATCCCAGGAAGAAAATTTCCTCCCTTCCCCACCCCCTACAGAGGAAGACAAAAACTCTCATATTGCATACCAATCAGACTGTTGGGTAAAATTCCCTCCTGACCCCAAATATAACAATTGGTCTGACCCTGAGCAGAGGAGCAAGACTCTTTAGTCATGAACCTCTGCCTTTTAAGTCACAGCAGAAGCACTAAAACACCCCAGTGAAAATCCCCAGCTTTGGCTTCAATCAGTGCCTCTGAGGAAAGCTTGAAAAAAACACGAAGCAGCAAGGGGAGGGGAGGGAGGCAGCAGCATGGATCATGAGTATATGGGGGATCTCAGGAAGAGGACTGTCACCTGAAATGCATAAAACTTTAGATAAGTCCATCATCTTAGGGCCCACCCCCAGCAAAAATAAAAGTCGGTGCCTACTGGTGGCAGCATTCCCACCCAGCCCTATGTGGCAACCAGCAAAGCCCAGAAGCATGGGAAATACCCATCGTAGAACATAGTCATGGCAATGCCTAGATCATCACTGACTAGTGGTTGTCCAACCTCTTCTTCATAGATTTCATAGACATTAGGGTTGGAAGGGACCTTGGAAGATCATCGAGCCCCCTGCCCCAGTGATGAGAGAGTCCACAATTTCCCAAGGCCATCTAATCCATGTTCTAACAGTGAAGACGTTTTTCCTGATATTGAATCTAAACCTACTTTGCTGCAACTTCAAGCCATTGGTCTGTGTCTTACTCTCTGTGGTAACAAAGAAAAGGTGTTTGCCCTCTTCTTTATGGTAGCCCTTCAGGTATTTGAAGACTGTTTTCATGTGCTCTAGTAAGTGTTTTTTTTTTCTGCAAGCTGAACATGCCTAGTTCCTTCAGCCTCTCCTCATTTGACTTGCATTCGAAGCCCTTTGCCATCTTAATCACCCACCTCTGGACCCTAACTCCATGTCCTTTAAAAAACATGGAGCCCAAAATGTCACACGGTAATCTCAATGAGACCTAACCGGTTCTGAGTAGAGAGGCATTATCAACTCCCATGTCTTGCATCTAATGCTTCCATTGATGCATCCTAAAACTGCATTTTTTGTGCAGCTGCATCACACTACATTGTATTGAGTCTGTGATCTGCTAAGACTTCCAGAATCTCCTCCACCAGTCCAGCTAGGTGTCACCCATTTTGTATTTGCATTTTTGATTATCTTTCCTGAGGTGTAGCACCTTGCATTTGTATCGTTGAACTTCATCCTGATTGGAAAGCTGGGCTGAAGCTATCTGTCTGAATTGCACTCCTATCCTCCCATGTGTTCACTATCCTTCCAAGATTCATGTCATCTTTAAATTTGTTCAAGAAGCTTTCTATGCCAGCATCCAAATCATTAATAAACATGTTGAACAGCAATGGGCCCAGGACAGACCTCTGTATGACTCAAATTTTTCCAATTTGTTTATGAGAGGGTCAAAAGCCTTGCTGAAGTTGAGATATGTTATATCAGGAGCATTTCCTTCATCTACCCAAGTAGTTACTTTGTCAAAGAAGGAGATCAAATTTGTTTGACCCAATTTGTTCTTAGTAAATCCATGCTGGCTACTTGTGAGCATTCTTTTCTCCTCCAGATGCCTGCAAGTAATTTTTCTTAGGATATGTTCTAGTAACATCCTGGTATTGAGATGAGCTAACTGGTCTGTAGTTCCCTAGGTCCTTCTTTTTGTCTTTTTTTTTAAAGAGAGACACTAGTTGGCCCTTTCTCAGTCCTTTGGTACATCATCCGTCTCCCACAACTTCATAAAGATCAATACCTCTGCCAGCTCCTTCAGTACCTTGGGATTAAATTCACCAGGCCCCCTGTCTTGAATTTATTCAGACCCATCAAAAACTCTCCCTCAGCTTCTCCTCTTCTTTATCCAAATAATCATTATTAGGTATCTGGCTACAGCTTAGTTTATTTGTGAAGACTGGAGCAATGTAGGTGTTGAGTAGCTCTGCCATCTTTGTATCGTCCGTTAAGAATTCCCTGACCTCCTAACAGTGGATCTACAGCTTCTTTGGTCGTTCTTTTCTGGCCAACTTACTTCTAGAACCTCTCCTTATTGTCTTTAATCTCCCTCGCCAGGAACAGCTAATTTTTTACCTTTTCCCTTTTTTTAATGTTGTCGCTGATTTTGTCCCTGCAGGTTCCTGCTATTTCATAGTACACTTCTTCAGGACATGTCTATTTTTCCATTGCCTGTATGCTTTCCTTTTATACTTGAGGCATTTTAGAAGCTCCTTGTGCTGCCACACTGGTTTCTTGCCATTCTTTTTGTGTTTCCATTGTGTCAGGACAGTTTCTTGTTGGGCTTCTAATGCTGTGCCCGTTAGAAGCTCCCAGCTCTCCTGGGCACCTTTACTCCTCAGTCTTTCTTCCCATGGCACTATGCTTATTAACTCCTTGAGTCAGATGAAATAAACCTTTTTCAAAAATAGTGTCCTAGTTTTGGTGACCCCATGCTTTCCCTGCCTCAGGACCTGGAATTCTCTCATATTGTGATCACTTCCTCTGTCACAGGGCACTAAGGTGCCTGCTCCTTTAAGGGCTGAAACTGCCTAAGGAAAGAGCCCTAGCAGTCATTCAGGAACCCCTCAGCTGCAAGTTACCATGGCAGCAGGAATGAGGGAATTAGCCCATACCTACAGGTGGTCAGCTGACTGGAAGAGGCAGGGCCTGGGGCATATATAAACCCCAGGGCTGGGAATCAGGGGGTCAGTTTTGTGCCAGCATCCAAGGGGGAAGGAGCTCTCCTAGAGGAAGCTAAGTGAAGAGGCTTGATGGCCCATCTCCTGCTTCTGGTAGAATTAATGGACTTCAGGAGCTCACCAGACCCTGGCCTACAAAGCATATAGTGCTGGGAGAAGGGTGATTCATTTAAGAGGGACAGAGCACACCCTGAGCTGCTTGCATTATGACATAGCCCAGGGGCTCGTACTTTGATTTCTGTAGACCGGAGGATTGGGTTGAGGCTATTAGGGAAAGAGGAGGCCTCACTGGGGGCCCACTACAGTGCACAGACCCAAGCGCCAGTGTGGGCACAGTGTCCAGGGTGCACAGACCCCAGCGCCAGTGTGGGTGCAGTGACAAAGGGGGTTGTGGAGAGCCCAGCACTGAGGGGCACAGAAAGAGAGAGAGACAGGGCTGCGGAGAGCCCAGTGATGACCAGAGGCCAAGTGAAACTAAGGCCTTAGAGGGACGCTGTGTAAATGCCATCTGTGAGGCTTGGGGCATGGTAAAGGGGCGGTTTGCAGCCACGCACCCAGCCCATATGGCTGAGGGTATTCTGAGAGGCATCCATTTTTGAGTGGGACCCAGAAGGGGTCCGAGAGCCCACAGGGTTCAGTGGGATCCATTTGGACCATGCCCAACAATACAAACTCGAGGGCAGCCTCCCCATCTATTCTAGTTACAGAAAGACGTAGCAGACAAGAAAGATGTTGGCATAGCCAAGAAGCCCTATGGTATCGTGGCCATCCCTGGGGACCCTATTCTGTGACAATCTCCCAAGTTGCCCATCACCTTCAGATCCTCATCACCTTCAGATCCTCCACCAATTCTTCCCTGTTGGTCAAGACAAGATCTAGGATAGATGATCCCCTAGTTGTATCCTCCATCTTTTGGAACAGAAAGTTGTCTCTCATGCAAGTTAAGAACCAACTTGACATTTTATGTTTGGCTGCATTGTTCTTCTAGCAGATGTTTGGAAAATTGAAGTCTCCCATCACTACCATTCCATAACTTTTGAATAGATTTGTCATCTACTTTAAGAGTGCCTATAACCGGGGGCTTTCTCGAGGCCCATCTGCCATTGGTCCACCCATCTGTTTCTGAGCCAACTGCCTGCTTCCTATCCTGCCACACCTTGTTGTTATATAATTATGTTGTTAGTTAGGTGGGAGGATGCCCACTTCTTGCCTTTATGCCAAGGGGCACTATCTGCAGCTCCATTCCTCCCCTACATCACAGCCTAAGCCTCGCAGATGGCATCCACAGTTGTAATAGCATCACCGGCCCCACACTGGGCCCCAGAATCCTCCAATCCAGACCCCAACCAGATCCCTCCAATCAGGCAGCCTACTCCACCTTCACTTGGGACTGCCTAGCTCCCTGAACTCCTTTAGGCATGGTCCTACCCTCTTGGGCATGGTCCCCCTGGGACTTTTGGCCACCCAGGCCCTGGCCTCACCTCAAAGGCCAGTTGGAAGCCCCAGGCAGTCAGCTCTGGGTGTCCCTCGTGGTGGGCCCCTGGCCTTTTTGTACATTCTGGTCCTGGCCCCAGCATTAACCAGTTGAGGGTATTGTACGTCAGGCTTCTGAGTCTATAGCCCACTCTCTGACTTGGGTCTGCCTTCTTGGCCCTACCATGGGGTAACCCAACTGGCTGTGGGAACTGGGGTTATTAAGGTGCCCTGACCCACCTTTCACTGGGGTGGTAACTGGCCTGGCATTTCCTGGTGGCTCCTGCACCACCTAGAGCCCAACCAGGCCACCCACTCATAGCAGAGTGCAGTTTTAGGTCATACCCAGGACCAGGAGCCTCCAAACCATCTCCTACAGCTCCTGCCCTTACCTCCAGGATGTTGCATGCAGCCTTGCAGACAGGCAATGTTTCTGCCTGGCCTACCAGCAGTGAACTGCTCTGTTTTATATAGGCGGCCAGAGACCTAAAATGGCCATTGCAATCAAGCACTTGGTGGCTGTTTGGCTCAGCCCTTAAAGTGGCAGGCACCAACAGTGCCCTGCCAGTGTGCCTCATTCATGTCCTTTTCCTGACTTGGTGGCCTATAATAAATTATATTAGTGCTGTATGTTTCATCTTTCATTTTCACCCAAATGCATTCTTTTCTGCTGTCTTCTTCCTCCTGACCCAGAAAACAGTGCAGTAAATAACGTCACCACAGGATAGTACTTCTATTTCCAAGTACTAACCTTTGGCAGTGTTTATTAGTTTACTGTGGCCTAAAAGAGCGACACATGAAGGTGCAGAAAATTTACTATGGAGCTAATTAGGCAACTCCACAGTAAATGTGTCATTTAGTTGCATCCACTGTTAACAAAATTAAGTTCCTAATATCCATAACTGAAAGAGTTCCAGGTGCCTCTGAATAGTACCATTTAGATTCTCAGCATAATAACACATGATCAGTAATAAGAAGGGGTAGCACACCATAATGTAGTCTGGTTTTCAAAAAAGTTGAGGATTCAGAATCAATACTCAGACATCTAAAAATGCAAGAACAAGAGATGTGAACTTGGTGCCCCAAAGTGGAAGCAAATTAATGGGTATACTTGAAAATGCGAGTCTAAATCTTACAGGCCATGTGTTTCAAGTACATTGTCAAGAGAAGACTTTTTAATACTTTTTCCCCATATACCACTGAAGGACCTGGTCCATTCCTAGTAAAGATTAAGAGGACCATTGTGAATTGGTCAACGTTAAAACCTAAACATAGATCAAATCCTATGTCAGTATTTGACAGCAATAGGATTATTCACATGATTAAACTTAACATGTCCTGTTTTTATTAGTCAAACAGTTTCACTTTTCTGACATTTACATTTAATAGCTTTATAAATATAATACTTTGAAAAAGAGTTATATGTATTGTCCAACCAGCTCAAGGTAACACAATAGGACAATTAGTCAGACTTCTAACAAGTCCCCTCTTGTCAGCACGGAGGTGGAAAAAGATCTGGGAGTCATTATTGACTCCAGGATGAACATGAGTCGGCAATGTGGGGAGGCGGCTAGGAAGGCCAACTGCACCTTGTCGTGCATCCACAGATGCATCTCGAGCAGGTCCA
>NW_017729033.1:23741881-23742911 GCF_001723915.1 Gavialis gangeticus
ATCAGGAGGCGCTACTTCACGGTCAGGGCGGCTAGGGTCTGGAACCAGCTTCCATGTGAGGTGGTGCAGGCTCCCACCCTGGGGGTTTTTAAGAGGAGGTTGGATGACCACCTTATTGGGGTCATTTGACCCCAGTGCTCTTCCTGCCATGGCAGGGGGTTGGACTAGATGATCTGCTCAGGTCCCTTCCAACCCTAGAAACTATGAAACTAAGTACCTAAGTTTAGTATAAAAGGTAAATATTATTACTAACAATGTGCATTACAGTACTGCCCAAATACTCCAACTAAAACTGATTTTTATAGCCCTAGACTCTGTAAAAACACACAAGAAGGGACAATCCTACCAAGAAGAGCACAACATCTAAAGGAGATAAGACAGAGAAAGGAGGGAAAATAAAGGTCCAGAAGTTAAGGGTTAGATCCAGAGGGAACATAGGTACCCATATGCCACTTTAGGGGTCAAAAACTGACATTTAGTTGTTCCCGAGATCTTCAAAAACTGGTTCATCCTCTGCCTATCCCTGGAGGCACCTAAACCCCCTGGGACGTGTCCACACATGCAAGCACATGCGCTTGCAGCAGCTCAAATAGAAGAGGTGTGAATTTGAGCTGGGGCTTTTTGCTTCAGCGCAAGTGCTCGGACATGCACTTTGGTGTGGAGCAAATTGTGCCACTTGGGGCAAAATAACCCTGCCTGGCTCCTCCCGGATCTGCAGCCAAGGGGAGCTAGAGCCCGGGACCAGCACCTGTGATGTCCCCAGCAGCATAAAAACCTGCCTTGTCCTGGTTCCAGCAGTATAAAAAGCCACCCTGGCAAGTAGCTCAGGGCTACTTGCTCTCAGAAGCTTCTGGGGCCCAGCCAATTGGTACCTGGGGACACTACCCCTTGTGCCAGCTGGACTGCTGATGCAGCTCTAAGAGTTCCCTACACCCTCTACCCACTGCAGGGGTCTGGCAGTGGGGGCTGCTGCCTGGCTGTGACCTGCTGCACACCTACCAGACCCAGATGCAGACTGCACAGCCAGCAA
>NW_017729033.1:23747911-23749985 GCF_001723915.1 Gavialis gangeticus
AGGGGAGCTAGAGCCCGGGACCAGCACCTGTGATGTCCCCAGCAGCATAAAAACCTGCCTTGTCCTGGTTCCAGCAGTATAAAAAGCCACCCTGGCAAGTAGCTCAGGGCTACTTGCTCTCAGAAGCTTCTGGGGCCCAGCCAATTGGTACCTGGGGACACTACCCCTTGTGCCAGCTGGACTGCTGATGCAGCTCTAAGAGTTCCCTACACCCTCTACCCACTGCAGGGGTCTGGCAGTGGGGGCTGCTGCCTGGCTGTGACCTGCTGCACACCTACCAGACCCAGATGAGGACTGCACAGCCAGCAAGAGGCACATGCGTGCTCATCTGGACATGCCCCTGGAGTCCAAGCTTCCTTGACACAGCCCCCAAAATACCTATGTTTGGCCTGGAGAAAGATAGAAGGACAGTAAAAGAAGAATCAGTGGAATTATATATAGAATAACTGAGAATAAAAGTTACTGTTCAGTGTCAGCAAGTGTATCGGGTTCTAGTCCATAGACCATGTGAGAAATCTTCAGGTGCGTAGTGGCTCATAGTGAAACCTACCCAAAGAAATCAGTGCAAGTAATTTGTAAATGTATTATATCTCTTGTGTCAAGCAGAGTTGCCTGCAGTTTTAAATCAACATTTTACTTAATGTTCAAAGACACAGGTATAAATAAGTGATATCAAACCAGTCCCATTAATCTCCAAAGATCTTTTTCTTCAGTAGGAATGGCAAAATCAGTCCCAAATTAGTAGCGGTAAAGGATGAACTAGAATTTTTCATGGAGGAGACAAATTTTCCCTTTATGTTCCACAGCTCCAGTAACCAGCACATTTAAAGTCAATTTTAACTTACATTTTACCTACTAGCTTCTCTTAAGTGTGCATATATGGTTGTGTACTATATGTGTGGTCGTGTAGTATATGTTGTATAGTGTAAACTTACTTTTAAATGTTCAAGACTAGTACTTTAATTTTTTCTCTGAGGGAAAAACTTCATGTGTCAATTCAAGTTCCTCAAATGATTGCTATTGGTTTGGGGCTTGATGTGGCCCCTGGTCAAGCAGAATTCTCTTAAGATGGCTCTCACTGTGACTGCATTCTGCAGAGGTGTAGCAAACTCATTGAGCACCTGGTGGGCAAAGTGGGGGCTTGGTATGCACTTTAAACAGGACCCAGGATGGGGAGGTTTACCTTCCTGGGTTACTGCTGCTGCTATTGCTGTGGCAGTCAGCTCTTCCTTGATGGCAGCAGCCCCATAGATGGGTTCCCTGCAAGCTGACCATAGTGCTTGGTTTCTACAGCCTGCCCCCTCCCTCCCCCAAACACACATACATATTGAGTCCAGGGCTGTACCTGGTCTGGCAAAGGTCCCCAGGGGAAAGCATGATTCTGCTTGCATCACTGACCCCCCACTCCCAGATTCACCAGCGAGTGCAGTGCTGCCCTGCCTCATTCCTAGGGTCAGGCCAGGGCACCACGGAGTTGCCCCTGCTGTAGCAAAGACTCCTGGCGCCCCAGCCTAGTTACACTACTGGGATTCTGATATGAAGTTTCAAGAGATCTATAACACTGAGATTCCACTATATTCTTGTGCCCCTCACTGTGCTACAAATAGAAAACTAGTATTCTGGTACTCACAGAAGTGTAGTCATTGGCTTCCTGCCCCAATCTTGCTTTTTGGTTTGAAAGGCCAAAACAAATAGAGGAGGGTTTTTGTTTAGATTTAAAGCAGTTAGATTTCTGATCATTTTTATTTTCAGTCATAAGATAATGTGAATCAATAAATGCCTTCCCACTACATAGGCTTGTGTGATTTCTTTTGATGGATTTTATAATGTGTCATCATAACTACAGGCCAGTCAGCCTTACCTCGATCCTGGGCAAGCTGTTCGAGAAAATTATTCTGGCACATATCCAGGAGGGGCCAGCAGGGAGCTGCATGCTCAGGGGCAACCAGCACGGGTTCATCAGCGGCAGGTCCTGTCAGACCAACCTGGTGGCCTTTTACGACCAGGTCACTAAATCATTGGATGCAGGGGTGGCAGTGGATATAGTTTTCCTAGACTTCAGGAAGGCTTTTGA
>NW_017729033.1:23750573-23757874 GCF_001723915.1 Gavialis gangeticus
CGGACTAGATGATCTGCTCAGGTCCCTTCCGACCCTAGAAACTATGAAACTATGAAACTATGACGATGCAAACTTCCTGGATAGTCTATGATGGTACACTCTTATCCATTTCTATAGTGTCAGGGTACTTCTAAAGTGCCCATAAGCACAGTATTTAAATACTGGTACTGTATTGTCTTTTCCCACAGCATACCATATACACTTATATTCTATACAGTGATCTATGCATACTATATATACATGCACACACATTCTGTACTGCATATAATTGATATTTTATTTCTCCCTGCATACCTTGGGGGTTGCAACCAAGCCGAAAGTAGGCAGAAGGTGATTCCAAGCCTGACTCAATGGACTGAGCCATCTGGTGATAAGTAGTTGTTAAAAGGTCCCTGAAAGGGATGAAGGGGGAAGACAGAAAGTTACGGGGCTGGAGGCGGAAGCCTGTGCCAGAGTAGTCTCCCTGGGTCCGAGAGAAGAGGAAGCTGAGCATAGCTGAGAGAAGGAGCGAGCAGGAGGGTAGGCTCCTGGACAAGTCCAAATCACCATGTCAGAGTTGCTGTTCTCCCAGGAGGTCTGGGAAAAGACTGTGAGTGAAGGTGAGAGACTGTGAGTTTGCTGGAGGGAATAAAAGAGGGGGTGGGAAGAGTGAGAAGAGTGCAGGGCTAGCAGCTGCACCGGTGAGCCCGGGAACTCTCTCCCAGTCTGGGAAAAGATCCTGTGTATAGCATTGGTGTGTTGTGTTGATTGTTTATGTTGATTCCTGCAGGGAGGGAGTTTGCCACAGGGAAACAAAGACTGTCTGAACAAGCAAATCCCTAACCCGCTACACTCCCACTGAAAAGTAATGCATGGCATGATTAAATTATTTATACTGTACTCTCTTTTTCTATTCCCCCCCCCCATCATGAAGGGATCCAAAGTCAATTAAAGAGCAATTACATGACAAAGTTCTGTGTAATGCATCAGTGTGGCAGGTGCTCCATCTCTCTCTCTCTCTCTCTATCTATCTATCTACACACACACACACACACACACACACAGATGTAAATAAATGACAAGATTATCTACTTTTAATTAATAATTTCAGGGGAAAAGTATGGATTCATCCAAGTACTGTTTTACTAATTCCATTGATGGGGATAGCAGTTCAAGAAAATAAATTATTACACTATCGTGCCCATGGGGTAAAATCCTGGCTTCCATGAACTCAGTGGCAAAACACTTAGGGGGTATCGTCTATACAATCAGAACCAGAAGCACAGCCCCCTTAGCACAGGATTGGACCTGAGCTACTAAAGTCTAACTGAACCAGCATGATGTCTCAACACAGCACTGCCTTGCTCCCATGGCCTCAGAAAACAAGGGATAAGTTGTTTTCTTGGTTCTATACCCAAATCTGGAGCCAGGTTAGCTTCCCCATAGCAACAACATGCTGACTTGACAAAACAATCAATAAATCAAACTCCTCTTCAGGAAAGGTAGTAGCTGAACATTTCACTTCACTGCTTTTCCTAAGAGAACAGTAGGCTAAAATGCACTCTAGAGACTGTCCTACAAGAGTCCAGTTGTAAGCAAGCAACCCTTCCTCCTGCCCCCTGCAATTTCTTTGGAAGACTAATCTGCAGTTAATCCAGATGACATTTAGAAATAAGCACTGTAAAGTGGGTTTTAGGGAAAGTACTTAGTATAAATTGTTAATGTGTTAACCTGAGGGCACAAAGATTGTTTAAGCCTTATGTCGTTAGTTAGAGTCATAAATGGTTATGTATATTTGCTCACTTGATGGTATTTTGTAAAGATCCCTGATGCTAAAAGATGCTGGGCTGAATAGTAGCCTTGGATCGCTGTGTTTTAGTGAGAGACACGAATTCAGCCTGGAATATCTATTCCCTGGAATCAGAATGATGTTCATAGCCTTTTACATATACATCTTCAAACTATAGGAAAAAAACATTGATATGTAAAATGTTATGAAAAAAAACTTTATTGTTTTTATCTTAGGCTTGTGTCCTGTGAAGCTACACTGATCAGTGGATAGCACACTCTCTGGAACTCCCCTCTTTTCAGGTCAAAGCACCAGACCAGTATAAAAGTGCCCTAAAAACTCCAGCCCAGAGCAAGGTAGAATTGTCCCAGTACAGGAACTGTGGAAGGAAGTCCTTGGCTGCTCTGCAGGGAGTTTCTTGCAATCTCTAACATGATTTGGGCCAGCGAGGGGGAAAGTATATCAGGACAGAACTCTGTATACAGCACTGTGGACTTTCAACACAGCATCCATATGGCATTCCTGTAAGGCTGCTGTAATTTAGGCAGGTCTCCAGATCTGTGTAAGGTTCATGGGGAAAGCCTCTTCAATGCTTAGAAAAGCTAGAGACTGGGAAGCTATAAAGGCGGTTTAAACCAATTCAGAAGCCATCCTCTGTCCCTCAAGACTTCAAACTCTCTATGAGGAGACTTGAGGTGCTCCAGAAAATCTTGTCCCTGTACTTTTGTACTAGTTGTGTTAATTGCCTGCTAGCATTACAGGAAGGTCCTTCAGCCTTTGTGTGTCTCAGTTCCCTTACATTCAATTATCTTTATCAGTTCTTTGTTCTATACCAAGCCAATAGCAAAACTCTTTTGGAGATTTCTCTGCAAGCTGGCTTGGCCATTGTCTCCATCCTTTTATCTGCCTCCACTTCAGGATCACTTTTATCACCTCCATTTCTTCTGTAGCCTTGAGTGTACCCCTACTCATCTCCTATATGGCTCTCTTCTCTGTACTTACTGTTTTTCCCCCCAACCACAGTTGCAGGTCAGACTTTGCCAGCTACATCTCTGCACAATACAGGCTTGAAAGACTGAACTAAGAGCTGAAGGTTATCTTTTCAAGCTGCTTCTGAAACAATGCCATTTTTTCAGCTAGCACGACTTGTCAGAATAGCATTTGTACCATTTTAAAATCAGTTTAATTCTGGTTGGTAAAATGGTCTCTAATGAATGTGAGGATCTTGTTTTTGGACTTTTTTTTTCTTTTTTGCTAGGCATGGGGACACAAGTGTGTTGTCTGGGCTTCAGTAAGAAATTGAGGGCAGTGTTTTTAGAAGTTTAGTCATGCACACCATATCATAGATTCAGGGAAGCAACCCACCAAGTGCCAAAGCAAGGATCTCTTAACTTTCGTTCTTGCTTTCACTTTCTCTCATCCCCTCACTACCTTAGGCTACTATGCTGTTCTCCAAGATGATATTGCCATTTTGCTTTCAAATCCTACTAAGAATGAGAAAAGACTTGTTTGTTTGTTTCTTTAATGGAACATATTTTAGTGAGTTTATTTATGTAGGGCCTATTCTAATAAATCCTGCATAAACAGACTGATTATTTGAGTGGAGGGCTGTGTTCACTCTTAGGGCTGTGTGAAGCTTCAGTCGCTGATTCGATTCAGAGGAGATTTGGCCCGATTTGGCGGCCAAATCTCCAAATCTGAATTGAATCAGGAGTCCCATTAATCTCTCCGAATTGAAATCGGAAGACTTCAGATCAATTTAGACAGAGTTGATGATTCCGCCATAGACAGCTTTATATGTTTTTTCTACATACCTCAAGGTACCAGGCATGGCTTGTGAATGTGGAGATGCTGGGGCAGATGGAATGTCCCACAGGAGCATGGCGGGGGTCCCCAGCGTGCTCAGCGGCAAACCTGGAAGTGGACCAGAAGCACTTCCAGTTCACTTTCCGGTCTGCCACAGAGCACACAGGTGATTCCTGCCCCCCGGCTCAGCGACTGGTGCCTCCTGGAGCTGTGCTTGGTACCTCGAGGTATGTAGAAAAAATATATATATAGTATTAGGTCTTGGCTCCCCATTTCAATTCTTCCTTGCTAAAAAGTGTCTGCAAAGACTGATAACCAAACAGGTCAAAAGCATCATTGAAGCAATGCATCTTAGAACTTGCCTTTCACAGGCCACACTTGAATTTGGCTCATGAGCTGAACCTAATGAAAATGGAAAAGAGAGCTATGCAAACTCTGGATGTACTTTCCCTGCATCCTGACTTCTTTACTTGAGTAAGTTAGCTTACATAATTTAAATGTTCCAGAGAGTGAGTAGGTACTCTACCGTTTCTAGTAAGATACTTTCCTCCTTGGCTTCAGTCAAATGACTTGCCAATCAACTTATCAACTCTGTCTTCCTGAGGGAGGCCTGGCACCCAGCTTACGGGACTTGCAACAGACTTTTTCTATTCCACACCCCCCATACCTCATCTCACCAAAACTAAGCAGAAGAAAAGTTTAATAGGCATCTCGGGCTGTACATTCTTGGGCCCCGGTATGGGAGGCCTATTTAAACTTGATCAACTAAAACTCAGTTGCAGGTTTAGGGAATGCTGAAGCAAGAAACTAAGTTAGAAGGGGTATGGGCAACACTGGAACAAGGGTTAAGAGTTCATCACAATGTCCAGCCCATTGGAGCCCTGACCACAAATGCTGTCATACATTTCCTGGGATGACTGGTGGAAGTCCTCCCCAGAAATTTTATGAACACTCCAAGTAATCAATGCATTTAAATAAGATCTGGAAGTCATGCTAAACTGAGGCTTATTCACAACAGATAAAATACAAAACCCTGATGCTGCAAGCATAGCTAGGCCATCTGAGAAGAAACAATGCAGTATCCCATCCAGTATATCTTCTATTCATAAGAATTTCAAGCTGGCTTCTAAGTGTCTGGTTACTCCGTAAAACCTTATGTTTTTCCTGGTTGTTAATCAGTTTCTTGAGATGTCCCAAACCAGATAACCCCTTGTCACTAGAAAAGATAATTATTAACACAATTAAAAGAATGCTTTGAAGAGGCTGGACTAAGAGTATAAAAAGCTGTAAAAGCAGCAAACAGTGTGCTTCAAAAGGGAGAAATCTCTCTGATACCATCCGCTGTTGTTCTTGAGAAGCTGGAAGAAACAGATCGTCTCTTTCCATCATCTGTTTAACTGTCAACAATTGTGCTAAGAATGCATCAAGAGGCTACTAGGACAGTTAGGACAAAAGATTGGGACATTCCGAGTTTAAGACATGTAAGTGGATCAGCTTGTCCAGGCTGATTGACCCAGTTTGGCTCGGACATGCCCTAATGAACTGAATGCTGGCTGAAGAGGGTGTCAGCTGGACACCCAGCCTGATTCAGAGGTATTTTGTTCACCTGTGTGCTCATGTCCGACTGCATTTTATTGTTACCTTAATGAACTGATTCCTGGCATATGAGGGTGTCAGCCTGTCCATGCTGATCAACCTGGCTGGGTCAGGCCTGTCATGTTAATGTGTGTGTTTATATGTATGTGACTGATTTGGTGGCTGGAGGAACCCAGCTCCATTGAATTGAGTCCTGCAAGATAGCTCCATTAGGGGTGAGGACTTGCAGAAGGGAGAGAGACAGTTCCATATAGAAACACCAGTACACAAACAGCACATTAATAGAATTACAAAGACCCCAGAAACATATCCCTAATAAATGAGTGCACCCCAAAGTGTTGGGCAAATCTGGTAACAAGAGTTGATAGATAAATAACTGAAGCTACCATAGTAGTCAGAATACATTGCTAGGTAGTGTACACCACTGTTTAGGTGTAGTGGGGGAGGAAGAAAACTCTGAGTACCAGGACAATAAGGTCAACAGTAGTGCAAGTACAGTTCTGTGAAGTGCTCCCGTTCTTGTGCAGAGCTGCCACCGTCAGAGATTGCACAAGGCAGAACTGCCACAGAGCAATGGGTGGATGAGTCAGAGGGAGCTGGAGAGGATCAGAGCTCAAAGTGGCATTTGACCACAATTAGACAGCTGCTTTCCTGCCTCAGGGGTCTGGGACAGACATTGCATAAAACAGTTTGACCCAAATAAGTTAAGTCTCCTACTACATTTGGCCAGATTTATCTCAAACTGGTTTCAGCCATTTTCAAAGTGGTTTATGTGCACTGAACATCTGTTCTGTTACAGGTTTAAACCCGTTTCTGATCACTTAAACCAGTTTATGTGTAATGTCTGTCCCTAGCCAAGAAGTCTGTGTCACCAGCTAGAATAAAAAAGCAGGAGTGAGCAAGAGGGAGGAAGCAAAAGTGGGTATCACTTACCTTATGTCACCGTCTTATCTTGTGCCCCTAAAAGATAAACTGTAAACTAGAGTATCCACAAGGGAAGAGGAGTTTCAGTGAGGGGCCGTGATATGGGGAATCAGGTCTAGTCCTAGGGCCCATAGCAATCAAACAATAGAGCTGGAAATAGGACCAGAAAGAGTCTGTGTCTGGAGGCAGGGACTGGCTGGAACCTGCCAAGATCCAGAATTACTCAGAAACATACAAAACCCAGGGTGTGGATCCAAGCACAAAAGCTTGGTAGGAAGAGTTAGACCCTGCACCTCTGATGTTTAGAGCAGCAGTGCGTCGCTCCTTGACTGTTCCACTTTAAATTAGCTTTCTGGTGAATCT
Organism: Gavialis gangeticus; assembly: GCF_001723915.1. Lineage (NCBI taxonomy): Eukaryota > Metazoa > Chordata > Crocodylia > Gavialidae > Gavialis > Gavialis gangeticus. The sequence goes on from NW_017729033.1 coordinate 23,757,031, forward strand.
GCCACATTCCTCTTCTTCAGTAGTTTGAGCACTGGGCAGGTTATGATACAGGTTTGTGGTCTGAAGCAGTGAGAGGGATGCTACAGGGTTACAGAGCATTTTGCCTACAGAAGCAAATATCATCATGATTTCTAACATCATTGTGATTGCCTTGGAGAATCTAAAATACACATGCTCATAGGTGTATTTTTTAATTTTTGATAATTTTATTTCATTATTTATCCAACCTTTCAAGCTAAGGATGGGAACCTGGCATTAAGTTAGAAAAAATAAAATAAAATCAGCCTAACAAAACTTTACTTAAATGTTATGAACCCAGACACAAGATGTGCTCAGTGGTCCTTTATCTTGATGACTGGTTATAATAAGGAAAATTCTGATAGATTACTAAAGTCTCAAACACAATTATTTGCCCTGGGGAAGTGGGTGAGTAGAATTTTGCAAAGATGAAATAAAGAAGGACAGTATAATATATGAATAGGCACTGTGTTGATTAATATATATTGTATTGACTAAGTCATGCCATGGCTCATTCTTCTTACCTCTACAATGTAGAATGAAACAAAAGTCAATAACTTTTTTACCCAAGACATTGCTTCTTGCCACCCATGGGCTTGATTCTCCATTCATTCTTCGTATGTAAATCATAGTAGCTCCACTGAAAAAAATGCAGTAATTCAGTGATTCCCAAAGGGAGAGTCACAGAAGTGTGCTGTGAGACCCCATTAGGAATAAAGCTATCTGACACCCTGTACCAGCCCCAACTGCTCCAACAGTACCTGCAGCTGTTTCTCTAGGGATTGCCACCACAGCTGCTGCCTTCCCCCACCCTGCTCTGCCCCCA
>NW_017729033.1:23757983-23776545 GCF_001723915.1 Gavialis gangeticus
AGCAACGCAGTGTGCTGCAAGCCGGTACATGGGTACATGGATGCAAAGACGGAACTGGCTACATTGCCTGGGGATCTATACAAAACCGAAATTCAAGCCTCCCAGAGCTTCACGTCTGCAAGTTGGGTCTCTTCCTCCATGTTTCACTCAGGCCTGTCCCATCAGCAGCCTGGCCAACCTAGTCCATAGTACAGGAAGACAGCTTATGTTGCTGAGAATAGTATTACTAAAATAATCCACTTTTTAGGAAGGAACGTTGATATAATAAGGGGGATGCCCTACTTTTGAGGTATTTTAGGATTTGGCCAGTATCTGTTCGGGGAGTCAAGGAATTGGCTGAACCTCCTCTCCTGCTTTCCTCTTCCTGTTCACTCTTGCTTTCTTTATCTAGATGGTGAGAGAGACATTTTGAGGCAGGAAAAGGATGGTTTAATCAAGGGTCACTGCCACTTTGAGGTAGGCTTCTCTATCTCCTCCCCTTTTCCCCATTGCTTATGTTCACTACTACACAAAGTTTCTGAAGAAGGAAAAAGTGCAGCTCTACACAGGAATAGCACTGCCCCTACTCAGCCTGGGTACTCTTCACCCTCATCATACCCCAAAACTGGAAGTATGAGCAGTTAATCAGTGTGTAACAGGGGGCCTACCGGGGCCAATTTCCACGTGGCCCGCCCACCTGTTCTTGGGCAAACTACCCACCTTCTCGCCCACCACACCTTGGTCTTAATTAATTAATTAATAGATGTAATTAGGCAGGAGGCTGCCCATTTTCTGCCCCACTTCTGGGGGCTCTATCTGCGGCTCCATTCCTCCCCTACACCACAGCTCAAGCCTCGCAGATGACCTCATGATGTTCTCATATGCGCCAGTCCCCCATGATGGGGCCCAGAAAACTGCTGTAGAACCCCCCAGCTGAGTTCCTTCCTTCAGGCGGACTCTGCCGCTGTCATACTGAGCCACATATCTCCCTGCCACCGGTTCCCCTTTGGGTGTGGTTCCCTCACTGGGACCTTCGGCTTACACTAGCCCTGGCCCACCTCCAGGGGAGTTGAGACCCCAGGCCCCTGGCTTTTGGGCGTCCCTCTCGGTGGGCCTCCTGACCCTCCTGGTCCTGGCCCCTGCCTGGGCCAGTCAGGGGAAGCTCTGGCAGGCCTCGCTGTATGACCCATACTCTTATCCCAGGGTCCCCCTCTCTGGGTCCTCCACAGACGTGGGGAGCTGGGGTTACCTCACACCATGACTGGTGCCTCAGGGGCTCACAGGGGACTCTCACTCCCCCCCCGGGCAGCAGGTCGCGGTGCTACTACCGATGCTATATTTGACCCAAACTCTGTGCCTCCCTGCATTAGAGGACTTACTGAAGTCAGGAGCCCCCTCTCCCTTCACAGGGCTCCACACTGCTCGTAACTCCACCCTTTACTCAGGGTCTCAGGGCTTCCCTCCACAGGTAGGCTCAGGTGGCCGTAGCCGTGCCTGGCCTCCAACTCTCCTCCTTGGGGCTTGCACCCCCACAAGTACCTCTAGTGTACTGCGACTCACCCAAAGGTGAGGGCTAGGGGTTAAGGCGCCCTGACCCACCTTTCACCAGGGTGATCACTGTCCTGGCATTTCCTGGGGGCTCCCGTGCCACTAGGAGCCCCACCAGGCCACCCACCCCCAGCAGGGTGTAGTTTCCAGTCATACCCAGGACCAGGAGCCTCCTACCATCCCTTACAGCTCCTCCCTTACCTCCAGATGAAACTCGGCAGCCCTCAGGCCAGGCAATGTTGTCCTCCAGCAGCCAAACTGCTTTATTTCTATAGGCAGCCCTGAGCCTAAAATGGCTGCCCTCATTAAGGACCTGGAGGCTGCCAGCTCCAGGGCCTTAAAGTGGCAGGCACACATAGTGCCCTACCACACAGTGAATGCTGATTATTATGGGAGCTGGAGTTATTTACCAACAGTGCAAGGTAAGTCATGTGGCTGAAGTAAGGGAATAAAATTTGTACTAGCACTCATTGGTGTCATAGAACTCTCTAGGTGCAGCTTTTTAATATATAAGCTTTCTAACTGAGCTAAGGAAGTCAGACTGAAGTTATAATGTCCTATTGAAAAGTTCAATTTATATAGACCCATTTTTCCTTTTTATTACATGGTTTGTCATAATAATAGTGAGGCCAAATTCAAATGTCTGTCTGTGGCAGGCAAATTCTAGGTAGGAATGATACTCCTGACCTGATGGACTGGATAGTCCAACTGTTTGTAGGCATGTTTGCAAGAAAAAACAGAAGTGGAAAGGTAGGCAGAGTTCCAAATATTTACATGAGAATTGTGCAGCAGGCTGCCATTTATTGTATGAGGTACAGGGGGCTGAAAAATCACTGCACAACAAATTGAAAAAAGAACAGAAAATGGCAAAATATAGATTGATTATTGTAAGGGTTATAACAAAGCTGGTAAACAGTACAAACCTGGCATATTTTATTGGCTTCAATATGCCTGAAGCACTGAGGTCTGACTGTTTTTCTTGGTTGGTTGCCATTAGAGAAAAAAAACAAAACTTTTAAGTAAATAATTCAAATTAGAGGGATCTGCAATTATTTCCACCACTAAGCACAGCAAAATTGCTTTACTATTATTTTTAGAATTATATTAGTAGGTCCTTTCCAAATTCTTCAAATGGTATGAATTCTGTCATGATTTATTTTATTAAACGCTGTTACCAAAAATTTACTGTCTTACTATTTTGTATTTATTTGTATCAATTTTGTATCTATTACTATCTTACTATCTTGTATTTTATTATTTATTCATTATTCTCACATTTAAAATGTTCCAGTCATCCAATCATGGAGCTGAAACAATAATTTATTATTTCAGTAACCAATTACATTGCACAAAAAACTAGTTGTTGAACTGAATAATTCACAACCCACCCAAAGGCTGAAGTTTGTTTGCTTGAACTAGTCAGTGAATACCTATGAATACATTTACAAAAACAAGTTTCTAACCTAATGTATTTGCTCACATGGCTCCTAGCACTGCTGCATCTGGACATTCTCAAATGACTCACAATAAGACAATATGATAGTAAATCACATAAACACACAACAAATAATTCAACTACCTGCAAGTCACTGTTTCTTATTATAGTTTCATAGTTTCATAGTTTGTAGGGTCGGAAGGGACCTGAGCAGATCATCGAGTCTGACCCCCTGCCATGGCAGGAAAGAGTACTGGGGTCAAACAACCCCAGCAAGGTGTGCATCTAGCCTCCTCTTAAAGACCCCCAGGGTAGGAACCAGCACCACTTCTCTTGGAAGTTGGTTCCAGATTCTAGCCGCCCTGACCATGAAGTAGCGCCTTTTTTATGCCTTTTATTATTAAATAAAAGGCATAAAAAATCAGCACAGTTTTTACTTAGAGTTGCTTAAGTATTTTTGCTGAAGAACATTGGCTCAGTTGCTAGGTTTAGAACTACAAAGAAAACTAGGTGCTGTCTTTAAAATAATTAATTGATGGAAAAGTAAGATTTGAACATTAAGCAAAGCATGAATGTCATGTGCCTCCCAAGGCTGGGAGGCGGGGTACAGCAACTACTTGCAAGGGGGCTGGAGGTGGCAAGCACTGACTGGCAATCAGTAACCACCCACAGATGCTGCTGGCAGTGTCAGTGGTAGCCAGCAGCGATTGGCGACTGCCAGCAGATGCCAACGCCGGTGTTGGCAGTAAAGTGGGAGGTAGTGAGCAGCGACTGCTCACAGGCGCTGCCAGCAGTATTGGCTGGCAGCGGCCAATCTCATGGGGTGCACTGTAAATCTCAGGGGGTGCATGTGCACCCATGTGCACCCTCTACCCATCGCCAATGGAGCAAAGGTCATGCCATCCTATGGATTAGTCTTATATTTAAGTGTTCAAAGACCCAGTGAACAAACATTGTGTGCTATAGCTACATGCAGATATCAGTTACATATGTAGCACTGGACTTCTCAGAGATTGATTGCATTTTTTCTTGCTGAGGTTGGGAAGGATGGGATGTACAGCTTTGTCTTTCAAAGTGGTTGTAAGATGTATGTATACAAGTTTAGAAAGGAGGACTTCATAGTTGGCCAAAGTGCTCATTGGGAAGGTAGGGGCAAGGGGAGTCTGGCACTTTGATGAAAAAATGTTAATAACCAAAATGGCACAAAAGAGAGGTGTGACAACCTGTGGGTAGAACCTTTCACAAGGTCAACTAGGGATAAGAGAGATCATGCCAAATTAACAATAGATGATTAACTGCTGCATCAGCTCTCACCATTCACTTGCCCCACCCTCAAAACCTCTTCCCAGTCCTCTAACAAAACTGAACCTGTGCTTAGTCTGAGGTTTGGATATGGTTCCCCTCACAAAAACACATGCATGTTTTTCTGACATCCAGCTGAGAATATGATTTGAAGTCATGGCAGCCATAAGAAGGATGGTTTTCCTACAATCTGAAGTGAAGATTAGGAGTGGAAGTATCAGCTATGCCAGGGGTTCCCAACCTTTTTATGCCATGGCCCAGCAAACTGTGGACCAGAAGTCACCGCGGACCAGCAAACTGCAGACCAACAGTGACTGGCATACTGCAGGCAGGCAGCCAACCCTTTTTATACTCAGTATACTCAGTATACTGAGTATAAAACAGAATTAGCTGCTGGTCCTCAGTATGCCAGTCACTTCCAGACCATGGTTTGCCGATCCATGGTCACTTCTGGTCAGGCAGCTGACCCTTTTCTGGACCGGCAGCCGACCCTTCACGGCCTGGCACTGGGCTGCGGCCCAGGGGTTGGGAACACCTGAGCTATGCCATAAGACAGCTAAGTTTTGTAAAGTATGTGCATTTCAGGCAATATGAAAAAAGTACAGATTAGATTCAAACCAAATTCCAGGTGTGAGCTCTCTGAAGTAAAAGTGGGCTACTTTGGGTGCAGACAGAAGTGCAGCTCCGCACTGTAACTCAAATGCTGTCTGCAAAGCGCTTTGAGTTACAACATTACACAGAAGTTCACTGCTGGTTCCAGTGGTGAAGGGAATCTAGCTGTGGGCTAGGAGCCTGCAGCCGGGTTTCCACAGCAATGGCCATGGCTCACTGCCAGTACTCGCTGTTTCCAAAATGGGAGGAGGGAAATGTAGCAGAGGAAGCTTGTTTCTGGAGCTTTCCAGCCAGTGCTGAAAGGTGGGGTGGGTGAATTGGAGCTTCCCACCCCAACATCAGGAGGGCTCCAATACACCACCCACACCCTCTGGGGGGGGCTGAAAAACCCCACAAGCTGAACTCCCTCCACTCCCTTTCCCACTCCTGCTCTGAAAGCAGTGACAGACTGGGAGCTCTGCAGACACAAGTTGCACAGAAGATGACTAAACTTCCCTTTCTGCAACCTGAGACCATTGTTCCTTGTTCTTTGATATGCCACCATTGAAAACAGTTTAGCTACATCCTTTATGGAACCATCCTTTGGGTAGCTGAAGGCTGCTATTAAACTCCCTCCTCCTCTAGTCTTCTCTTTTCCAAACTAAATAACGTCATTTCCCTTAGCCTCTCCCTGAACTCATGTGCCCCAGCGCCCTAAACATATGTATTGGCTTCCACTGGACTCTTTCTAATTTGTCTACATCCTTTCTGTAGTGGGGGGCCCAAAACTGAACACAGTACTCCAGATGTGGCCTCACCAGTGCTGAATAGAGGGAAAGAATCACTTTCCTCTATTTGCTGGCAACACTCCTACTAATGCATCCCAGTATGCTGTTAGCTCCTTTGCAACACAGACACACTGTTGGCTCATATTCAGCCAATTGTCCACTGTCCAGGTCCTTTTCTGCAAAGCTACTGCTTAGCCAGTCAGTCTGCAGTCTGCACCGGTGCATGGGATTTTTCTATCCTAAGTGTAGGACTTTGCACTTATTGAACCTCATGAGATTTCTTTTGGTCCGATTCTCCAAATTGTTGAGGTCTCTCTGTAACCTTGACAAAATTCTTATATAAGGTTTTTGGTATCACTTGCCTGGAATTTTTGTCACTGGGTGTGAATTAGTTATGAAGAGAAGAACAGTTCCGAATACTATAATCAGAGTCCTAAGACATTCAGTTGTGATCTTTCTGGGTATGTGGAATTTGAATATTTTTTAGCTATAAAAATAACTGTATCAATATACTTTTCACTTGCAGTCTGTTAAAACTTACATGTCATTTAACAGTGACAGATATCAAATAGTAGATTACAAAATTTGTGAAAGTTCTGTCTTGGTGAATATGACTAATGAAAGAGTAGCATTCATATCTTTATTAATAGTATTGCCAAATATCATTCTCAGTGATGGCAGGTATACTATTATTAAAATATATTATCTGAGAAGGAAAGAGCTCACTCAGGATTTTCAGAAGGTTTTTAATTTAACTTCCCATTACAATCACCACTTTGGAAATTCTGCACTGAAAAAAAATTACTTAGTTTGCTATGAATGTTATTTGAAAATGCATAGCTTGTAATTGAATTCCTGCTTTCAATGCCATGTCCTCTAAGCAGAAACCACTGAGATGTTAAATTAACCTTTCTATATCACTTAACTCTCATTCACCAATATCTCCCATGAATAGCACTAATTTCCATTATTTTTTCCCAAAATGTGGTAACCAGCACTGAACATACAATCACTACTTTTTATTTTAATATTGCTAATACATCACAAAAGGTAAATATGTACTTCTAGAAAAGATTATAGGACCATAGGAAAACAGGGTTGAATGGGACCTCACAAGGTCATGTAGTCTAGCCCCCTGTTCAAGGCAGGATCTTCCCTGACTAAAGTATCCAAGCCAAGTACCTTTCTAACCTGCTTTTGAAAGTTTCCAAATATGGCAAAAATCCACAGCCTCTCTAGGTAGCCCATTCCAATGCCTGACTGCTCTTATAGCCAAAAGTTCCTGATAATGTTCAGCCTAAATTTCCCTTTCTGCACGTTGAGGTTGTTGCTCCTAGCCCTGTTCCCTACAGCCAGAGAGAGAAGCCATTCTCTATCCTCTGCATAATCACTCTTCAGATATTTGAAGAGTTTTTTCAGTTCCCCCATGTCTTCTCTTCTTCAGGCTAAATAACCCTAGTTATTTCAGCCCTTCCTCCTAAATCTTGCCTCCTAGGCCCCTAATCATTTCTGTTGCCTTGCGCTGGACTCTTTCCAAACTATCCACATCTTTCTTGCAGTGTGGGGCCCAAAACTGGACACAGTACTTTGGGTAAGGCCTCATCAATGCTCAGTAAAGAGGAAGAAACATTTCCCTTGATTTGCAAGTGACACTCCTATTAATATAATGGTAGCAGGGCACTAAGATGTGCCTGCTCCTTTAATGACTGAAGCAGCCTGGCCAGGGAGCTCTGCAGGTTGCCTGAGCAATAGCCTAATGGAGTAATTGGCCAGCACCTGTAGGCAGTCAGATGACTGGAAGAAGGCAGGGCCCTGGGTACATACAAACTCAGGGCTGGAGCTAGCAGGTTTCATTCATTCTTTCTTTGGAGACTGCCAAGGGAAGGACCCTGGTCTTAGAGAGCTACCCAGCGCTGTGTGGTCACCTGCTTTAACGCCTACAAGGACTAAGGCTGCAGAAGCCTACAAGGTACCCAGGGCTAGGATATGCGCTATCCTAGGGTGGAAGTTTTGCTTTCTTAAAGGGGCAGAATACAGTCTCCCTTGTTACTGTTGTGTTGTAGCCCAAGGGCTTATGCTTATGTTATTATTTGCACTTGTGGTTTTGGGATGAGGTTATAAGTGGGGGGGGATTAGGCCTCATTAGTGCCCATCAGGTGGGGCACCCTATTGTGTAGGGCCTGGCAGCAGAGGGGCACAGAAACACAGGGGCCAGAGGGCCTAACACTATAGGGGCTTGCGGAGGCATGGGGCATGCTAAAAGAAAGGTCAGAGCCATGTATTCAGCTTTGGTATTAGGACATAAAAGGGGCAGCCTCCCACCTAGAAACAATGTTTTAGTTGCATCAAAGACATGGTGGGCGAGTCAGATGGGTGGACTGCTCTAGACATGTGGGTGGGTCAACATCGTGACCAGCCTTGACATTGTGACCTTCCCTTGTCATAACCCAGTATGCTGTTGACTTTTTTTGCAACAAGAACATACAGCTGGCTCATTCCGTTTATGGCCCACCATAACCCCCAGGTCCTTCTCTGCAGTACTACAACCTAGCCAGTCATTCCCCAGTTTGTATTTGTGCATGCAGTTATTCTGTCCCAAGGGCAGGTCTTTGCATGTGTCCTTGTTGCATCTCATCTGGTTGATTACGGACCATTTTCCCAGTCAACCCATGTCATTCTGGATCCTAGTCCTGCCTTCTGGAGTATCCACAATTCCATCCAACTTGGTGTTATCCTCAAATTTGCTAAGTGTGTACTTAATCCCATCATCCAAATCATTAATGAAGATGCTGAACAACACAGGGCCCAGGACAGAGACTTGGAAGGAGGTATCTCACTTGATACTTCCTCCCAAGTAACCATTGAGGACTACTTGCTGATTCCTGTGATTGGGTATGAATTGAAGCGACCTCTAATTACTTGAGAACAGTGATAAGAATTAAAAGGCAGATTGTGCTATCCCTGCTCAATTGTTTAGTACCTTGTGCCTCAAAGCCACACTAAAATCAGATGCTACTCAAAGGAAAGTGGCATAAGTTGGCTCTAAAGCCAGTTTAAATTATATTAAACAACCTCTGAACTATACACTTAATGGCCCAGATCCTACATTGTGGTATAACCAAGGCCCCAGAGTCTCTGGTCTTTCCCTGTGCTTGGCTTTATTTGGGGACTGGATGTGAGTGAATCAACTGGAATTGAATCCGGACAAGACAGAAGCTTGTGGTGGGCAGACTTTATGACCTACTGGGATTGGAATAGCTATCACCGATGTGGTTCAGTCTACCCTTTTCACTCAAGTTTGCATCCTTGAAGTGCTCCCGGATCCTCTGCTGTACCTTCAGTGGGCAGCAGTGGCTAGGAGTGCCTTTTACCAACTCCATCTGGTGAGATGGTTGTGTTCCATTCTTTGAAGGTTGGCTCAGGTCACCATCATCCACACCTTTCCAGGGCCATCCCGGTTCACTGTACCCTAGGGGTGACCACCCTAGGCCCCCCACTTTGGGTGGGGGAGCACTGCAGAGCTGTGCAGAATGGTCATGGCCCCTCCCAAGGGGGCCCACCTGGTGCTGGCAGCTCTGCCCTCTGTCACGGAAGAAGCATGGAGACCTCCCCCCTCATTCCCGGATGTGGGGGGAGACCTGTGCCCTGCTTTTGCAGGGGTCCCATGGGCCCTGTGTGGTCTTAAGGGGGCCCCACACAGGCTGATTTGCCCCTGGCTCTGCACCCCCTCCCCACCCCGGGTCAGCTCTGTACCTTTGTAACCTCAAGGATAGACTACTACAATGCACTCCACATGAAGCTGCCCTTGAAGGCCCTCTGGAAGCTGCAGGTGGTGTGGAATGGAGACCATCTGACAGGAATGGGTTATCAGCAGCATGTAACTCCAGTACTGCAGAGTCTATACTGACTCCCAGTAGCTTTCTGGGTGCAACTCAAGGTGCTGGGTTTGACCTATAAGTCCAGAAACAGCCTGTGCCTTACACACTAAAGGAACCACCTTCTCTTTTATGCTATATTGTGATCCTTAGGGTCAGCAGAGAGCAACCTCCTGCATGTGATTCTAAGTGCCATTGCCAGGTCCACTTGGCAAAAATGCATGGCAGGTTGTTCTCAGTAGTTATCTCCAGAACTCCTTCCGTCTTGAGACCTGCCAGAGCCTAAGCCTGGACATCTTTTAAAAGCACTGTAGGACCTTCTCATTTGGCCAGGCCTCTGGCAAATAAAGCTAGGCCAGGATGTGGTTTAGTGTGTTTCTGTTTTATGTTTTGTCCTGTTCTATAAAAATCTTTCCTGTTTTATAAGTTATTCTGTTCTCCTGCTTTAATCTTTCCTGAGCTTCTGCTGGACATATCAATCAAATAAATGAATAAATAACTATAGTCACTTTGCATTACACCTTGCTAGTACAGCAAATTACATTTAAATCCCATTTCTCCTCTTACTCCTCTACCTCCAAATAAACCTTTTCTTTTTACCTTCCAAACCCATAAAACAGCTGTGGGATCAAGTCCCGTATTTGGATTCAGATGAACAGTTGTGTGAATTTAAGATTCTCAGATATTTTCCTGAGTAGCTACCTGACATCTGGATAGTCATAAATAGCAATCACCTCTTCAAAAATGGTGGCACCTCAGCCTTTATCTTTGCACTGGGAAAATGTTTGTGAATTTCTTTCACATTCTTTGACCATCTCATCTTACAGTACTAGGCAAAGTAGGAAGCAGCATAGGTGGATTAAAAGGAATTGTGCTATAGTCACACTCATTCTTCAGCAATATCTTGCAGTCAAGACAATTCTTCCATGATTGTCTTATCTGTGGGTCCAAAGATGGCTGACAAGGCTCATCCATGATCAACGGACTCTGTTGCAATCACAACCCAAAGTAGGGCCCTCAACACTATCTTTGGTGAGGTATAGTGCAAATCTTTTTTCAAAATACAAAGGCCAGGAGTAGAGGATTTAACAACACAAGAAGGAAATGAGGAAAACATTTGCTACGGACAAAAAACATGTTCAGAGATCTCATTTTAAGTGTCCCATCCTACCAGGCTTTAAACCACAATGCCTCAACTCATCACTGGGCTGGGACGTGCAGGGAATGGATCAAGGCTCGGCCTGGCCCCATGCTGTCACCACCCTGTGATCCTGGCCCTGGCCCCACCCATCTATCCCGCTCTTGGACACCACTCCCTGCCTGCCCACAGCCCCATCCCATCTGCCTGGCTGAGTGCTCCCTACCTGCAGGGATCTGGGTCGGTCTCCATAGAGAATGCACTTACCTGCTCTGTCTGGTGTCCCTGGAAGTGAGTGCAGGGCAGACAGGCTGGGGTGCCTGGACAGCAGGGCCGGGTCTGGCAGCAGAGGAGACACTGCCAGTAGCAGCCAGAAAGAGCCACCATGGTGAGGGCTGCTGGGAAGCTGAGTCCGGCAGCTAAGCCACCTGGCCCCATGGACTACAGCTACCAACATGCCCAAGAGCTACGTGTAGGGATAGGGTGGGGTGAACTCTGCACTAGGTAGCACCTCTATGCCTGGGGGCAGTGGGACTGGCTACCTGCACTATGACCTAGGCTTCCCCCCACACCTGGGCCAGGTGAGGCCAAGAGACCCACTGCGGACTGAATAGAATCACTTGACAGGCCAGATCTGACCCACGGGCCATATTTTGCCCACCCCTGTGCTATTTTGTGAGCTGTTGAACTTGGAATAACTTTTGTCAGAATGACAAAAGTCTGAAAATGTAAGTGCTAACTATCCTTTTGGTGAATGCCCATTGTGCATATTCTGTGCTCACCTGCCATTGAATCTTGCTCATTATGAGTTTCTCTGGGAGTGGCAAATTTTCTAGAACAGAACGTGTTGAGTGATGAACTTAAGAGATCACAGAACAGGTTCTAATTTTATTTCACTTGAAAGGTACACTAGTATTCCTTTATTTACTTTACAACTGTAGGTATCTCTGTTTTTTAACATACAACACACACTAAATTGATTTTATGCTGTATTAATGAAAGTATGCAAGCAACAAAATAAAACTTAATGGGCAAGATTCCAATTATGGGGAGGCTTAGGGGGCTGAGTCCCCCCATAAGAGATGAGAGCTTCCCCATAAGAGACAAGAACCCCCTGGCAGCTGGGCAGAAACTGCTGTTTAGTGTGGGGGAAAAGCAGCCACTCCTGCTCATCACTGCCAGGTGCTTTTTGCTGCAGCCTCCCAGAGCCTGTGCCTGGGTCACCCTGCAGCTTCTCTGCACTGCCACCACCACTGCCTCCGACACCCTCCCCACCGCCAAAGGAAAAAAAAAAAGTCAAAGTGTAATTTGAACCCTGTTAACAGGGAAAAATAAAGCGAACCTGCTTATGGAAATGACAATTAAAAGTTAGCACTGATTCTCAGAAACTCCTGTGATACATTGTAAAGCACTAGGTCACTAGCAAGTAACTAGTGCTTTACAATGTCAGTTCATACTTTTAGCTATCTGATGATAGGTACATTGAGACTAAAGATTCATAACCATTTCCTTGGGGAAGGAGTGAATAATGAAGATATAGCAGTCATGTGCAAGCTGATATTTTTTAATACTTTGGGTAGCAGTGGGTAGCTTTGCTTTACTGCTGAGTAACATTGACCTGACCTAGAAAATATGCTAGTGATTTTTTTGTAGAAATAATGAAAACCTCCTCAATGTGTTACATTTCCTATAGCCAAAAATGTAACCACTAATATTGATAGAACTAGTCCTTTCTTCAGTGACTTTGCTCATTTTTGCTGTCAGATATAAACAACAGTTCTCTAACCCAACTACTGCTCCAGTAGAAATTATTTAATCAGGACAGAAGACCTCTCACTTCCCTAACTGCAAGCTTGTTTTCACATTCTGGTTTCAAAAGGCTGACTCAAAGTGGACTGTTATTGGGCTCATCATTCACTTCAAGTCTGTGGGAACAGAAGCAAAAAATATGAGGAGGTAAGGAAAGCAATGAAGACAAATCCATTGAAAAATAGGGCGCAAATGAATCCAAAGGGGAGCCATGTAAGACACAAACTTAGAAAGATGTTGAAAAGCAGCAAATAAAGGGAGAGAATATGTTTTAAAATATAGTGAGACCCAGTCTGAATTTGTTCTTTATCATCACTGTCTTTATAGCAGTGTAACTAAGAGCAGATTTAGATCCCATAAAATGTTTGCTTAACTGTCATTCACACAGGGTGTTTCTACATATTCATTAATTCACCATGGTTACTGCGCATTAAGTTTAGTACCTGTGGGCACCTATACATAAGCATGGAAGCTGCCCCAATGCACTGGAATTCCAGTGCTTCGGAGCAGACTTGGTTAATCAATTAATCGAGTCTGCCGGAGCATGGCAATTGCCGAACTTTAGCAGCCTCCTTTGTTTCAAGTATCCACATCCTCATGCTTAAAAGTGGTACCAGGGCACTTCAACTAAAGCTCATCAAATGATCTTTAGTTCAAGTCCCTTGCTGCCACTTAAGTGCGGGGATGCTGATACAGGAGATACAGCAGTACTTTAATTAGAGCAGCTCTCAGTCACGCTAATCAAAGCACCATCTCCCTGCAACTCCAGAGCATGTGTAAAAAGTGCCCTGTATTACCAGGCACTAAATCAATGTGCAGTGACCAGCACTACAGTGCAGTAGTTCTGGTGCATGTCTTTTAAGTGATGCTAATGTGCAGTACACGAATACTACTGCACATTACTGTATTAGCACTGCTTTCACTGTGATGCAGAGTAGAATTAGTCTACTGCGCATTTATCATCTTGTATAAATGTGCCCAGTGGGCACATCTACACATGTATCAATGCACATGAAATTTAGTATCTGCATTGTGAGGTACTAGAAAAAGGCTCATTGGCCTATTTTAATGTGCATTAATGAAAGAAAGCAGTTTTTTGTGAGGCTTTAATACTCATTAAAATAGACTAATGTATATTAAAGCACACGTAGATGCACACACTAAGACCCCTTTACACTTGACACTTCCTTAGTAGATTAAAAAGAACCATAAATTGGGTGCAAATATCTCTGCCCCATTTTAAGGTTCCTTTCCATCACCAGAACAGTGTAAGGAAGCCACATTGTAAATGGGAATCAATCTCCCCTCATGTATGTATTAATTATTTTGTGTTTGAAAAGCACTTTGAAAAAGAGAAGTGCTATGTCAGTGATAGGGTTACTGCTACTATGGCATAAAGTTTGTTCTTGTGATAACTCAGTTTAGAAAGGCTTTTTTCTTTTATGCCTAATACAAAGGCTGTCCCTTAGCTAGGAAACTAAATTGTTGCTGATATAAGTGGATTGCTTTTGGAGGGAATAAAAAAAATGATTCGGTTTTGCATTACATGAAAATATGGTCAATAAATTCAGATGGGTTTTGCTCCACAAAACTACTTTGAGAGCCTGAAAAATCCTGACCACTGCAGTTTACCCATCACTAATTTCAATGCACTCTTCTCCACTGGTGTCAAAAGGAGCTGCCTGTGGCTGAATCTCATGTAGCTTTGAAAATTTAAGAGGCCTGTAAATACCTTTGCTGACTCTGCATAATCCTTTTTATTTTATAAAAATATAAGCAAAGTATAAAAGATAAACTAAAAAAGCTCTTGGAAGCACTGCAAAGGCACCAAGAGAAACATTTGTAAAAGAATCATGGAATGGAGACTAGCCCCACACCACTAAAGCATTAAAAGGATGAGGTTTCAGCAAGGATAGACATTAAAACATATGGCCCCACACTTTTACTTTCTTAGTGAAAGGACTGAATCAAAAAGAAAAGTAGTAAATGGAGGGAAAACATGAACTATCATAATAGCTCTCGATTATCTCAAGTCAGTATTGTGGAAGGGACTGTACAAAGAAATAATCCATGCCCCAGAGAGCTTAAGTCTAAAACTGAAAGAACATACAACAGACTGGGACATATTTAAAAAAAGGAAAATAAGAAAATTTGGTAATGACTAGGGTGAACTGAGTAGGTTGTGTCTACCTTGGGGCCTGGTCTAATTCCTAATGGAGGCAGCAGGAAGATGGGTCATGCACTTGAAAAAACAAAGGCAGTGTGGTCTTTCTGACTGTTCTTATGTAGTAAGAACACACATTGCAAGAGATGCTGGCAGAAGCTGTAAGCAACACATGCCTTCATTATTAGACATTTTCAACTGTACGTAGCTCACCTGTTCTCTGATCTTCACTCCTGGCCCTTTCTTTCCCCTTAACTTCTTCCCCTGTTTCTCCCATCTTAATAGTAACACAAGTGATGCTGAGACTCAAATTAAGTTTGGATGTATTGTGTTATAGGTGGTAGACATTTTTACATACTGGTGATTCTCAACTAGGTTACTACTGGAGTACCATGAGATTATTTTAAGGGTTCCATGTAATACTAGCACTGTTTTAAGGTGTGAAAACACCAGCATATGATTAAAAAAAAAAACTTGGTGACTACGGCATTGATGTCTACAGTCAGATGGGTGGCAAATTGGCTAGATGGTCGCACCCAGAAAGTGGTGGTGGATAGGTTGTTTTCAACCTAGAAGGATGTGGGCAGTGGAGTCCCCCAGGGTTCGGTCCTGGGGCCTGTACTGTTCAACAGCTTTATCACCGATTTGGATGTGGGTGTGGAATGCATGCTGTCCAAATTCGCTGACAACACCAAGCTGTGGGGTGAGGTGAGCATGCTGGAGGAGAGGGACAGAATCCAGATAGATCTAGACAGGTTACAGAGGTGAGAATAGGATGGAATTCAATGCAGACAAGTGCAAGGTGCTGTATCTAGGGAGAAAGAACCAGCAACACACCTACAGGCTGGGGAACACCCTTCTTGTCAACATGGTGGCTGAAAGGGATCTTGGAGTCATTGATGACTCCAGGATGAAGATGAGCCTCCAATGCGAGGAAGTGGTCAGTAAGGCTAACCGCACCTTGTTATGCATCTACAGATGCATCAGCAGCATTGGTCAAACCACAGTTGGAGTACTGTGTCCAGTTCTGGGCACCACACTTCAAAAGGGATGTAGCTAGGATTGAGAGGGTCCATAGGAGGGCCACTCTCATGGTCAAGGGGCAGTGGGGCAGGCACTGCAAAGAGAGGCTAGAGGGCCTGAACCTCCACAAGAGAAGGCTGAGAGGGGATCTGGTGGCCATTTACAAACCCACCAGGGGGGACCAGCAGGAATTAGGGGAGGCTCTGTTCCCCCAGGCACCACCCAGGGTTACTAGGAATAATGGACACAAATGGTTAGAGAGAAGGTTCAGGATGGACATCAGGAAGCATTACTTTACAGTTAGGGCTGCCAGGCTCCAGAATAGGCTCTCAAGTGAGGTGGTGCTCTCTCCTAGCTTGGGGGTCTTCAAGAGGAGGCTGGACAGATAATTGTCTGGGGTGTTATGACCCCTGCAGTCATTCCTGCCCAGAGCAGGGGGTCAGACCTGATGATCTGTTTAGGTCCCTTCCAACCCTAAGTACTATGATACTATGATGATACTATGAAAAGATAAAGGCAGGGTAGATATGCATCTTTATAGAATAACTAAATAAGATATGTATATAGAGCACAAGCTTTCATGATAACCCAGAGACTTCACAAAGGAATCCATAGTGTCAAAAGATTCTTAGTTCTGTGCAAGAGAAGAATTGTTCCATTATTTTTTCCATAGTCAACAAATTAGTGAAATGAATTTCTTAAAAAGGGTGTTGCTAGATTCAGAAAAGTTATGGAGGGGTGCCTTGATTCTAAAAAGGGTGAGAACCACTGCACTGTACACTATACCACGAGTCCTTACCCAAAGAAGCAACAAGTGTAGAAAAACAAGGCTAGGAAAGGCAGGCCAAGGAAAAAAAGTTAAATGACTTTATTTGCAAAATAGTCACAACATCTGCCCTTTCTTTTCTCTTTATGAGAGAGGTGGGGCTGGGACCATGGGGGGCGGTGTGGGAGCAGGTGCTGGGGTGGCAGCCCCCACCTTCTCCCCCAAGAGTACCACATATATATTATGTTTTACCTGAAACAATTGGAACAATAATTTAGAATATGGATGGGATTTAACAGCTACATATGAAAAAAATCAAAATAACAGAGATTAGAAAAGACCCTTATTCTCTCATCCGCTCTTGAAATGTCAAATCCTACTTTTGATTGGCCAGGGATGACTAGCATCCCTGCAAAATATCATCTTTTTGCTTTCCCCCCACAAGCCAACAGGTTCCCCCCCTCCCCTTGTCCCTACCCATGCGAAAAGTCCCCTGCAAATACCCATGCGGTTTATTCATCCTCCTCAAAACTTTAATTCCAATGACAGCTACAGAGAACATGACAAAGTTATGCAACTAACCACTGCCTCCCACAATACCAAAGGCATTTATTACCTCCTTGTGTTTGCCTGTATGAATTCACTTATTGTCTATTGTTTTATACTTACATTGTAACTTTTGAGATTAGGATGGCAGGGGATAGTGGGAGGTAGACAGAAAGTTTTTTTCACACTTAAGTGGCATTCTTTAAAAAGGATGAGTTTAAATCTCCTTTTGTGATTATACCATGTCTTTTCAAACATTGGTTACTGACTTA
Organism: Gavialis gangeticus; assembly: GCF_001723915.1. NCBI lineage: Eukaryota > Metazoa > Chordata > Crocodylia > Gavialidae > Gavialis > Gavialis gangeticus. The sequence continues at coordinate 23,775,220 of NW_017729033.1, forward strand.
CCCCAAGTTGTGTGTAAGCCTGGTGATGAATTATGGCCCAAAAAATTGGACAAGATGTGGTCCAGTGACAATATATTATTAAAAAAACATTTATTAATGTTGACTTCTTTTCATCAACATGATGAAGAAAGCTGTTGCTTTATGTTGGTGCCTCTAGAAGAGGTATTGTCATTTCCATTAAAGACCAGGGCCCAAGCAAGGACATGTCTGCACAGGGAAGTTATCATTTGCCATGCTCGCATGGATTTATAACAGCCTTGGAACTTGGCACTAGAAGTATTTTTGTGTGAAGTAGCTCATGCCACATTGAAAGCAAAGGTAACTGTATACTGAGGTATGTGCTAATAACTAAATCCTTTTATGGTTTAAGAATTCAAATGTCTCAAATGCAGCTATGTAACTCCAATGATTTTTGGCACTTACACACAGCTTGCAATTCAGTTTTTGCCCTCTAGTGAAACATGTTCACTTATTGGGAAAAGGAGGACCCTTCTACATTTTAGCCTGATAACCTAATGGTTAAGTCACTTCCCAAGAGAGCAGGAGACTTGCCTTCTAAGCCCCTCTCACCTAGAGAAGATTTGAACATTCATCTTCTACTTCCTAGCACAGGGCTCTACCTACCAAGCCATGAGCTAGGCATTACCCAGATCTCTCTTTCCAGCCCTCCTCTTGAAGCAGGTCTATCATACTTTGCATTACACCATGATTGGATAAAATGGATAGACAACATCTTTGGAAGCAAGTTACACCCCATATATATCAGCTGAAAAATGTGCAGAAAGGAATACAAAATTCATGGAGACAACAGAAGACGAGGGTGGAGGAAGCCTTGGACTGCCAAACCAAGCAAAACCCACAAGTACAGCCCAGCCTAGACAGATGAGCGGAACATATACACAGGTAAGCAACAGGGACCAGGGCAATGCTGAAAGTAGGGGGCCAGTGCACACATCCTCAGGAGGCCTCAAATGCCTTGACACAAACGCTTGTAGTATGGGAAACAAGCAAAAGAAACTTACCCTCCTGCTAGCTGACACCAACCCAGACATAGTGGGGCTCACTGAAACGGGGTGGGACCCAACACATGACTGGGCGGTGAATATCAAGGGCTATAGGCTGTACAGGAGGGATAGGACAGGGAGGAAAGGTGGGAGCATGGCGCTGTACATTAAGAAGGAATACACATCCTCGTCAATTAACAAAGAACCAGAGGAGGGGCACTCTGAAGTGCTCTGGGTTAGAATACAAGGCAGTTGAGGGGAAAGAGATTTAATGGTGGGGGTCTACTACAGACCACCCGACCAAGGGGAGGAGCCAGACCAG
>NW_017729033.1:23777097-23778142 GCF_001723915.1 Gavialis gangeticus
GTGCCCACATCCCCCCACATCTTAGTGTCATCAGCAAATGCAGGACCTCCATTTAACCCAAGAGGTGCACAGCTCCACCAGGGGAGACGCCTTTTTGGACCTGGTGCTGGCCACTGGCGACGACCTGGTGAGGGGGCTGCAGGTGCTCAACCACCTGGCCGACAGCGATCATCACCTGCTGGAATTGACCATCCAGTGCAAGGTGACAAAGGCCTCCAGAAAGGCAGAAGCCCTAGATTTCAGTAGGGCGGACTTCAATGAGCTAAGGAGAATAGTCGGGGAAGCACTGAGGTCCCGGAGGGGAGGGGAGCCAGATGTCCAAGAAGAGTGGTTGCTCCTTAAGGAGACGATCCTCCAAGCCCAAAGGGAGGTAATCCCAACACTGATCAAAGGGGGAAGGAGGGCACAAAAGCCCCCATAGCTCATCAAAAGCATCCGGGAACGTCTTCTAGCTAAAAAGGAGGCGCACACCCAATGGAAAGGAGGTGCCATCATCAGGGAGGATTATACTGCAGGTGCTCAGGGATTCAGGGGGGAAGTTGGGAAGGCCAAGGAGGAGATGAAACTGGGACTAGCTTCCCAGATCAAGGACAACAAGAAGTCCTTTTTTAAATATATAGGGGGCAAAAAGAAGGTTCTGGGTAATGTGGGGCCCCTGCAAGACACACTAGGAAATTTGGTCATCACACCAGATGACAAAGCTAACCTATTTAATGATTTCTTTGCATACATTTTCCTGAGCAGGGACCAGAACAGCCACTCTTAGACCCCTGGGGAGGCGCACCTAGGCCAAGGGTTAGTGAGGAACTAGTTAGAGAACTTCTGGAAGGACTGGATGTATTCAAATCAGCTGGTCCAGATGATCTCCACCCTAGAGTACTGAGGGAATTAACTGAGGTCATTGCGGGCCCCTGGCACGGCTGTACGAGCACTTGTGGTGCTCTGGTGTGGTGCCAGAGGACTGGAAGAGGGCCAATGTGGTTCCCATCTTCAAAAAGGGGAGGAAGGAGGACCCGGGAAACTATAGGCCAGTTAGTCTTACCTC
>NW_017729033.1:23778301-23783500 GCF_001723915.1 Gavialis gangeticus
ATCCTCCCCCTCTATGCGACACTGGTCAGGCTGCAGCTGGAGTACTGCATCCAGTTCTGGGCACCACACTTCAAGAGGGATGTGGACAACATGGAGAGGGTCCAGAGGAGGGCCACTCGCATGATCAGGGGGCAGCAGGGCAGGCCGTACGAGGAGAGGCTAAGGACCTGAACCTGTTCAGCCTCCAGAAGAGAAGGCTGAGGGGGGATCTAGTGGCCTGTTACAAACTAGTCAGAGGGGACCAGCAGGCATTGGGGGAGTCCCAGTTCCCTCAAGCACTACCAGGACTGACTAGGAATAACAGTCACAAGCTGGCAGAGGGCAGATTTAGGCTAGATATTAGGAGGTGCTACTTCACGATCAGGGCAGCTAGGATCTGGCACCAACTTCCAAGAGAAGTGGTGCTGGCTCCTACCCTGGGGGTCTTTAAGAGGAGGCTGGATGAACACCTTGCTGGGGTAGTTTGACCCCAGTACTCTTTCCTGCCATGGCAGGGGGTCGGACTTGATGATCTGCTCAGGTCCCTTCCGACCCGCCCAACTATGAAACTAAGAGCAAGCAAAAGGGCAGCTGGCTATATCCAAGTGATTAAAGTACTCGGCAGGAAGGGGTAAGTTCAGGCTTTTCCTCCTTACATGCAGGACTATTTTTTTAAAATTCTCGTTGCTGTAAAATACATAGGAAACCAGGAAGCAGACACTGGAATCCATGTCTTCCCTCTCCCAGATGAATGCCCCAAACCCTAGGCTACCCATCGCTTGCTTTCCTTCTGGCATTCTGAATCTTGTATTCTTGACTTCAGAGTATCTACCTTTAGCTGGAGGGTTCCCCCAATTACACTATTCCATCCTTTGGTGGTTAGGGCCTTCCCTTGAGATACAGATGTGGGGTTGGCCTATGACTGAGAAGAATTTAAGAACCCAACTCAGGTACTTCCTTAGCAAGTGCTCTAATGAGGCTACTATTATGGACAACCCTGCCCCTCTCCCTGCATTTTTGGAATGAAAATGGTTGTGGCTGTTGCACTTCATAAGTGATGCTGGCATACATTAGAGGAGTTGAGAGCGGATCCATCAAGGGGCTTGGGCAGAGCTTGCTTGCCCCTTAACTTCATATCTAGATTGCAGTGACCATCAGTCACCCAGCTGCTCACCCTGGGGTTCATATCTGCACTCATGCTCTCACTGTCTCATGCCTAATGTTAAATATAAAAACTTCTTTGCAATCCAAAATCTGGGTACTTAATAAAATTTGTGGCTGCTACAGGGAGGGTGTTCTGGATCAGCTTTTGGTAGTTAGGTAATAGAAACCATATTTGGGTGTCTAGACCTAGCCCCTAAACTCTCTGTGCCTTATTCTTTACTTGCAAAATAGGGTTAATACTTCTCTCTTCCTCACAGAAGATAAATGTAGTAAAGATGAGGTGCACATTCTGCAAGGTTATAGGTACCTAAGTACCTAAGGTACCTATAAAGATGAGGTGCACATTCTGCAAGGTTATAGGTACCTAAGTTACAGATCATAAAACTAGACCTTCTGTAAATGACAGCTATGTACATAAAGCCTAGTCCATTTCTTCTCATTTAACTTAAATTCATTTAACTAAAAACTTACAATACAGCCTTTAACTACAAGTGTTCTATATAGTGAATGCATCAATTATTCAATATTTTATTTTATCTTTCTTAGTCTGTAAGTGGACCCTTATCTCCATTAGCTATAACCTGTGCAATGATCAAGGCAGGCAGCCTTCACACTCTTCAAATTATTCCACCTATTTTAGTCTATCTACAGATCTTGACTCCCAGATTGCTAAGGATTAGTCATCCTTTTATCATGGATCTGGCTATAGTGCATTGATTTGCTACCTAGAAATAAGATTGATTTCTGTATTGAAACCTTTGGGCAATGAAATGTTTTGTTTGGGGACAGAGAAGAGAATATTGTTTCTGCAAAGAGATAGTATTTCTTTGCTTTTTTCCCCCCATTTATACTTAATGCTTTTAAAGTATCAGTATATCATAGTGCCCAGAAAATGTATTTTAAAGATTTGGTTTAAGTTGAGAGGAAGATAATTCGAATCTTGGTGAATTCCACTCTGCTTCCAGGATATGGCAAAAGACTACTATCTAGAATGTACAAACGCTAAAAATGTTAATTTTAAAGACAGACCAGAGTAATGGGTCTTGGTCTAAGTAAATACAGAAGCTAGATGGTACACAAATGATGATATTTCAAGGCAGAGAAACTTAAATGCTAGGGTCAAGACCTTAAACTGAATGCAGAAAAAATCAGAAAACCATAAAGACCTTTATGTAATGGGGTTATAGGAACAAAAGGGAGGCAACAAAAGATCAAATGAACTGCCTGATCTTGAGTGTGCTGTAATATGAAAAGGGCATATGCTGGTAAACCTCAAAATTATTACAATTTTCCAAACAGGGTACACCAAGATTTCAGATTTACTTGCCATCAGATATGCCTGGATTTATGATACAGATCATATGCTCTTGTGACATTTTGTATACATATTACAGTACGTGGCTGCTGCCTGTGGTCTAGATACTTCAGGTCTTGCTGGAGAGTCAAAGCAAAAAAAGCCTTTGAGAGGGGACGAAAGGGAATTTGAAGCTGTTTAGAAGTTTGCTGTGTTCCTGACCTGATGACAGCATGCAGCATGTGAATAGCTTTACATCACAACTATATTTTATCTAGTTACATAATTTCACTTACACCTTACTGTTGTTCAGCTGCAACTAAAGAGCCTAGAATTCCTACAGTTGATGTAGTATGGAATAGGGGTGGCACAGGCAGCCTTTGCATGTGGCGGATAAGGGAAGGGACAAGCAGCACAGCAGCAGATAGAGCAGGAAACAGAAAGTAGAGCAGGTGATCGAGCAGGGAGCATAGAGCAGAAAGGGTTTGGAAGGGCACACATGAAGAGTGTGTGGCTACTTTGTGGCACTCCTGCCAACAAAGTTGGCTTCCCACTAATATAGAATAAGAAAAAAGCATGAACACAGAGGCTGTACATGTTGTGCTATCTTGGCCTCTGACAGTCTTGATTTGCTAACGAGACCAAGGTATACAATCCAAAATTCACAAATGAAATGAAGCTGATACACAAAGTAGAACATATGCCACGGAGAGATTACATCAAAGCCTTGAACAACCATTACTTCTAGACTAATGTAATACTATATTGAATTGCCCACAGCCCTGCATGGTGGTAGTGGCTCATTCAGGACTGTTTAGAAGTTCCCAGCTGCGAAAGCTGCTTCCTCCCACCCCTGCTCTCAGACCCACATGCTCCCTGCCTCCACTCTCCTGCAGGGTTTGCCCCTGCTGCCAGCTTGGCTTATTATACCACTATATAGGGTCTTCTGTTACTTCAGAGTTTCAAGAGTCCTACTGCATAGACTCAACAAATGAAACAAGAAACTTATAAAATACTGGAATAGGTAAGTATTGCTACTGCGTTGCTCTCTCCAACTTGAAGCATTCTGTTACATTTGAATGAAAGTGGGTTTTTTTATATATACTTCATTCTATTGTCCCAATTATGACTCCTGCAGGAAAACAGGTTTAACCTATTTTGCTGTAGAATCCCCCGTCCCCTAATTCCCTGAAAGGTGCAGAGATTGGATAGGTGGAGGGGAACAGAGAATTCATAGGTTATAGGACTTTGGAAGACTCAAGTTACAGTTCAGGGTCAAACTCTCAGTGTCTTTGACCCCCACCTCTCTCTGACTCTCTATGAGCTCCCGTATCTGACTGGCTTCTCAGATTAAACATCTGGTTTATCTCCCTTTAGCCACTCACATCTCCAGATGTGGCCTCTCCAGTGCTGAATAGAGGGGAATAATCACTTGCCTTGATCTGTTGGCAATGCTTCTACTAATGCAGCCCAGTATGCCATTAGCCTTCTTCTGAAAGGCTAGAGCATCTCTTTAGTTTGGCAGCCATAAGCCAAACTGAGTTTGGACTGAGTTTGGTTGCTCAGGGGAAAAGGAAAAGGCAGTGAGGATAAGACAGTGGCAAAGAAACATGGGGTTTGGAGGCAGAGAGGAGCTCAGGACAGGTGTTGGAGGTGGCAGTGAGCCAGAAGCAGAAGAGGGAGAAATGAGACAGAAGTTAGAGGGCTGAGGAGCAGAGATTGGAGCAGGGCCAAACCAACTTAGGGGTCCAAATAACAGTTTTATTACACAGACAACACACTACACAGCCCCATGAAGTTATTGGTTCTCTCTCTCTCACACACACACACATGCACTTGCACTCACAATGGCAGAAGGAGAAAGAGACTCAGTGGAAGGGCTTGAGTCCAGGTAGGGAAGAGAAGCAGAGTGCAAGTCCTTGGTTGAAGAGGGGGTGGGGGGTGATAGATACCTATCCAGGCTGGAAAGGGGTCCTTGTCCAGCAGGTGTTGTCTAGAGGGGGTTGCCGGCAGGGCCTCTGGGTGGGTAGATGGTGTGGCATGGTGCTGCTCCACATGGAGAGGGAGTCCCACTGGGTCTGTCTTCACTGCCCCTTTTTACAGGGGCAGACCTTGTGTGACCCTAGTGACAGGAGGTATGCCCAGGCAAGGGTCAGCCCCTGCCGTACTGAGCATGTGTGCTCCATGCAGGTATGTGCAGTTTGCGGTGTCTGTAATGGTGGGGTACAATGGTAGAGTTGCTGGTTCTGCAGGGTCTTTTGTCTTTCAAATGCTGGGTTCTTGTCTCCTGTTCCTGGGTGAGGTCCATGGTTCCTGGATGAATCAATGTGAGATGATGGTCCGGTCGTTACAGGCCATTCAGTAGGGGCCTGCTACCATCGTATTTCAATCATACCCAATCACTCTCATTCATCTGAGAACCAATATACATGGGAGGGGTACGCAAGGGATGCCCGGGCAGAGGACAAAAGATGGAGGCTTGACAGACAAAATGGAAACTTGACATGATTTACGCTAACTTACATATATAGGCCTAAAACAGTAATCACATAATATAAAAGCAGTACAAACATAATAATTATCACTTATAAAACGGTGGGTATCAATATGAAAATAGCAGGGCACTTATTCGCAAAGAGGGGAGAGAAAAATAAAACTTACTACCTAAAATAAAATGTTAAAGCTTATCCTACATCTTAGCTTACTTATACTTATTTATAGGGAATAGAGAGGGAGAGAAAAAGTCAGAAATGGTTGGGGAA
>NW_017729033.1:23788500-23789638 GCF_001723915.1 Gavialis gangeticus
AGAGGGGAGAGAAAAATAAAACTTACTACCTAAAATAAAATGTTAAAGCTTATCCTACATCTTAGCTTACTTATACTTATTTATAGGGAATAGAGAGGGAGAGAAAAAGTCAGAAACGGTTGGGGAAGGGGAGGGAATGCATTTTAAAATAAATAAAAAAAGAAAAACTGGGGGTTTTGCTACAGTTCCACATCCTGATATGGGTGTTCCTGTTCCAGCCATATCCTGGTACTGGACTATTTTGCACCTTGTATGGCCATCTCCCCTTCCCATCTCCTGACAGGAGTGCACATCTAGCCCATGTTCTAAGCTTTGCTTATGTAAGGAGTTCATGCATTGGTCAGGCTCACTGATTAGGCCTACTGTGGCTAATGCTTTAGCAAAGCCTTTGTGTGAAGTGTGTGTGTGTAATGCTAGAAGCTAGAATCAACATTCCAGCAAGGCCTACACGTACAAGTAGAGATAAAAGGCTCGAAAATACCAAGTACTTAATTCACCTTGCTGAAAAATAAACATTTCTCTTGTGCAAGTAGGTGAGTTTGTAGCCCAGGCCAGGGGTCTTCATGCTGGCTGGTGGTCTTCCATCCTGTCTTCACCTCTCTTTACTCACCTACCACAACTTTGATGTTAGGTTTGTCCTTGTGGGCTTATGATCACCTCTGAAGGTGAACAGATCTGGCCTTCTGCTCCAAGACTTTTGGGCTTTTGTACCTACTCATGCTACTGCTCCTCTAAGGAAATGTATTTGTGAGTTTCAGGGATTCTTGTTGGGGTTTTGCATGACACAATCTGATCCTGTTTTGCTCTTTGGCCACCCCTTAGACTGAGTCTACTATTGAGTCAATCCCAGGGCTCAGCCATCCCTTGCTTATAAATCCCCTGGCTGGAATATGCCTGCACTGTGACAACCCTTGTCCCTCTCTCTGGAGGGGGTTAACTTTGTGCTCACTACCACAGAGCACCCTCAGGTGCCCCTGACTGTGACCTTCTCCATCTCCTTTCAGCCATGACCCTATCCACTGGAAATACCAAAGGGATGTCTTGGAAATTTGCTCTGTGAGTGCTGCCAGTGCAAAGGCTATCTTGTAAGTGCCATAGTAACAGGCCCTGCACGTGGCCTTTGCATGACCTATGGGCC
>NW_017729033.1:23790159-23791733 GCF_001723915.1 Gavialis gangeticus
ATAAACTGTTGACCATCCCTGGGACTTACCTGACAGGCAGCCGCACCTATTCCCGGGCTCCGGCACCGGGAGTAGAAAGCAAGGGCCTGTCGGCGAACCCCGTAGGACAACAGGTCCCCCCTGTTGTGTGTTGTTAACTGTAACTGAAGACTCCGTACCTGCGCTCTACCAAGCGTAAGTTAATAAACCTATTCAATTAAGGGACATCCAGCTTCCGTGTCACTCAGAACTCCACCGCCGCTAGACCCAGCCTGTTCGTTCGGGTTCCACCGTGACACTTGGGACCCTTTCTCTGGGGAGGGAAACCCAGCAAGGGAAAAGAAGACATAAATGACAACCTAACACCTCTGTAACAAAATCCCCACATCCCCAGTTTATTACTTCTCCCTCAACTAGGAGCCTCCCTAACTGCTTCCTTTTCACTCCCCAGATTTGCATACGACCCAGTCAGACTGTCTCCTGCAGGCATTTTGCCTGGAGCTCCCTTTCATGCTCCTCATAACAGGGCAGGGGGTCCTTGTTACAGGGTTTAGTTCAGACTTGGTTTTCTCATTCTCCGCAAGGCTATATTGCATCCTTCTCCCCGCCGCCCCTCCGCAGACCCTCCCTCCTTCTGACTTAGTGAGGACACATGTAACAATTAAACTGTCCCAAATATTAATGATTAAAAACTGATTCATAGTTGTGTGTGTGAAGGGCTGAAGCTTCAGGACTAGCAGCTCAAAGAGGGCCATCCCCAACTAGATCATCCCACCCAAGGCTTTATCTAGATGGGTCTTAAAACTCCAAGAATGGATATTTCACAACCTCTCTGGGCAACCTGTTCCAGGGTTTCACCACCTTCCTAGTGAGAGAGTTTTTCCTAATATCTAACCTACATTTCTCTTGCTGCAACTTGAGACCATTGTTCCTTCTTCTGTCATCTGCTACCACTGAAAAAAGTCCAGCTCCATCCTCCTTGGAACCATCTTTCAGATAGTTGAAGGCTGTTATTAAATCCCGCACACCCCGCCCAGTCTTCTCTTTTCCAGACTAAACATGGCCAGTTCCCTCAGCCTCTCCTTAGAAGTCATGTGCCCTAGCCCCCTAAACATTTTCATTGGCCTCCATTAGATTCTCTCCAATTTGTCTACATCCTTTCTGTAGTGGGGGCCCAAAACTGGACACAAGACTCCAGATGTGGCCTCATCAGTCCTGAATAGAGGAGAATAATCACATGCCTTGATTTGCTGGCCATGCTCCAACTAATGCAGCCTAATATGCCATTAGTCTTCTTCACAACAAAGGCACACTGGGCATCTATATATGTGAAGGAGCTCTGCTCTGATGTGTACTAATTAGCACATGTTGGAGCAGACCTCGATTATTTGACTTTGCTGCAAGTCTGCTGGAGTGTGCTAATTTCAAACTGGCAGGGGGGACACTTTAACTAAAGCTCATTGAACGAGCTTTAGTTGAAGCGCTGCTGCCACCATTCTGAAGCGTGGGACTCTAAATACACATGATGCTGCAGGCGCTTTAATTAGAGTGGCTCTCAGCTGATCTAATTAAGGCACCCCTCCCCCCCACCCCAA